>NC_044558.1:17797748-18120248 GCF_007565055.1 Rhinopithecus roxellana
GACTTTACCAAGAGGGAGAAGTATGGCAAAAAACAGACACATCACAGTGGTCCATCTGGCTCCTGCATGGACACAGAAGCCCTGTGCTGGAGGCAACCTGAGCCCCCATCATTCTGCAGGCCCAAGGCGGTTCTCAGAAGTCAGGAAAGTGGTTGGGGGTGGGGTGTTCTAAAGCCATGCCTAGCCCATAGAGAATGCAAGAAAACAGATTTGCCTTTGGAAAAGCAACATGGAATGTTGGAATGTGTTCAGTGAGGCTGCGGGAACATAGGAAGCACATATCCCTCTAGTTGCTGCCACTATCCCCACAGCAAAGGGAATACTTGGGGTCAGCATTGGCTAGGGTACTGATGGGATGACAAAAAACTGTTAGGTAGGGTGGGACTACAGAGCCACCTCCAGGGCCTTCTGAAAGTGGATTCCTTCTGAATAATCTTCACTGTCACATTTGGTCTTTGGCTGGGTTCCAGGTTCTTCACTTTATCTTCCCTTTTCCTTTTCTCCCTCTCTAGCCTACTCAGTAGGAAGTATAGTTTACTTGGATGTGATTAGAGAGAGAAAGACCAGAAGTGACAGTGATAATGCTAATGCTGGCTTTCCATCATTCGGCCATCTGTAGGTTTGCTAGTATGGCGGCCTCTTCAGAGTTGTTCACCTGGAGACTTGCAGCAACTCAGCCCTCTGGTTTCGTACTATCCTAAGTCAGCTCCTTTGCTTTTCTATGTGGAATCTCCTTCATATGTCTTAGGGCCACCTATCCTTTCCCAAATCTGTGTTTGATGGATTGCCATTTAGTTCCTGTGGACAAGGTCATGAGGCATGTCATGATGATTGTGATGAAGAGACAAGAGGTGAGAAGATGTGTATGGGTGAGGGGTGTCCACAGACTTCTAGGTCTGGGCCATCCATCAGGAGTGTGTTTCTGCTCTCAAACACCTCGATGGAGATCTGATCTGACTACTGCTTGTTTGATTGTTTGTTTTTGAGGGGGAGTTTTGCTCGGTCGCTGAGGCTGTGCAAAGTACAATGGCGGGATCTCGGCTCACTGCAACATCTGCCTCCTGGGTTCAAGCGATTCTCCTGTCTCAGCCTCCCGAGTAGCTGGGATTACAGGGACCCACCACCACACCTGGCTTTTTTTTTTTTTTTTTTTTTTTTTTTTTTTTTTTTTGAGACAGTCTCACTCTGTCACCCAGGCTGGAGTGCAGTGGCATGATCTCGGCTCACTACAACCTCTGCCTCCTGGATTCAAACGATTCTCCTGCCTCAGCCTCCCAAACAGCTGGGACTAAAGGTCCACACCACCATGCCCAGCTAATTTTTGTATTTTTAGTAGAGACGGGGTTTCACCATGTTGGCCAGATTGGTCTCAAACTCCTGACCTCAGGTGATCCGCCCACCTCAGCCTCCCAAAGTGCTGGGATTACTGGTGTGAGCCACCATGCCTCGCCTTTTTTTTTTTTTTTTTTTTAAGTAGAGACAGAGTTTCACTTTGTTAGCCAACCTGGTCTCAAACTCCTGACCTCAAGTGATCTGCCTGCCTCAGCTTCCCAAAGTGTGATCTGACTACTCAGAAAACCACAGTCTTGAAGAAAGAAATAGTCAAGCAGCAAGGGCAAGTGGGTTGAGAGTATTCAGCATGTGAGGAGGGCAAAGTCTCAGCTTCACTCACTTCCGGGTGCTGGGGTGGAGGAGCACTTACTGCATCTACATGAGCCTTAGGTCTACTATGTGAAGTATCTGTTCTTTGAGCCACCTCCTTTTCATCAGACCTTTATATTCATTTTCACCTCCACTTCAACTGAGCCAGAACACCTGTAAATTTCCTCTAGATCTCCACACTGCTAAAGCTTTGCCTTAGATCCAATGCAACCATTTAATTGGCTCTATTTAACATGTTTGGTATTTTAATAATACATTCATTGGTTGACTCAATCACAATGTTGTCACAGGTATCCTTTGTGGAATAGGTACATGTGAAGGTCAGCTGTCTTTCCCACTGGGCTGTGCCAGCTAGGATACAGTGCTACAGTTTTGGCTCCTGGCAAATCAGGCACTGCTGGTATGGGGTGAGCACTAAGGCAGAGAAGCTCTTCCCTCCATGTCTCCAGGGTCCAAAGGGCCCCTGGCACAGCAAAAAATCCATTACGAGTTTGATGTACACACACCCACCATGGCTGCTTTCAAACTATCAACATGATGGCACTGAACAAAGAGATGGGGAGAGATGTGCCCAGCTGGCTCTGATGCACTGTGTGGGCCAGCTCCAGCACACCACTGGCTCGGTGGGTAGATTCTTACTGAGCCCAGGGAAGCCATTCTCTAGTAAGAAGCTTCCCAACCCTGCTCTCCCAATTCCTTCCCAGAGCCACCTCTCACTAAACACAAATATTGCTGATATAAAGCACCTCTAAGAAGCTTTCCTTAATACCCCCAGCCAGAATTTGTCCTTTCCTGTACTCCCCTAGCATGCTCTTGGTAGCTCTCCTATGGCACTTCCGTCTGTGTGTCATGTATTTGTGCAACTTTTTTTTTTTTGAGATGGAGTCACACTCTGTCGCCCAGGCTGTAGTGCAGTGGCACAATCTCAGCTCACTCCAACCTCCACCTCCTGGGTTCAAGTGATTCTCCTGCCTCAGCCTCCAGAGTAGCTGGGATTACAGGTGTGTGCCATGACACGTGGCTAATTTTTGTATTTTTAGTAGAGACAGAGTTTTGCCATGTTGGCCAGGCTGGTCTCGAACTCCTGACCTTAGGTGATCCACCCACCTCAGCCTCCCAAAGTGCTGGGATTACAGGCATTAGCCACCGTGCCTGGCCATATTTGTGCATGTCTATCCTACAAGCTGGGTAAGCTTCTTGAAGGCAAGCAGCCATGGTTTTCTCTCTTTCTCTCTTTTTCATTTTTGTGGAGAACGGGATCTCGCTATATTGCCCAGGCAGGTCTTGAACTCCTGGGCTCAAGTTATTCTCCCACTTCTGCCTTCCTAAGTTCTGGGACTACAGGCATGAGCCACTGCACCCAGCAAGCCATGCTTTGTTCTCTTTTATTTATTTATTTTTTTAATTTTTTTGAGACGGAGTCTCACTCTGTCCCCGAGGCTGGGATGCAGTGGCATGATCTTGGCTCACTGCAATCTCTGCCTCCCAGGTTCAAGCAATTCTCTTGCCTCAGCCTCCCAAGTAGCTGGGATTACAGGTGTGTGCCACCAAGCCCAGCTGATTTTTTTTTTTTTTCATTTTTAGTGGAGATTTAGTGGAGACAGGGTTTCACTATGTTGGCAAGGCTGGTTTCGAACTCCTGACCTCAAGTAATCTGCCTCCCTTGGCCTCCTAAAGTGCTGCGATTACAGGCATAAGAGACCGTGCCCAGACTCTTTATTAAAAAAGAAAAAGAAAAAAATTTCTGTGTTTAGCATGCTTCCCAACAACAGCAAGTTCATACTAAATGACAGTCAAATCTAAACCTTGATCTTCCTTTCTCCCTCAATCTTCCCTTTCTCCTTTCACCACAATATCATCCATTTTGCTTCTGCTGGGCACATAGTACCATTCTTCAGAATATTTGGGACCTATGAAGTAGGCAGAAGGGCTAGGTATAATAAGACATGTGCATTGTCTGTGCAAGAGTGGTATGCAGGGGAGAATATGCATCCACATCTTACTGATTTCACATGTTTCACATCTCCTCTTTTTTATCTCATTACCACTGCTGTCCCTCCAGCACAGGCCCTTGTTCCTTCACTCCTGGACTAGTGCCATGATCCCCTCCTCACTGCCCTAGCTCCACATTAGCTTTGCTCTCATCCGTCTTACACCCTGGTCCAAGTCAACTTTTATTTAATCACCCCTCTGCTCAAAGACCTACTGTGGATTCTCACTGTTCTACCACATTGAATCTAAATTCCACAGACTGGCCTTTGAGGCTTTTAACCAACTTGTTCTGCCCACCCCCAATCTCTGCAATCTCTTTTCTCGTTATTCTGCTCTCCAGCCAAGCAACTATGCTTATCGACCTGCACATATGGCTTGCTTATTTCTGTGCTTGCTCCTTGCCTTTGAACACATCCCACTTCTCTCTGCTAATTCATGCCTATCACTTCAAGATCCAGCTTAAAACACCCTCTTGTGGGAAGTCAGATCTGGTTAACTCCTTCCTGTTCTTTTGTTCCATATTCTAGATCACACTTGTCTGTAACATTTACTTCCTATTACTTTTTCTTTACTGATGTTTTGCTTTTGAAAAAATAACAGGTCTCATTCATTGAGTACCTGCTGTGTGCCAGGCAGTGTACTAAGACATTTTATGTACATTTTTTTCATTTAATACAACGGGCCAGGTGCAGTGGCTCATGCCTGTAATCCCAGCACTTTGGGAGGCCAACTTGGGAGGAATGCTGGAGTCCAGGGGTTCAAGACCAGCCTGGGCAACATAGCAAGACCCCCATGTCTAAAATTAAAAATAACAATAATAATCCTGATAAAAACATTTTGAGATAGGCATTCCATTTTGTAGTTGAGGGAATCAGGATTCAGAGAGGTTAAGACACTTTCTGAAGGTCACACAGCTAGGAAGTAGTAGAGCTGGGATTTGAGCCTTGTCTGATTCCAGAGCTCTATACATGTTCTGATGTTGTGCTTTTAAGGCAGGTCGTGTGTCTTTGTGAATCTAGTCTCTCTCCATGACAATGTAGCCTCTCTAGGGCAGCATTCATTCCCACAACTGTGGCTGGATCACTCCTAGAAATAAGCATAGTGCTCCTCACTCAGGCAACACCCACTGATCCCCTGTTCAGCCTGTTTCCTCCCAGAGCTCTGGTAATATAGGTCTCAAGCCTGTGCATTCTCAAAGTGGTTGCATTACACAATCACCTAGGAAACTGAAAAAAATAAGTAAATCCTGATGCCTGGGCTTCATCCATGACCAATGAAATCATAATCTCTGAGAGTAGGACCCAGGCATCTGTTTTTTTCTTAAAGCACTTAAGGAAATTCTATTGTGTAGTCAATGTTGAGAATCACTCAAAACGTAGAAGACTCAGTTGGAAAGCTGTGTCTCTATTTTAAACCCCTTTTATTTCTCAGGAAGCCACATCTCCCCTGCATGCCTTGTCTTCCCTGCCCCCTTCTCTGCCAGTCCATTTAGCTTTTTACCCAACAACATCTGAGGAGGGCAGCAACCATTGGTTGAGGATGTAGCCACAAGCCAATTAAACATCGGCTCCAAGCCAGTTCCTAAACCAATGGGAATCCTGTGAATCACAGGTGGAAAAATTAACATATTAAAGCTTTCTGGGTTTCACAAAGACAAAAATGAAGCAAATAATGTTCTGTTTTAGAAACAGCAAACACTCCACCTCTTAATCTGCTACCAATATCTCCCCCGGGAAATCATTTAAGAAAGGAAAGTTGCAACTCCTCTAAGAGCTTCCGCCAGCTGGCAGGCAGGCCTGCCCCCCACCCACAGTGGTCACTGGTATTCAAACAGGAGAGCTGTGGAGGGGGTGGCTGACCAAGACTGCCAGACTTTGCACAGGCGACAGCTGCTTGCCAGTCCGAAGGAGCTGATCTATGGGAATAAATCTAAGGTTCTGGAAGGGCTGGACTCTGGGGGTGAAATAAGGACAAGACTCTGCATGTTCCCCTTCTTCCCAGGCCCCCTCTGTTCTGTTCACGTGCTTAGACAACCACTCTTCAATGACTCAAGGTGCATGTGCCTACGGCAGGGCCCCCCAACTGGTGTGCACATGGAATGGGTAAAGATGGGCCAAGATATTCATTCTTATAGTTTCTGAGGCAGCCAGGCAGAACCTGGGGTGGACAGAGTCTCCGGGGCTGCTCCATTTACCACAATGTTCCACATGAATATAATTTTCTTTTCTTTTCTTTTTTCTTTTCTTTTCTTTTCTTTTCTTTTTTTTTTTTTTTTTTTTTGAGACAGGATCTCACTCTGTTGCCCAGGCTGGAGTGTGCAGTGGTGCAATCACGGCTCACTGCAGCCTTGACCTCTCTGGCCCAGGCAATCCTCCCACCTCAGTCCTCTGAGTAGCTGGGACCACAGGTGTGTGCTACCATGCCCAGCTAAGTTTTGCATTTTTTTGTAGAGACAGAGTTTCACTATGTTGCCCAGGCTGGTCTCAAACTCCTTGGACTCAAGTTATCTGCCCACCTTGGCCTCCCAAAGCTTGGGATTATAGGCATGAGCCACCATGCCGGCCTGTGAATATAATTTCCTATGTGTGCTATGATATGAGAAAAATGGGAAGCAGTGGCCTGGGGGTAGCTCTGAGTTCTCCAGTTTCCCTGCCTTGTGCTGAAAAACTGTCTCAGGCTGATCTGACTCTCCCTAGCATTCCTCAGTGCTGGCTGACCTTATTATTTGGTCAAAATGGCATGTCCCTGAGGGCTGAGAAGAGACAGAAAGATTAGCCCAAAGAGTCCCAGGGTTGAACCACTTCAGAATTACTAAACCTCACCTAACAGACTCAAATTCTCTTTCTCAAGTTTATTTCTTCCTCTGCTCCCAAGGCCTGTTCCTGAACAGAAGGAGACCCTCAAAGCAGGGCTTACCTTGGCATCCATGATGCTGGTCTCCACCCGGGCCACACCCTGGTTCTCCCGGAACAGCTGGATCTTGCTGATCTTGCTGAACTCGGACAGCACAGTGGTGAGGTTGGTTTTGAGGTCAATAACATGGCTGATGCCATGACGGGGTCCCACCAGGAGAGTGGTGGCCGACTGCTTCTCATCCTGGTGCCCAAGAATGGCAGGCAACGTTCACAGAAAGAAGGGTAGAGGAGGTGGGGAGAGGAGGCAGAAGGAGGAAATAGAAAACATGCATTGGACGCTGCTGGTAGGATCTGAAAATATCTGGGGCTTAGTGCCACAGTAGGACAACCTGGAGGGGAAAATGGTCTGGGACAGAAAATGGTTCCTGGGATAGAGCCCCAGATTATGGGTCCAAATGAACACCTTAGCCTCAGCAGCAGGTTGAGTAAAGTGCACAGGCAGAAGGGCTGGCTCTAGCAAAATTGTGAAGTAGGTGAGGTTTGTTTGGGGGGCCTTTGGAGCACCATCCCCTACCAAGCCCCAGGGACTTTCCATTTGTTGCTGCAGGCCATTTGAGGCCCGCACTCAGTGCTCTGCCTGAGAAGGCGGCATCCTGTGTCTGGTCTTCACCCTCCCCCACCAACAGCCACTCAGACTTGCACTTCTCACCCAGGCCAAAAACTAAACTGGCACAGTAACTCTGCCTAAGGTGTTCAGGGTTGATTGGGTACTTCATGGCAGCCTCCCTCCTTAAGCAGAGATTGACCTTTTAATGGGCACTCCAGCAGATATGGCCAATAGAAATTTTAGCAGTGGTAGGTGGGTGGAAGAAAGATTTGACAGTGTATGAAGGAGGTGGGAGGGGACAGTGGGCTTTCAGTGTTCTTCAAATCCCAGTATGTAAATGGCTACCTCTCGGCCTGAAGGACTGGATTCCCTTAATAAGAGGTCTTGACAGACTCCTTGGAGCAATCAAGCCTGGGTACTCTGGTGGCCCATTCCCTGGTATTGGCATCACCCTGAGGAACCTCTTGTGTCTGTCTATAGGCACTTTGATAAGTGACTTTCCACCGATGTGCCACACTAGCTGACAGTGTGCTCCTGGGAGCAAGACAAGCACTTGGATCCAATCAGCAAGGTGATTTGAATTTCCTTTCACCAGGGTAAACTAGCCTGGGGCACA
Organism: Rhinopithecus roxellana; assembly: GCF_007565055.1. Taxonomy (NCBI): domain Eukaryota; kingdom Metazoa; phylum Chordata; class Mammalia; order Primates; family Cercopithecidae; genus Rhinopithecus; species Rhinopithecus roxellana. The sequence continues at coordinate 17,805,481 of NC_044558.1, forward strand.
GTCTTAGGGTGGGACTAGCTGTGCCCTGCCCCAGAGCCTTGTTCCTGCAGCAAAGGTGCTGAGCAAGCAGGGGGAGAAGTAGAAGGACTCAGGAAACCTAGGATAGGGGACTGCGGGAGTATATGGAACAAAAATGAAATAGAACAGGGGTTGCCTAACCATGGCCCATGGGCCAAATCCCACCCACCACCTATTTTTTATGGCCCAGGAGCTAACAATGGTTTTTAGATTTTTTAATGGTTGGGAAAAATAGCAGAAGAGGCATGTTTTGTGACATGTGAAAAGTACATGAAATTCAAATTTTCGTGTCCATAAATAGTTATTGGCACATAGCCACACCCATTTGTTTATGCATTGTCTGTGGCTGCTTTCATAATCTGACAGCAGGGCTGAGTAGTTGCCACAGTTGCCAGTGTGGCCCGCCTGCAAAGCCTAAAATATTTACTATCTGGCCCTTTATGGAAAAAGTATGCTGAGCCCCCAAATCAAGGAAGAGGAACAAAAAAAGGTCATGGAGGGATACTCAAAACAAATATCTCCTCCCACTCTATCATTTTAGCAGAGGCAGGGCCAGGGAGGGGAGAGGCAGAAGGAGGAGGAAGAGGAAGGAAGGCCTTTAGAAATATTTGCCCCTCTTGCCCCCACACCCAAGGACAAGAGCCAGCAAAGGGCTCCCTCCCCACATCCCCCCATGCTGCCCCACTGACCAGGCCCACAGTGTTGAACAAAACGCCCGTGAAGGTAGGAAGTTCATTCAGAATTCGTAGATACTGGAGCTTTGCCTGAATTGCAGAGCCCTGTGGAAAAACCCATCCAGAAATATGAGAAGCCTGAGGAGCACAGGAAAAGCAAACTCATATTCTCAATGAGGAGTCTCAACATCCTAGGACAGGCACCAGTCAGCAAGTGACACTGTGGAGATGTGAAGACACCCTTCATAAAACAGCAGCAAGGTTCTAGTTTGGACAGCTCTTCCCTCTAGTATCTCATCTCCCTTTCTAAAATCTTGTCCTACCTCCTGATCTTCATTCCTAAAGTATCCAGCTTACTCATTTTGTTTTTGGTTTAATTCCAACTAACTGATGCCCCACCTAATCCATACCTCTCTCCTGAGATCTTTCAGACCCCTAGAGTCAAGTAGATGCTGGTCATTCCCCAGCTGGGGGTCCCACTCAATACCTTTCATACTAAGCACTCCTAAGTCCCAAGCCTGCACTTCAGGCATTCCTGGTCTCTATCAGCATCCCCTGGGCAATCGAGCCAGAAACTTGTGAGTCACACTGGACTCCTTAATTGTCTCATGTGAGGGCCACCAGTTACCAGATCATCTGGATACCTACCCCCTAGCTCCTTTTCCAATCTATCCATCCCTCTTCTCTAGCCAGTCATTGCCTTGACATTCCCACCTGTGTCAGGGTGACAGCCAGGTTACCTTCAGGACTAACACTCGTTTCCCTCTTTCCCTCAAGTGCCTCCACACACTGTTAGAGGGAGCATCCTAAAACTTAAGTTTAATCACATCAGCTTCCTGCTTTAAACCCTTCAAAGGCTCCCAGCTGCCTTGAGAACGAAGTACAACCTCTTTCCTTGGCACACAAGGCCCTCCATGAACTGGCTCCTGCCAACCTCTCTGGCCTCTTCTCTTGCCCCTACCTTCACCCCTTGCACACAGCTTGCATTCTCTGTACTTGCTTAGGCTGAATGATTTGCATTTCTGTCCTTGCACCATGGTTTCTCATATCTCTGGGCCTTTGTACAGATGGATCTCCCTGCCTGGGAAACACTTCCTCCCATGACCCATGCCCACGGATTCATCTAGACAAACTTATCTGTCTTTCAAGACCCAGCTCTGGCCTTTTCCACCTCCCTCAGGCTAGGCTTAGTATTCTTCCTCTGTGCTTCTAGGGCACCTGTGCCTAATGCACTGTGTTGGGACTGACTAATGTGTTTTCCCATTAGACTGTGCCTGACTCAGGGGCCAAGACCAGGCCCTCTTCATCTTCATATTTCCAACCCAAGCACTGGGGCTCCTCGGAAAAAAATGTTACCTGAGGAAATGGTGGTGAGCACTGATACTCTCAGTTGAGAAGAAAACAATCTGATTAAATATTCACAGCAAGGTGGGAATGGCTTAACTCTCTGGGGAAATTTGCATCTTAAAAGAGAAGCTAGTTGGTAATGCAAGAAATCTGGAATGGGAGGAATGTATGGGGGCGATTGCGTCCCGTGTGTACATCTGCATGCTGATTCTAGTGCGTCTCACCACTCTCCTGCTTCTTGGGCAGGAAGCACAGGCAGATTGAATCTTACAAAGCTGAGAAGCTGCTGCAGGGCTTGGGAAAGTAGACAATGGGAGTCCCTCAGAGCACTAGAAAGTGAAGGCAGTAACCTGATCCCTCGCCATTCTACCCAGTGACCCATTCTCCAGGTCAGGTCTTGTGCCCCCTACTTTCCCCCTTCCCCTTGGGCTGGGGTTTTGTCTCCCAGAATTCCACATCCTAAGACTGATGAATTAGAGGTACAGAGGTACATTTCTTTTTTTTACTTTTATTATTATTATTATCATTATTATTATTATTATTATTATTTTTTGAGACAGTCTCGCTCTGTCACCCAGGCTGGAGTGCAGTGGCCGGATCTCAGCTCACTGCAAGCTCCGCCTCCCAGGTTCACGCCATTCTCCTGGCTCAGCCTCCCGAGTAGCTGGGACTACAGGCGCCCGCCACCTCGCCCGGCTAGTTTTTTGTATTTTTTAGTAGAGACGGGGTTTCACTGTGTTAGCCAGGATGGTCTCGATCTCCTGACCTCGTGATCCACCCGTCTCGGACTCCCAAAGTGCTGGGATTACAGGCTTGAGCCACCGCACCCAGACTTATTATTATTATTTTTAAAGTAAAGATGCTGTCTCACTATGTTGCCCAGACTGGTCTCAAACTCCTAGGCTCAAGCGATCCTCCTGTTTTGGCCTCCCAAAGCCCTGGGATTACAGGCATGAGCCACCACACCAGCCTAGTCATTTCCATGGAAAACATGTGCCTCCCTAGGGTCCAATGCTTTCCACACGATACATGCTCAATCGGCACTGACTAATTGGTGAAAGGGCCTGAGAATTAGCTCCTGCATCTTGGCCCCTTTGCTTTGAGGACCCTGAGCTCTCTCAGTGATGTGTCACTCAGTTGTCTCTTTGGGATGCTCAGGCTTGGGGAAGATTCCTCTCCACAACTGCCCCCACACCTGGCCAAGCCGTATGTGCACCTGAGTCAAAAGCAGTGGTCTAGAGGATCCCTAGAGGACCAGACTCTGCTGGGGAACCACCCAGGATCTCCCTGTGGCCAGTAGTGTCTGGAGCACCATGCCCAGTGGCCTACTCTGGATACCTTGGTGCCGCAAGAAGGATGTGTTTGGTGAGCCTTCAGTTGCTGAGAGAGAGATTTCCGGAGGTTCTTCTCTTTGATGCCCTGCAGGAGGGAGGGGGGAAGAAAGGGTTCCAGGCCCCACTCCTTCCTAAAAGCAGAAGAAAAGTAAGAGATTAGTGAGAGAGGCAAAGTGGGACAGAGAGAAGATGGTAAGACAGAAATTGACTGAATCTGAGAGGTAGAGATGGAGGAATAGAGACTAGGAGAAAGAAAAAGGGACAGGGATGGGAAAATAACATTAGCCATAGATCCCTAGTAGAAGCTGTAGCTCTAGGGCTTCATATCTAGATATGAGGGACTCCAATTCTCACTCGCATCCCATGCCCTACATTTCTGAAAAGCATAGCATAGCTCAACCAGTGTACCTTTTCCCCATGCAACTATTCACCCCTCATTCCAAAGGGCCCCAGCACAACTCACTCCACATTCTTCAGCGAGATCTTCTGACTAGGTCGAGTGGCCGAGACAGTGATATAGATGTGGAGCGCAGCAAGGCCCAAAAGCATCTCTGGCTTGGGATCCATTCCAAAGCGTTCTCGAATAACATCATTCCGACTCTGTGAGAGAGGGCACTCCAAATCTATCGGTTGAAGGAGACATTCCTTCCCCACCCCCGATCTACTCCCTTACAGCCCAGACAATACTCATAGTATCAGTAAGGCATGCTAGATCAAGGGACAGAGGAAGGAGCTCCCCTTGGAGAAGAGACAACAGAGGAGCCTCAGGTCTGAGACACTGTTCACTTCATTCAGCAGATACTAGATAGCCTTCTTCTCAGTGACAGGGGCACATAATGGCAAGGTACAAGCAGACAGTCCAGTTCACTGCAGAAGTAAGACATGGCACCACTCCCTTTCTTTCCTCCTTTTATAAGAGACTTTCCCACTTTTTTTTCCTGGGGGTTATACTCACCCCCAAGCCATACAAGGCTCCTTTACTAGCTCGGATGGAAACAAGGGGAGAAAGATATTGGGAGGGACTCTCCACAGGGCCCTGGCCCAGAAACCCCTGGTGAGAGCTGAATTGCAGGGATGGGGGAGGCATTCTGCTTCTTGGTGTCTGAAGGACAAACATGTTGATGAGTCAATCTTCCCTATGCTATCCTAGAGGAGGTCTCCAGGAACTACTGGCCAAGGGTATGACAACCCCCAAACCCTGAGGGTCACAGCCCCAGCTATCAATGAGTCAGCCTTGGTTAGACCAGTCGCCCATTTTGTTAAAGTGGAGCCAGTATGAACTAAGGGACTAGGGAGCCACAGTGATATCACTATAATATAGGAGAGAGTGGAAAAGGAATACATCATCAATGATCATCTATGTAGAAAATTCAGTGGAATCTATTACAAAAAACTACTACAACTACAGTTTTCCCTTGGTATCCATGGAGGATTTCTTCCAGGACCCCCATGGATACTGAAATTTGTGGATGCTCAAGTCCTTTATATAAAATGCTGTAGTATTTGCATGCATCCTATGCAAATCCTCCTGTATACCTCTATCACCTCTAGATTACTTATAATGCCTAATACAATTAAAATGTTATATAAGGCCAGGTGCGATGGCTCATGCCTGTAATCATAGCACTTTGGGAGGCAGAGACTGGTGGATCACCTGAGATCAGGAGTTCAAGACCAGCCTGGACAACATGGTGAAACCCCATCTCTACTAAAAATACAAAAATTAGCTGGGCATGGAGGTGGGCACCTGTAATCCCAGCTACTTGAGAGGCTGAGGCAGGAGAATCACTTGAACTCAGGAGGTGGAGGTTCCACTGAGCCGAGAATGAAACTCCATCTCAAAAAAAAAAAAAAAAAAAAAAAAAAAAAAAAAAAAAAAGTGCTATAGTGCTATGTAGGCCAGATGCTGTGGCTCATGCCTGAAATCTCAGCACTTTGGGAGGCTGAGGCAGGAGAATCATTTGAGGTCAGGAGTTTGAGACCAGCCTGGCCAACATGGTGAAACCCTGTCTCTATTTAAAAATACAAAAGTTAGCTGGGCATGGGGTGCATGTCTATAGTCCCAGCTACTTGGGAAGCTGAGGCAGGAGAATTGTTTGAACCTGGGAGGTGGAGGTTGCAGTGAGCCGAGATCATGGTACTGCACTCCAGCCTGGGTGACAGAGCGAGACTCTGTCTCAAAATAAACTAAACTAAAACAAAAATGCTATGTAAATAGTTATTATGTTGTATTCTTACATTTTGTATTTTTTATTACTGTACCATTATTTTTATTGTTTTTTGAATATTTTCAAAATCCACAAATATGGAACCTATAGATATGAAGGGCCAAATGTAGTGAGTTTACCAAGGTTTCAGGATATAAGATCAATACACAAAAATCAATTGTATTTCTATTCTCTTAAAAATAAATCCTTTTGTGTAGAGATGGGATCTCACTATGTTGCCCAGACTGGTCTTGAATTCCTGATCTCAAGCGATCTTCCTGTTTCAGCCTCCCAATTACAGGCGTGAGCCAACATGCCAAACCCCAATTGTATTTGTGTATGCTAGCAAGAAATAATTGAAAATTGGAATTAAAATCAAAATCATTTACAATAGCATCAAAAAAACCCGAAATAATTACGAACAAATCTAACAAAATATGTGAAAGACCTATATACTGAAAACTAGAAAATACTGCTGAGAAAAATTATAGAAGATATAATTAAATGTAGAAATACTGTGTTCAGGGATTGGAAGGCTCAATATTGTTAGGATGTCAATTATCCCCAAATTGATCTATAGTTTCAACACAATCCCAATTCAAATCACAGCAGGTTTTGGTAGAAATTATCAAGGTGATTCTAAAATTCACATGAAAATGCAAAGGACCTATAATAGCCAAACCGACTTTGAAAAAGAACAAAGTTGGAGAACAAATACTTCCTGATTTCAAGAATTATTATAAAGCTCCAGTAATCAAGAGTATGATGTTGACATAAGGACAGACAAGTAGATCAACAGATCAGAATAGAGAGTACAGGAATAGATCTATATATATAGACAACAGATTTTTGACAAAAGTACAAAGGCAATTCAGTGGAGGAAGGATAGCCTTTTCAACAAAAGGTGCTAGAACAATTGGATATCCATATGCAAAAAATAAAAAAAATTTAAAAAAAACCACGAAACTTTGATGGATACCTTGCACCACATACAAAAGTTAATTCAAATGGATCACAGGCCTAAATATAAAACTGTAAATGATAAAACATCTAGAAAAAAATAGGGGAAAATTCTTGTAACCTTGGGTTAGACAAAGATTTTTTAGATATGACACCAAAAGCACTGTCCATAAAAGAACAAATTAGCAAATTGGACTTCATCAAAATTCACACATTTGCTCTGTGAAAGACATTGTTTAGAGACTGAAAAGGCAAGCTACACACTGGAAGAAAATAATTGCAAATAATGTATCTAACAAACAGCTTGTATCCAGAATATATAAAGAACTCTCAAAACTCAATAAGAAAACAAACAACCCAATAAAAAAGCTGGCAAGGATCTAAACAGACACTTCACCCAAGAAGATGCATGACATCAAATAAACACATGAAAAGATGCTCAACATCATTAGTCGTTAGGAAAATGCAAATGAAAATCACAATGAGATGCCACTACGCACTACTGCAATGACTAAAGTAAAAAAAGAATACTGAAAATACCAAGTGCTGATAAGGATGTAAGAAACTGAAACTCTCATACATGGCTGGTGGGAATGAAAGATGGTACAACTACATTTGAAAACAGTATTGCAGTTTCCTTACAAAATTAAAGAAAGATAGATCTACCATATGCTCAGACCATTCTACTCCTAAGTGTTTACCCCAAAGAAAAGAAGGCATATGTCCATACAAAGACTGGCACATGAATGTTCATAGAAGCTTTGTTGTAATAACTAAAACCTGGAAACAACCCAAATGTTCATCAATAGGTGAATCAATAAACACATTCTGGAACATCCATACTATGAAATACTACTTGACAATAAAAATGAATGAAATATTGATACATGCAACAACATAGATGGATCTCAAAATCAGTATGCTGAGCCAAATAAGTCAGATCAAAATAAGTGTACATACCATATGATCTCATTTCTATATAACTCTAAAAACTGCAAACTAATCTATAGTGACAGAAAGCAGGTCAGTGGTAGCCTAGAACTGGGAGGGGTGAATTACAAAGTGGCTTGAATAAACTTTTGGGGGTGTTGGATATGTTCAATATTTTGATTGTGGTAATGGTTTCATGGGTATAAACATAGGTCAAAACATATGGTATTGTGTACTTTAAACATGTACGGTTTATCATTTGTCAATTAGACCTCAATAAAGCTGTTACATGTAAACAAGAAAGAATACAACTGAAATCCGTATCATCATGAAACAGAAGGATAGGATGGACATGATCTTGTCACTAAATTCTAAAATATTGAAACCAAAGTAATCCATGGAAGCTTGAATTAAGAAATTCAGGGCAAAAAAAAAAAAAAAAAAAAAAAAAAAAGAGAACTAAACTTATAAAATTCACAGAGCAACCACAACTCATTGCCTCCTGGAAGGTTGGTAAATGAACCTGAGGCTGTTTGGGAAATGTTCCTAACATTTTAGGTTGTCAGAACAGTCAAAAAGGACAACGACAATGTCTCATAGCACCTCCTTGGGTATCACCATCAGAAACAGATGAAGTTTTGAGTTTTTTTTTCTCTCAGTAAGTGCTGTTGTATGTCCTATGGGCACCTAAAACTCAACATTTCCCAAAATGAACTCATGTTTTCCCTAAACCCATTCCAGTGCCTGTATTCTCTAACTTGGGGAATGATACCACCTCTACAAGACACTCGTTAAGTTAAAGCCTATCCATTCTACCCTTTAAATCTCTCTTGAAACCCATCCCACCTCCTTCATCATGGCCCTGGTTCTAGCCCTTGTCATTTCTTCTGGATAACTGCCACTGCTCCCTAGCTGGTGTACTTCCTTAGCACTGTGTGGTCTTTTGAAATTGCTCATCTGACCAGGCTATTCTTCTCTTTTAATCATTTCTGCTCTCCTACTCTCCTGCAGAATTTCTTTACTTTGGCTGCACATTAGGATCACTTGAGGAATTAAAAAAAACACCAGTGTTTGGACCCCACTCCCATAGATTTTGATTCAACTATTCTTGGATGGGGCACAGCATTTTCCCAAAGCCTCCCAGATAATTTTAATGTGCATCTAAGGTTAAAACCACTATCATAAATCAGAGGTTCTCAAAGTCTTCTGGGCATCAGAATCCCCTGGAAGACTTGTCAAAACACAGAGTACTGAATTCTGCCTCCAGAGTTTCTGACTCAGCAGGACTGGGCTGGGGCCTAAGAATTTGCATTTCTAACAAGTTCCCAGTTGATGCTGATGCTACCACTCCAGGAAGCATGAAATTGCAAAGAACCTATAATAGCCACACTTTAAGAACCGCTGCCCAGCCTCAATCATAAAGTCTATACTTGCCTTGGCCTACCAAAAGCCTTTGACCACTGCTTGCTGTCTCTCCAATTTTATTCCCTACTCCCCCTTACCTCACATCCTGTACTCTAGCCATAAAAAATCACTCATGGTTCTCTCATGATCCCACGCTGTTTCATGCCACCATGGCTTTGTAAATGCAAGGCCCTTTGCTTAGAGTATCCCCCCTCCATTCCATCTCTCTACACAGCAAACTCTCACTCATTCTTCAAGGCTAAGAGCATGCATATATCACTTCCTCCATGAAGCCTGCACCATCTCTCTTCTGTAGAGTTGGAAAAATGCTTCCTGAGTGTCCTCATCTTCATTGCACCCTACTGCTGTCATATTTATTCACGCACATATAAGCTCTAGTGAGCCAGGACAGTTCTTCATTCACTTTTGATTGCTAGTACCTAGCATAGGGCTTAACCCAGAGTAAGTGTCTAGTAAATGTTTCTGGATAAACTGAATTGGGAATCATCTCATACTGGAGTTAGGTATTGGGGGTTGGGACCCGTTGAAATCCAAATGGGTTTGTTAAACTGGATCCTGTGAGGATGCCAGAGTTACTGGGGTTGCTTGTTTCTGAAAACTGATGAGATCTGAGTGGACAAATAGACAGGACTTTGAGCCACAGCCAGCTCAGGTAACCAGGCCAGTCAACTTGGCCATGGCCTACAATGGTAGCAGAAAAGGAAGGAAAGGGCCTTCAGGGCTACCTGGAGGTTGGAAAAACTTATACAGCTACTTCATTGTGATGGCAGAACAGCCTGCCTGCTTCTTTGTCCACTGGTCTGTCTGTGTATCCCCAAGCCAGACTCTACCTGGATGTATAGGTACTCAAAAGCAGCAGGATCCCGACGCAGCAGCTCCACAGGGTCTTTGGGAAAGAAACTTATTCGGAAGAGGCATTTCATTCCGTGATAGTGTGTCCGCTGTACCACCTGAATTCCAGGGATGAAAGGCGAGAAGAAAAGAGATCTGGAATCAATGGCTGGGGTGTTGGGCAGGCAGCTCAGTGGCTCCTTAAGGTGGGGCTTGGGGCGGAGCTAAGCGGTTGTTTCCTACTCTGTCTCCCACCTGGCTGATTCCAACTACCCTTAGAGGAAAGTAGTGAGGAGTCAGGTCTTTTCCACACTTCTGACCCAAAATAACAGGAATTTTCAAATCACTTATCTAGGACATGACCTTTATCAACAATTGGATCTAAAGCCCAAGACACTAGACAGGAAGGGAGGGCTACTGGCAATGGCTCAGGCTCTTTTCTTGCTGTGGGATTCATGCCTTTACCTTGCAGAGGGGCTCAGCCTCAAGCAGAATAAATTGCTGATTAGAGTAAATCAAAGGTTTAAAATATTATTTCAAGGTACAGATGAAACATCTTGGCACTATATTGATAATTGTTGAACCTGGGAATGGGTAATAGGGTTAATGATACTATATTCTTCCCACTTGTGTGTATGTTTGAAAGTTTTCATAATAAAAAAGTTTAAAATCCCATTTGGAACAACAGACCAACTGAATTCAAAGGGTTGCTTGGGGTTAAGGGAGGTGCTTAGGCCTCCCTCCAGGCAGGACGCCCACAACCTTTCCTTCCCACCAGTGAGTCTCTGTATTGCATTTGGCTGAGAGCTAAACTTGAATCTCTCTTTCCAAAAATCCTTTCATCTTTTTGTGTCTGATTTGGGGTTTTGTTTGGCTTTCATGCAGGCTCTGAAAAGGTATTTCTTCCACTGTTCCTCTCCAACTCTGTCCCACCCTACTTGATAGTACTGATTGGCTTTGATTGTGTCTCTGACACTTCTTGGTGCTTCACTGTTGATGAAATGCTATCCAGCAATCCTGGATTTCCCCAGCCCTTTTCCATATGGTGAGGGCTAGAAAGACCGGATACTTTTTCCTACTCTACCTTGTAAATTGATGTGGGTGACATGCTGCCTATTTTTGGCCCTACTCAGCCAATTCCCAACTCCCACTTATCCTAGGACAAGTGGGAGTTGGGAATTGGCTGAGTAGGGCCCACTCCCTGACCCTTCCATAACAGCCTTCATGCAAAAGGCTAAGTTTTCTCCCAGGAAGCAGAAAAATCTATCATGTGGGGTTTCCAGGAGACAGGAGACTTGCAACTGCTCCTTATCTCAGCATTCTGGGTGCCATGCGGTGAATCACCCCATACTCTTCCCCCTAGAGACCAAGACTAATGATCTTCATGCTCTTCTCAGCTCACAAAGGCCACTGCCAAAAGCCCTCTGGAGGTGGATAATATCAGCTTTGGGTGAGAACTGTGACTTCTGGGAACCGGCTGAGCATATCATCATAAATTTTCCAGACAGTGAGTGCCTTGGGTCTTTTCTACTAGAGGCCACATGCAAAGCTATCTGGAAAAAAGAGTTACTTACATAAGCCAGGGGTTGCTTGTCCTGAAGAAGCAGAAACTTGTGATTTTGTTCTGGCCCGGCATACTCAAGGACAAGAGCAAAGTGCTCAATGTACCTCAGGGAAAGGCGGTCCTGTAATGTTACCATCACATCCTGTGGGACAGAAAAGAGCCTTGAGAGGGAGATTGGTTCTGGCCCTAAGCTATTCTAAGCACCAAACATGGGAGGGGGGATTAAACACCAAGAAAAGAAATATAGTCCTGGGGAGAAGGCTGCAACACTGGCCTTTATGGTAGCCCAGGGTCTGTGATCCGCAATGAGTAAAGTGATCCATGAGTGCTGCTCAGAGGCCTGGGGCCTGGGAAGAGGTGCAGGGGGTTAGAGGTAGATGTTTCTGAATTTCACCTGGCCAGGCATATGGCAAAAGAAGGTCATGTCTCTCCCTCCCTACCTCTTTCCTTCCACTCAACACATTATCTTTTAAATGCTTACTAAGTGCCGGGCACTGTGTTGGTTCTCCCTTCACCTTCTCTTATAAGTCAGAATATCCACTTGGGATTGTCTGTCAACTCTAAGGAATGAATAAAAGCAAAAGTGACTTTTATATGATTAAAAAGTATACTATTTCTGGATTCATAATCTAAATCAAGTGACTTGAGTTACTGGCAAAATGTTCATTTTTGACCATAACTGGATTTTATAGATGATCAATTTAGCAACTTGAAAAATGTATCCACGCAGAGGAACTATGTCATGTGTTTTGTGTACAGTCATAAATCTGACTACTTCTGGGTTCCGTCTGCTCTGCTGCCCTACTTTTAATATTAGGGTGTCTGGAAACATATCAGTAGGGGCTGCACAAATATCAGTTTTGAGACTTCTGCCACTGATTTGCTATGACTTTGGCTTATACACTGGGCTCCAATGTGTGTGTTCATGGAGTCAACATCTCTCAGCCCCCAAAGGCTGGAAAGAATCAAGCTTGGGAATATGAAACATCCTTACAACCGCAGTTGCCAAACAAGCTCCTTAATGAACACTGAAAGACGTTCAGTTATTCAAATGTTAGGCTGGAAATTGGTGGGTACTTCAGAGCATCTCTTTGTGTTGTCCAAGTAGTCACAGAGGCGCCAGTGTTGCTGGAGCTCTGTCAGGGACAGATGAGGTTTTCTTTGCAGTTTGGCTGCACTGGGATTGCGGACAGCCAATCCGGCGACTGCCAACTGGTGTTACAAGTGTAACAGCCCCTGTGCCAGGCTGTCAATTCACCCAGGTACCTCTCTGGGACAAGTGGCTTGGCAGCCTGTCAAAGCTCCAATAAGTCGCCAGCACACCCTTCCTGGAGTCAGATTGAGATCACAAGCGAGGGGAACACTGCTGTCTTGGAAGGCTAGGGCTACCTGGAAGCCACATTGGCACTGATGATGTGAGGTGGGAGAACTTCAGAGAAGCCTCCAAGGGGAAAGAGAGGGCACTAAACCCTCCAGTATGGAGACAGAGTCCACAATGGACATACCAAGCCACGAATAAACCACCAAGGAGAATTCTGACACAAAGCGATATTCACATCTGGAGAAGGCACATTTGGGCACCTTCTGGGTGGTCTAGTTCTGTTTCAATGCCCCCTCCCATGCCCCTTTCAATAGACAAAAGAACATTCTATGGCACCCTAAGTAGTATGTTTTGGTCCTAGGTCCCCTGGTGGACCCACCTAGGCCTAAACCTTTCAAAAAAATTCTCCATTCAAGGACTGTCCCCCTCCCTGCAGAACACTTAGCGTCTCCGACCCTAAAACACAAAATGCCAGTAGCACACCAAATCATTGGGATGACCTAAAACACCCTTAGACATTTCCAAAAGCTCTCTAAGAGTGGGAAGCACCAATCCTGGTTGAAAATCACTGGCAAGACCCATTCTGAGTACCTGATAACTCCTCTTAGCAAACGTTTGCTGGCCCAAGAATTTCTTTACTTATGGGATTGACTTGGTCCCAGTATGGGAACCTCAGGGTACCTGTGGACCAAGTTAGGTTTTCTGGGCAGGCGCAGTAGCTGCCCAGCAGTTGGGGCGGCATTAGTTGCATTAAAATACTCATTCTGGGGATGGCATTCTCTTTCTGGAGAGAGTCCAGAAGATGCAGGAATGGATATTTCTGTCCCAGAGCAGAGTTGAATCTGGGGGTGAATCATATCATCACTTCTATTCCTAAGGATTAGAGAAAAGTCACTAGGACTTTCTGACACCTGGCTGAGCTATTAAGAATCACAGTTCAGGCCGGGCGCGGTGGCTCAAGCCTATAATCCCAGCACTTTGGGAGGCCGAGACGGGCGGATCACAAGGTCAGGAGATCGAGACCATCCTGGCTAATACGGTGAAACCCCGTCTCTACTAAAAAATACAAAAAACCAGCCGGGCGACGAGGCGGGCGCCTGTAGTCCCAGCTACTCGGGAGGCTGAGACAGGAGAATGGCATCAACCCGGGAGGTGGAGCTTGCAGTGAGCTGAGAGCCGGCCACTGCACTCCAGCCTGGGCGGCAGAGCAAGACTCCGTCTCAAAAAAAAAAAAAAAAAAAAATCACAGTTCAGTAATTGCTCTTCCTGTGAAAAGAAGAGCCAAAGGGGCTGTGGCTGGACATTTCAAATCTTGGTTCAGTGCTTGAGATCAGGTTGTTATTTAAAAGGCAAGGCATAGCTAAGCTAATCTCCCAAGAGACTGTGTTGATTTCTATGCATAAACTTGTGTAGGTGTTATTGTATCAATATAAATCACTTTTGCTTTATAAATGGCTTAATGATCTTCATATTCCTTAGTTCTTAAGAGTCCTGAAGGACCCCATGTAACACAAACACAAAGCAGTTCACAAGTATAAGTGCACACACACGGTTTAACAACTACCAGCACACAGTTGGGCATGCAAACTTCTACCATCACTCTCATCTGCATTTTTGCAGCCTTGTGCTAACAAGCATCCAGAACTTAAAGGCCACCTTACTCCAGTGGCAAGCAGCTATGTGCAGACTCAGAGGAACACAGGACACGCAACCGCGTGTACTCTGGAGAGGGCAATGCTGGCCAGGGGGAGGAGACTGTATGTACCTTAACAGTGGTCCGACCGTCAAATGTGAATGACTTGATCTGCCCATTTTCTAAGAAAACCTTCAGGACGTTGGGGATGAGGAGGAGAGCTTCTTTCTTCATCATTTTCTGTGAACAAGCAGGGAAAGGACAAGGAGAGGGGCTCATTTAAAAGGAGGTAGGAAGCCAGAGGAAGGGTGTGAAAAAGGAGAAAAGGTGACGGAGACAGAGAGCCAAAGGTGTAGGAGGACAGAGACGAAAAGAGCAGATCGATAATACATGGGGACCAGAACCAAATTCCCCAACAAGACACTGAGGCATATCAAAAGCTCGCCTCCATTTGACATGGAGCACCCACATTCTACTGTAGTTCAAACCTCCACAGATCAGAGCATAGGGATCACTACACACCCCCTGAAGGGCTGATGAGCGGCCTCCTTTGGAGTCTATCTCACCCACCTGATCTTATCTCTAACATTTTTTAAACACCTGCTACAAAGCTTCTAGACTGATCTTATCTCCTGATACCTCCCTTTCCCTGAGGCTCTTCACAAGCCAAGATCATGTCCTGTCAAGGCCTTTGATCTGCCTTTTCCCTGCCCTAGGCCTTTTCTGACCTGACCCCTGCCTATTCCTAGTACCCACGCCTCTTTCACACCTCCATACCTCGGATGATTCTTCATTATTCAGGGACTGTCCCACTCCCTGCACAACACTTAGCATCTCCCACCCTGAGACATGAAGTGCCAGTAGCACACCAAAGCACTGGGATGACCTGAAACACCCTCAGACATTTTCTTTCTTTCTTTTTTTTTTTACTTTCCTTTTTCTTTTTTTGAGACGGAGTCTCACTCTGTCGCCCAGGCTGGAGTGCAGTGGTGTGATCTCGGCTCACTGCAACATCTGCCTCCTGAGTTCAAGCGATCCTCCTGCCTCAGCCTCTCCAGTAGCAACTGGGATTACAGGTGACAGTCACCATGCCTGGCCCTCAGACATTTTCAAAAGCTCTCTAGGAGTGGGCGGTACTGACTCCGATTGAGACATTCTTAATAAAAATTCACTAAATAAAGGCTGTTCTCTTTCTCTGAGGACTCTAAAAGAAAGAAAGAAAGAAAAGCTGTTCCCCCTGCCTTTCTCTTTTCCTCTTTGGCAAACTCCTATTTATCCTTCAAAACCCAGCTCAAATATGTATTCTGTAAAGCCTTGGTCTAATATCATCAAATACTTGAACCTGGTCCTTCCATGCATTCCTATAGCAATTTATGCACACTTCTTACAATGCTCTTACTGTATTTTGTTTTGTTTTGTTGAGACAGGGTCTCGCTCTATGCTTTGTCCATGATCCATGACATGGACATGGATCCTAGGTTGGAGTGCAGTGGTGCAACCACAGCTCACTGCAGCCTCAAAACCCTGGGCTCAAGTGATCCTCCTACCTCAGCCTCCCAAATAGCTAGGACTACAGGCATGTGCCACTACACCTAGCTAATTTTTTTACTTTTTGTAGAGACAGGGTCTTGCTATGTTGCCGAAACTCACCTTTATCATATTTTTGAAGGATATTTGTCTTTCACAATCAAATGGTGAAATGAGAGCACAAAGACCACATCCTATTTATCTTTGTAGTCCCAACACTAAACAAAGTTCCTGGCACATATTTGGTGCACAATAAATGGCTGCTCAATGAATGGGCAGTAGGTGCTTGATGTGCACTTATTGAATGATCACTCTCATCCCAACCATTTCCCTGGGCCAACATCATCATTAGTTCTATAGGAATGGAAAAGCTGCAGAGATAACCAGATTCCTTAATTCACTGGGCATTCACTGAACCTCTACTGTATGCCCAGCACTATGCTAAGTCTCTATGAGAGCTACAGGAGATTTCAGTCCAGTCTTAAATTCTTGTTGTAGTGACTTGGCACACATACACATTATCAAACCAACAGGTATAAGATGGCTAAAGTTTCCTACTTAAAGCAAATTGGATTTTGATTTTGAAGGAGACAGTGGGTGTGGATGATTTGAGAAGCCAGATGAGAACAGTCCAGACCTAGAGACTGTCATGGATCATGGACAAAGCATGGAAAGAGGAACAAGCAAATCCTCCTGGGTTGGGGTATGGTTGATGGTGGTGAGGAGCCAAGAGACAAGCTTGGTTGTGGTCAAGCCAAGGTGGGAAATGATGGGATATAAAATTGGAGGAGTGTGACTCCCTGCTTCCCTCCCTGATCTTGAGATGCCTTGCTCCTGCCAGGCCCAGAGGCCCCAGATCCCAGCGGTGGCAGGTTTTATTTAGCACACTGGGTCGGACTCAGATAATTACTTAATTGAATTTGCTTAAAAATAGAGTTGGCAAGGAATGCCCACAGGATTTATTTTTGCTCTGGCTGCTTAATAAAGCCTTGGAACACGAAAGGAAAGGGTTGATAGGAGAGCCTGGAGTCACCTGGGCCTGGACTCCCCCAGGTCCCGACCTGTGATGAGGCTGCTATGGTCCATACTGGTGGCAGCATGGAGGAGGGTGCTGTTGTAACATCAGGTAATTTCACGAGTGCAGCAAGAGTTGGAAGATTGATGTCTGTCTCTCACCCAGACAAGAGCCTCACACTATGCCTGGTGGCCTGTCTGAGAAAGAAGTAACTCTAGGTAGGTCCTAGCTACTCTGTGGCATTTGCATTCAGATTAGACTGGAGTGGGGGCATTGTTATGCTTTTAACCTAGCTGTGCCTGTAGCCTAGCTGTGACGTATGGAGAGGGGAATCATGGTGGAGAAAGGAGAAAGTGGAGAAGGGGAAGTAGAAGGGAGAGGAAGAGAAGAGAGGGGAGGGGAGTGGGGAGGAAGGGAAGGAGTTCTTCACTGGGTGGCCTGCCCTTGACAGATTACTCTGCAATGTTGAGATGGGATAGGATGCGCCTGTTCATACTTCCCAAATCCAAGTCATACGTCCTCTGAGTTTTCAAGTACTCAGGACACAAACATCCTCCTGGTGACTTGGACCTTGGGGTCTATTTCACCCTGATTTGCAGGTGAAATATTACTCCTTTTCCCCTCTGCTCACCAATGATCACTTCTCTTAAACCTTTTCTTCTAGGATTGACACAGATCCCAACCATCAATTATTCAGACAGCTTGCCCAGTGGGGTCCTGTAGTCCCCTGGGTTTGCCAGCTTTCCTCATGCAGAGATGGAGGAGGGCATAGGCTGAGTTTGGGAATGAGAGTCAGGGAAATGGAGATGGAAGACACCTGTGTCCTCCATCTCTTCTTCTCATTAACTCTACCTCAAATAATATAGAAGTGCCTGGCACCCTGCTGATTTCCTGCTCTGTCTGGGCCTGCTATCTTCTCCCGACAACTGTGGCTGTGCCTCAGCACATAAATGCCAAGGGCCTCCAGATAGATCTGCCCATCACAGCTATCAAAAGCACACAAGTGCCTGTTAGCTCTAGCTATCCCGTCCGTCCCCACTGGGATATTACTAACTTCTGCAGATTCCTGAGGGACTCGGCCAGAATGCATGACTGCTTAACACACTTCTTTTCTGCTCTTCACCTGCCTCTTCTCATTTGCACATCTGGAGCTGACAGTTCATTGCATGTAAACCTCCCAAAGCAATGAGAAACACTGTGGCTGGCCAAGACTCCCCAAATTGGCAGCTGCATGGCATGGGCTGTCAAATATTACCTGTCCTTTGAAACAATACCACCCAGTAGCAGATTTTGCATTGTCTTAATCTGAACCACTTGTCCCCCTCAACATTGCTGAGAGGTATCTGGTAGCAGGGAACAGGTATTTATTTTGCCTCCCCTCTGGTTATTAGATTGCCTCCCCTCTGCTATTAGAACATAGCAGGTGCCTAATAAAAACTTGGTGACTTAATGAGAGTCTGTATCATTTCCCTTAGGTAACTTCACTCATCACTGCATGGCCTTTTCCAGTCAAGATGTGGAGTTGCAAGATCACTTAAATGTGAAGAGAGCTCAATTTCACCAGCCACTCATTCCCTGGGTCTTCAGGAAGCCATTACTTCCTTCCTGTTTCTATCAAGTAGCAAAAGATGTTTATGGAGCACTTGCTCTGAGTGTAAGCTACTGTGTTAGGGATGGCAATTTCTCTAAGCATCAGAAGGATCTTGAGTGAATCAATATATATATTCCTTCTTCCCACAATACCTGGGGCCTCTCTGGATGTCACATATCCCTCTTAACTTACTACTTTCCCCCCTCCAGCACCTGGACGCTCCCACTCTAATCCACTGGGAAATCTGTCCACTATAAGTACCCCAGAGCGAGAGCTTGACAGCCAGGCAGATTATGGCCAGGGGCTGAGGAGATGGAGCCAAAGCTATACTTACTGCATCTGTTTCTCCAACTGCCACCTGCTCAGAAAATCGAACCTTCACAGGATTGGACCTCAGCTTGGCCTTCTTCGCAGCACTGATGAAAGCAGATTTGGGGGACTGGAAAAAGAACAGAGAGATGGTGAGTTCTCCATGTCTAGGGAAAGCCTAACCTTTGTCACGTGAGAGTCAAGATGTCCCAGTACAGGTACACTTTGCATTACTGATCAAGGAGTCAATAAATAAATATTGATTCCCTACTAGGTGCAAGACAATGTGCTAAATGCTTCCCTATATAATTGGTGTGTTCTGAAACAGCTGGGCATGAATTGAATTTGGGTAGATTGAACCCCACTATTAATATTCTAGGCCTAGATGAGTTTGCAAAAGTTCTTTAGTAATATCATACATTGAGATTTTATATATTTGGTTTTCTTAATGTGAGATAGACCTAAAAGATGTCTTTTTATTATTATTACATTTGAATATAAGCATCCCATAGAATTTACAGAAATGATCTTATTCATCTCACAGACATGCCCTGCCCCTAGGAAGGAGTTGCATAATAAATACTATTTTAGATGTGGGAGAAAGGAGACCTAGCACTCCAAAAGGATTTTTCCACAGTTACTACACTATTGGGGAATAGAGATGTGAGAGATTTAACCCAAGTCTCCTGGCTTTCTAGTTTTGGGCTCTGCACCACTTTGTTTATCCAATTCTGTAAGAAATGCCCCCAAAATCAGCCAGGCTTGTTTTTTTATTTATTTTTTATTTTTTTTTTAGACAGAGTTTCACTCTTGTCACCCAGGCTGGAGTGCAATGGTGCAATCTCAGCTCACTGCAACCTCCACTTCCTGGGTTCAAGTGATTCTCCAGCCTTGCCTCCTGAGCAGCTGGGATTACAGGCATGTGCCACCACATCCAGCTAATTTTGTATTTTTAGTAGAGATGGGGTCTCACCATGTTGGCCAGGCTGGTCTTGAACTTCTGACCTTAGGTGATCCACCTGCCTCAGCCTCCCAAAGTGCTGAGCTTACAGGCCACCATGCCTGACCGGCTTTTAGTTCTTGAAAACTCTCTCACAATTTTAGCGGAAGCATGATTAGCAAACACTGGAAACTAAGCCTTTCCTGGGTGCCCCTTGGATTCTAGCTCCCTGCTTGAGCTCTGTATGGCCCAGCAATCAGGAATACAGGAGTCGTGCTGAGGGGCATCCTCATTGTCTTTGGTGGGGGTGGGGGGCATTTATTCAATCATTTGACAAATTTAGCAAGGGCCTACTACATGCCACACACTGTTCTAGGTGGTGAGGGATGGAGCAGTGGGTAAGGCAGACAAAACTCCCTGGCCTCATGGAGTGTCCATTCCAGCAGGGATAGACAGACGATAAATATCTTTTAGGTAGCAGAGAAGGACTATGAGGAAAAATAAGGCAGGGTAAAGGACTACGCAAGAGAATGAGTGAGTTAGAGTGGGAGTAGTGAGGGTATTATATTAGCAATTTTGAAATACATAATACATTATTATTAACTATAGTCACCATGCTGTGCAATAGATCTCAAAAACTTATTCCTCCTGTCTAAGTGAGCCTTTGTATCCTTTGAACAGCATCTCCCCATTTCCTCCCAACCTTAGCCTCTAGTAATCACCATTCTATGCTTCACTTCTACGATTTTGACATTTTTAGATTCTGCATATAAGTGAGATCATGCAGTGTTTGTCTTTCTGTGTCTGGCTTATAATAATAATTATTATTATTTCACTTGGGATAATGTCCTCCAAGTTCATCCATGTTGTAGCAAATGACAGGATTTACTTCTTCTTAAAGGCTGAATAGTATTCCATTGTGTATTTATACCACATTTTCTTCATCCATTCATCTGCTGATGGTGGACACTTAGGTTGTTTCCATATCTTGGCTATGGTGAATAGTGCTGCCATGAACATGGGAATGCCAATGGCTCTTCGGCATACTAATTTCAATTCCCTTGGATATATATCCACAAGTAGAATTGTGCGGGTTATATTTTTAATTTTTTTTTTTTTTCTGAGATGGAGTCTTGCTCTGTCGCCCAGGCTAGAGTGCAGTGGTGTGATCTCGGCTCACTGCAACCTCCGCCTCCCCGGTTCAAGTGATTCCCCTGCCTCAGCCTCCCGAGTAGCTGGGATTACAGGCAGGCATCACCATGCCCAGCTAATTTTTGTATTTTTGGTAAAGATGGGGTTTCACCATGTTGGCCAGGCTGGTCTTGAACTCCTGACTTCAAGTGATCCACCCACTTCGGCCTCCCAAAATGCTGGGACACAGGTATGAGCCACGGCGCCCGGCCACTGTGGGAGGTTATTTTAGACAGGATGGTCAGGGAAGACCTAAGGATGAGACATTAAGCAGAAACTTAAGGAAGAGAGGGAGAGAGAGCCACCAGGCTATCTGGAGAAAGGCTTCTGGGCAGAAACTACAGTAAAGGCCCTGAGGTGAATTGAGGTGTATGAAGAACAGCAAGGAAGGCCAAGGTGGCTGGAGTGGCGTGATGGAGCAGGAGCAAGGCGGGAGATGCTCAGAGAGGCAGCTGGGGGCTGGGTCATGGAGGACCTTATAAACCACAGTGAGAACTTTGGATTTCACTCCACTAGAGGGATTTGATTGAACAGAGTCTGATGTGCATTTTAAAAGGAAGCTTCTGGTTGCTGTGTGGAAAACAGAGTGTAGGAGGACAATGGCAAGAGCATGGAGACCAGTTGGGGGTAAGTATAGTATTTGTAACTGCAATAATATGGTTAAAACATGATGGAGGCTTGGGCTAGGATGGTGATGATGGAGTCGAAAAGTGAGCGAATTCTGGATATATTTTGAATACTGAGTTAGGATGCTATGTTGACTGACTGGATATGAGAGTGAGGAAAAGAGAGACTTCAACTGAAAGAATGGACTTGCCATTTACTGAGATGAACAGGACTAGGGAGTGAATCAGGTTTGGGGCTACTTCAAACCACCACCCCTATGGGCCTTGCCATGGAGCCCGAGTCTTACAATCAGGAATTTCTTTGTGTTAAGGCCCTGAAGGTCCCTGCCAGCTGGGAATACATTAAGCTATTATCTACCATTTACACTGCAGTTGAGATTCATTTACTAGATCAGCCACAGGAGGGCAGGGCCCTAAGATACACATCAGAAACAAACGTCCTCATTGTGTCTTGGGCCCTGGTCCCAGCTGTGTTCTCTGTCAGAGCCAGCAATCTCATTCCCATAGAGGGGAGACTGCAAAAAACCACTTGTTTCACCTGAGTCCAGAAAGAACTCAGGCAGTGAGTGTCAGTCCTGGCTGCATAGTAGAAATGCTGGGAGGAGCTTTTAAAAATCCT
This sequence comes from Rhinopithecus roxellana, assembly GCF_007565055.1. Lineage (NCBI taxonomy): Eukaryota > Metazoa > Chordata > Mammalia > Primates > Cercopithecidae > Rhinopithecus > Rhinopithecus roxellana. The sequence continues at coordinate 17,827,543 of NC_044558.1, forward strand.
GAAGCCCAGGGCCCACCACAGACCAGTTACATCAGAACTCCTGGGGGTGAGGTCTGAGCATCAGTATTTTTTTCAAGCTTCTGATAATTTCCAAATGCAGCCAAGATTAAGAACCATTGAGCTAAAGGAACCTTAGACTTCTCATCCTGAGCCAAAGGGGCAATTTGTTGGCAGCAGACAATATAGCACAATGAAATCCAGAGCTGGAGATCGTTGCAAAAAGTGATTATAGTATTGATTATACATGGAGTTGATAAATGCCTCTGTGTGTTGCACAGCCTGGTGCTCCAATCCTGAGCAGGGACTACAGGCTGAGGCAGAAGCAAGAGAAAGGGGCAAGATAGATAGAAAGATCTGTAGCTATGCTCAGGCAGCTGTGTTTGATTCCATCTCCACAGTCATCCAAAGTTCCACCAAGGTGCCACAAACATGAGGCAAGTGGAATCTTTCTACCTGACAGTCACCTCTCTTCTCTGCCATCATCTGCCCTCAGACGCCTGCATGGCGCAGTGTGTAGAACGAGGCATCTCTAGAGACCTGAATGGGCCATGCAGCTCAACCTTCATTTTCACATGTGAAATGGAGGCCTGGGAAGCGGATATACTTTACCCAAAGTATTGAATAATTGAGTAGCAGAGCTGAAACCAGAACCCAGGTTTCCTGAACCTTTGCTTAGTGATTATTCCCCCATAGCAGGCTAAAACTGGGAGTCCTTTCCTGATCTTTCATCCACTGGTTCTGGTTCTACCTTGGTATTATGTAATGGACTCAAACAAATGAAGAACCCCAACTGGTATCCTTTTATGTTTTCACCACAGTGAAAAGGATGGCATCCTTGCCATCCCTGCCAAAGATGCAAGACTAGATCCTGTCCTAGTGAGTTTCTGTTTGTACCACTGAAAACCAAAGATTCAGTTAATTATAGGCACAAATCACAAAGGAGGAAATGACATTGCCAATATTTTCAGGGATTATAATCATTTCCAGGTGTCTGTTTCAGAGTTATTTTCAGCTTGTTTATACTTCATTCCTCATTGACCCTTGTCCTGTTGGTCTCTAAGATTCCATCCTATTCTCAGTCTTCAGCCTTGATGCTGGTGACTCATTCATTGCCAGCTGGTCTCTGCTAGATGTCATGGAGTCACATCTAGCCTTATGCTCAGACACAGGTGAGGCCTGTTTTGCAGTGTGATATGAGGGGCCTCTCAGAGGCCTCCCTGTCCCAAAGCATCTTCAAAGCTCAGCTGTGGGGCTTGAAGTTTGTAATATTAGGGGCACTCCTTTATATTACAATATTGAGAATTGGAAAGGCCCTGGTCAAAATGTGAATGCGGTAGCAGGAAGGCATAATACACTTCAGGGGCCAGCAAATTACAGGCCTACATAGGCCAAATCTTGCTCACCACCTGTTTTTATGAATAAAGCTTTACTGGAACACAGCCGTGATCTTCATTTATGTATTGCCTGTGACTGCTTTCGTGCTACCACATATGGCTTGCAAAGCCTAAAATACTAATTATATGGCCCTTCAGAGAAACAGTTTGCCAACTTCTGCACTAATTCATAACCATGCACTAACCAGCTGTTTTTAAAACTTGCCTGATGATAAGAATCACTGAGGAGTGCTTGTTAAAGTACAGATGCCTAGGCTCATACCAGATTTTAGAAGTTAGAATCTCTGGAAGAGTGGGGCCCAGAAATCAACATTGTTGAAGATATCCCAATCCATTAAGCATACATTAATTGAGCACCTTAAAGCTGGAACGTTTGAGCTCTTCACTGACCCTATGTTTTTCTCCAAGCAGCTGGAAATCTCATTTTGCAACAGGCACCCTTTCTGGCTAAAATGAATTTTGGCCTGAAACATGGGACTAGAATTGCTAAGTACCTCTGGGGCCACTGCAAGCCCCTTGAAGCAACTGTGAAGCCAGCAGCTTGGTGGAATAAGGAATAGAAGAGAGTCTGCCTTTCCCTCAGTGCAGAATTCAGCAGCTGGTTATTTTTTGGCAATTTTTAAAATTTGGTGTCTGTATTAGTACAGATGTCAGGGTTGTGATCACTTAGATCTTGACCAAAGTCAGGTATAGGGCCAAATATTTTAGAGCAAGATAGGGCCTCGCTTTGGCCCTTCTGGCTCACTGCCTTTGACACCTGAGCCTACTTATAATCAATTACTATAGCAACCACTGTGGGAGCCTAGGACAATGGAGGGCCATCCTGGTTTCACCAGATCACTACTAAGGGAACCAGGGGGCCTTCCTTCCCACACTCAAGACTGCCTGGACATGAACATATCCTCTGCCTGACTTCCAAAGCCCGCCATAAACTACACCTGACTCTTTAACCACCTCTCCAAGATCACCTTTTGCTGCACTTGGTGGTTCTACCCACAGCTCCCTGCACACACTGGGCTTGCTATCACTCCTGGACCCACCTCACGCTGTTTCCTCCCTGTCCCCATCCTTCAGGGTCTACAGTGTCCTTTTGAGCAGCTAAATGCCATCACTTTACAGTTTAGTTCAAACTCTACCTTTATCCTGAATCCTTCCCCAACTCCTCAATTCGCCTTCTTGGATTTCCTGTAGTACTCCTGTTAATCCACACTGCCATCACTCATATCCCCAACCAGGCTGTATAAGCAGAGATGCCATTTTATGTTAATATGTCTCCCCCTAGCACCAAGCACATAGTAGACATGGCATAAAATATATTAGATGATTGCTAAAATTAATAATGAATTAGTTCATTAATTCAGCATATATGATTGGAGTATCTACCATCGGACAAACACTATATGTCAGGAAGCTCTGTAGAAAACCAGTTTCTCTGAGGTGGTTCCCATTATTTTAGCTTTCTTTTTCTAGGCAGGTGGCTCCAAGCAGAGGGGATTCCAGTTCTTTAAGTACAGGCTGTTTTCAGAACCAGAAAACTAGGGTTTCATTTGAAACAGATTGTCTGTGCTTGCTTTATCAGGGTAATTCTTGGTCATAATCCAGTACTTCATCTGTTTAAAAATATTTACTGATTACCTACTGTGTGCCAAGGTCTAAGGGTTTCAAGATTAATAAATATCCAGTCAGTCATGAGGACTAGTTGGTAATTCAAAGATTAAGGAACACCCTTAAATACACAGAAGCTTATTAAGTGGCTATCTATGCAGTATGGTTTGAGGGGACCTGGGAAAGAACTCCTGTGACCCCTCTCCCCAGTTGTCTGCCATGCTATGAGTCACTCTTACAAGGAAAATGTCATCTGAGAGAGACTCCATATCAGAATCATTTGGTGAGCCTTTTCAAAAGACCAATACCAGGGTCTCATCTCCAGAGCTTCTAATTCAATGAGTCAGGGCAAGAGCCCAAGTACCAATATTTTTATGTTTCCTTTTTTTTTCTGTCTCTGCTGCTCGAATGAATCAGAACTGAGTATTAATAGTTTTCAGAGCTTCTCAGATGGTTCTAATGGATAAACAGGGTCAAGAACCATTACCAGGCCAGGTGTGGTGGCTCACACCTGTAATCCCAGTACTATGGGAGGCCAAGGCAGGCGGATTACTTGAGGTCAGGAGTTCGAGACCAGCCTGGCTAACATAGCGAAATATTGTCTCTACTAAAAATGCAAAAATTAGCCAGTGTAGTGGCACATACCTGTAATTCCAGCTACTCTAGTGGCTGAGGCAGGAGAATCACTTGAACCCAGGAGGTAGAGGTTGCAGTGAGCTGAGATGACACCACTGCACTCCAGGCTGGGTGACAGAGTGAGACTCTATAAAAAAAAAAAAATACCAGCCACAGTATGTAGGAGTAGGTATTAGGCCATTATCCGCCACAGAATGTAGGAGCTATTAATAGAAAGAGACTTGCAGATTGTCTGGTCCAGTGTCTTTTTTAAAAAAAAAAAAAAACAAATATAGATTCCTAGGCCACATCCTGGACCTATTAGGAGGTTGTCTTCTGGAAGTAGTGGTAATCAAACTTTAACATGACAAGAGTTCTGTAATAGGTAGCAGTCTCCTCGCACCCATGAGATGCCAAGTGCCTGCTGTGAACACAGTATTATTTTCTGTGATGTAGGGGGTATAACATTAAACACATATTGGGAGTCTTCAAGAAGCTTTCAGTATAGCTAAAGAGAGAATATCTGTCAGTGGAGACTTGTTAAGGTAGTTACGTTCTATAACATTTCTATGAACACTGAATTAGTGAATACTGAACTCCTGCTCCAATATTTCACATAAATTATGGTGTTAAATTTTAAAAACAACTCATCCTAGTAGCTTCTATGTTCTTTATTTTACAAAGAGAAAATGAAGCTCAAAAGTGTTAAGTGACTTGCCTGAGGCCACTCCACTCACAGGTGCCAGAGTCAAGACTCAAACGCTGTCCAACTGGCCCCAGAACTGCAGTTTGTTTCTTGCACTACACTGCACTGCCCCCTATCGTCTCCATCCTCTGATTACCTCTGTATGAGAACTGACACAAGAAGGCAGAGCATCACCTTGTCAGACCTCGTCTGGGAACGTGTGCATTGGGTAAATCAAAATTTTCACACTCTGCACATGTCTGCAAATGACCAGGAAAGTGCCATGAGTATTGATTTTGGGGGTTATAAGTAAATTTTTGGGAGTAGGCAAGTTGGCAAATAGGGAATCTGCAAATAATGAGGATCGACTGTACATGTATGTAAGCCTGACATTCAATTGGGATGCACTGGGATGGCCATACCAGTTGTAAAATATGGAGGGATTCTTTCACACTGATTGGTAAGTAGGCACTGCCCTAAGCTTCCTGGATGCCACCTGACCTCTCCCCCTGGACCTCCTTACAAATGTAGATCAACTACAGGGTTAACATCTGGCACAATTAAGAGGACTTCAAGACTCTGCTCCAGTGCTATTACTGGCTCATATTTTGACTGGATTGACTTCTACTGTACAGGTCATTAAATGTTTTGACAATTAGCCCTGTGTGTGTGTACTCATCCACTTCTATGCTCCCAGGGTTTAGAGAGCACAAGGCTGACAACTAGGATGTAAGCTCTATGAGGGCAGGGACCATGTTTGTCTTGTGCACTGCTATATTTCCAGCCTAGAAGAATGTCCAGAATAGTAGGTGTTTAATAAATGCTTGATGAGTGAATGAACAGATTAGGGAAATGCTCATTGAGGTTAGTCAGGCAAAGCTGTTTGGAGAACACGAGTATCGAACAAGGTCTTAAAAGAAACAGACACGTATTAGAAGAAATGTGGAATAGTACAAGGACAAAAGTCCACAGGGCAGTAAGACCTAAGAAGGAAATGTACCTAAGAAGGAGAAGGAAATCAGCCTGGCCTCAGCAAAGGGGCCATGGGTTGGGACCTGCAGAGTGAGCAGAACAGGGGGTAAGAAAATGTTGGAGGCACTGGGATGGGAAAGTTGAGATAAGAGATTGGGGTGAGTGTTATGCCCTTTATTCTGCAGCTAAGTTTGGACACTTGAGTTTTGTTTAGGTTGCTTTGATGGTTGGAAACTGGGTTTCCTTCATTCCTTCAACCAATATTTATTAGCACCTACTCTGTGCCAGGTGCTGGGGATACAGCCTCTACCCTCATGGAGCTGACATTCTAATGAGGGACAGAGATGATAAACATGTAAATATAATATCTCATGGGAATGTAAAATGGCACAGCCACTTTGAAAAACAGTCTGGCAGTTTTTTAATAGGCTATATATACACTTACTATTTGACCCAGCAATCATACTCTTGGGCATTTATCTCACAGAAATGAAAACTTATGCCCATAAAAATCCTGTACATAAATATTATAACAGCTTTATTTGTAGTAGCCCCAAGCTGGAAACAACCCAGATACCCTTCAATGGGTACATGATTAAACAAACTGGTACATCCACACCATGGAATACCGTGGGGGTACTACTCAGCAATAAAACGGAACAAAATATTGATACATGCAACAAGTTGGATGAATCTCGAGGACATTTTGCTAAGTGAAGAAAACCAATCCCCAAAGGTTACATATTATATAATTATATTTGTATATTATTTTTATTTGTTTTTTAGAGAAGCGGTCTCGCTCTATTGCCCAGGCTGGAGTACACTGGTGCTATCATAGCTCAAAGCAGTCTCCAATACCTGGGCTCAAGCAATCCTCCTGCCTCAGTCTCTCAAGTAGCTGGGACTACAGGTGTGCACTACCACATCTGGCTAAATTAAAAAGAAAATTTTTAGAGATAAGGTCTCATTCTATGTTGTTCAGGCTGATCTCAAATTCCTTAGTTCAAGTGATCCTCCCACCTCAGCCTCCTAAGTAGCTGGAATTCCAGACAGGAGCCACAATGCTTTGCTTCCATTTATATAATATTTTTGAAATGATAAAATTAGGGAAATGTAAAGTCGTTGACAGGGATTGGGTGTAGGGGGTGAAGTGAGTGTGGTTATAAAAGGACAACATGAGGAATCCTTTTGGTGACAGACTTGTCCAGTGACTTTTTTAAGTTTTAAATTTTTGTGAGTACATAGTAGGTATATATATTTCTAGGGTACATAAGATACTTTGTCACAGGCATGCAACATATAATAACAATATTATGGTAAATGGGGTATCTTGACTGTGTTGGTGGATACATAAACCCACATGTGATAAATTCATATTGAACCATATACATATGTTGTATCATTGTTGATTTCCTGGTTTTGCTATTGCACATAGTTTTTTTTTTTTTTTTTTTTTTTTAAGATGGAGTCTCGCTCTGTCACCCAGGCTGGAGTGCAATGGTGCAATCTCAGCTCACTGCAACCTCTGCCTCCCGGGTTCAAACAATTCTCATGCCTTAGCCTACTGAGTAGCTGAGACTACAGGTGCGCTCCACCATGCCAGGCTATTTTTTTTGTGTTTTGTGTAGGGATGGGATTTCACCATGTTGGCCAGGCTGGTCTCGAACTCCTGGCCTCAAGTGATCAACCTGCCTCGGCCTCCCAAAGTGCTGGGATTACAGGTGTGAACTGCTGCACCCAGCCTAATGCACATAGTTATATAAGATATAACCACTGGGAGAAACAGGGTAAAACAGGGTAACAGGTATATGGTATACCTCTACTATCATTGCAACTTCTTGTGATCTATAATTATTTCAAAAGAAAAGTTTAAAAATATAATATTTCAGCTCTGAAGAAAAAGTAAGCAGTATCAGAAGATAGTGACAGGTAGATGCTATTTTAGAAAGGATACTCAGGGAAGGCTTCTGCAAGAAGGTGAAATTTGAGAAGACCTGACTAACAAAGTAAACCCACACTGGGTCTCTGATCAGAGTAGTAAATTCTAACCACACATCAAGCACGTTTTAGTGGGAGAACTGGTGGTCATTTTCAAGACAGGAGATTGGGAGGTTGGGACTGACTGCCTACTGCCCAAGAGGCAACTGCACACGTGCAGCAAAGTGGTGGGGAGGGGACTATTGGTAACAACAATGGAGTGATGGGGCTTGCCTGCTCAGAGACAAGAGAACTGGAACTGAGAAAGGCTTATCTGCCTGGGAGCATTGTGTGTACATATGTGAGAGAGCACATGAGTGTGTGTATATGTGAGTAGTGTGTGTATGTATATGTATGGGTATGAGCGGGTGAGTATATGTGTGTGAGTGTACGTGTGAGGATACATGTGAGTCATTATGTATGAGGTTGTGAATGAATGTGTGAGTGTATTGTGTGTATCTGTCAGTGTGTATATGTGTGTGAATGTATGAGTGTGTTAGTGAAGTTCACACTGATGCAGAAGAGGTCTGGGAGCTGGGGGCCATGGGGAGAGGCAGTTAGTTTGAACCAAGATTGATTTCAATCCTGCTCTTGCCTGGTGAGCCCATGCTGTGCACCTGTGTTCCATCCCTCGCTGTGTCATCTCTCTATGGAAAATCTCGCCCCATCTCTCAAGGTCCAGCTCAGGTGCAGCCTCCTCCTTGAAGCCTTCCCTAATTTCACGTCCCCCACACCCAACAGATGTGACCTCTCCTGTGGCTATACATTGAGGGTACGGCATCCACGCTGGGGTGCAGAGGACTGTTGGGGACATGAATAAGGGGACAGGTGGGCTGGAGGTAGAGTGAGGGCTCTGAATTTTGCACATGGAAGTTGTGTACCTGGGTTTGTGCATTTAAGCTAAGAATGCTATAAGGATATAACCAATAATGGACACTGAACTTTCTAAATCCAACTCTTGAGGAGAGGGGACTAGAAATTTTTACTTTTAATAAGTAGTCCTGGCAACTATTATGATCAGGTATGTTTAGGCAACACTGTTCTACTTTAAATCTCTCAATGTACAGATGATGAAACAGGTCCAGAATGGGGAACTGACTCATCCAAGGTCACAAAGCCAGTTAAGTGATTGTACCAGGACAAAGATGAATCTGTTTGTCTAAGTGTACTCCCCAGCAACTTTATATTAAATTATATCACATATGGTGCTGTGTCTCATACATTGTAGGTAACTTATATGAATAAGATTGGCACCTATCATCATCCAGGACTTTATGAGAGTTCACATTGGACAGATACATTTTAATGGAGTACAGCCAAAAAGAAGTCGAAACTGTATTCGGAATTGAGGCAGTGGGCAGCTTAAGTGGGTAAAGCAGAAGGCACAGGACAGAACACAGCACAGCACAGCACAGCCCTTCAAAATCCTCAGCTTTGGACATGAGCAGAGACATGCTGTTCAGAAGGTATTCTTTAAGTTCACTCCTAAATCCTTGCCTCATATGTTGGTTGTAGTCTCTGAACCCCCAACCCCATCACTGTTGCTTTCCAATATGGAAATGTCATCTCTTCTCAGTCAGGAGGAAGGGCAGATGGCAAAGAGGCTCACTCACCTGATGAGTGTGCAGAACTGTAAGAACGATGAATTCCTCAGCGCTCCTACAGAGAAAAGAGGGAACAGGAGAGTAGTGTATCATGTACTAGGTATTCATCTAGTACAAGAAGCAACACCAGAATTTTCCCCTGGCTGCATTCAGGTATATGGATTAGGATAGAGGGCAATCTGAGTGTCTGCATGGACACTTCACCTCCAGTCATTTGTGGAGGCCGACACAAACCATCCATATTAATTCACACAGGCATCCGAAGATGGTATAACCATTACCTCTGGGGTTGTCATTTTTTAGGTCTTCTTTTCATATTCCTTCTCACACACTCTCTGTAGAAATCTCCAAACCTTAGTAGCAATTTTATGTGTAGACTAGAAAATTCTTAAGGAAAACTGAAAGCCTGCATTACGGAATTCAAAGTCAGAGAGTCCTGGGAACTATGTACAATGATTATTGGTAATTTGGTATTTAAGTGAGAGGAGACATTCAAAGGAAAAACCCAAAGGAGGTCATTTGGTCACCATGACTCATACTCAGCAGATTTGTTTTAATTGAGGGACCAAAAAAGAGAGCCAGGGAGCAACAGATGGAAACCAAAACTCTCCAGATAGCAAATATTCAAAAGAATGAAGAATATGAAACTCTTCTGGCAAGAATTATGCCAATGATCAAACAGGCTGTGAGGTATGAAAATTCTCTCCCAGGAATACATAATCTTTTAAAAGAACTAAAAGAAATGGAAATAGTTTGCCTTGAAGGAGCTTCCCCTCTCCTTGTTGGCCCTTTTCAAATGTTTATGTGAACAAAGTCATTTAAGAAGTAGAGTCAAGCTGCCCTTGACTCTGGATATTTGAGAAATGCCAAGGCCCGCAGCTCTAGAACTCTGAACATCTCCCACATTTGGTGAGGCAAACTACAGGGATTAACCAGCCCCAGGGTTTGGGAAGTTCCCAGAAGTAAAGAGTTGTTTTCCAGGAAAAATACTAAAGAAAATACTTTGTCTTGAACAGGGGAGGGGCATAACATAAGTTGGATTATGTGACTCGTCTCCTCCAGCCCCTTGCCATGTCTCCCCATTTCATTTAGAACAAAGCCACAGTCCCTATGGTGGCTTCAAAGGTTCTCCATTATCTGGACTTATTTTCTACAACTCTCCTCTTTCCTTACCAACTCCAGTCCTACTGGCTTCTCCCCTGTTCCACAATCGTGCCAAACACACTCTTGGCCTTAGGGCCTCTGCACTGGCTGTTTTCTCTTCAACACCTTCTCCTCCCTCAAGTCTTTCTTCAAATGTCACCTTCTCAATGAGGTCAACATAGGCCCTACTGTTTAGTTACATTTTGCACCCCTGTGCCCAGCACTCCTGATCCTCTTTACCTAGATCTACTTTCTATTCTTAATAACGTTTATCAGCTTCTAATATGTTGTAGAACTACTTATAATCTTTTCTGCTTATGATGTGTCTCCTTTCAGTAAAATGTAAACTCCAGTGAGCCAGGGATCTTTGTCTGTCTTATTCATTGCTGTATCTTCAGTGTGTGGAACAGTGCCTGGTGCATCAAGGACAATAATAAATACTGGTTGGTTGATTGATTGAATGAATGAATAACCCACTGGCTCCCAAGGTTATCAAGAGTGTGCTCTGCTTTAACGCTGAAAGAGCTCTGGAACCCCTCACGAAATCAGCCTAACTTGTTTTGGAGTGCAAAGATATCTACTGAAAGCAAAGCAGTGACTTCTGAGGGACCAGGCTGAAAAAAACCCAACATGCCCTAATAGGATAGAAAGAACTCACCTCATATTGGTGTGGTAGCAGAGGGTGGAGAGTGGAGGGTGGGGAAATGCAATATACAACTGAACTTGGAGAAGAGTCAAATAAAAGGTCATTAGGGATCAGACACATTTCATGGTATTGAGCTGGAGGGAGCATGCCAAGGAAGCCAAGAAGTGCTCTGGACTTCAGGAGGGAACATTCCAAAGCCCTTCAGAGCTAGTTAGAGGGTGCTGTTCCATACACAGATTGCTATGTCTGCCTTTGAAGGCAAGGGAAGAGCTCTGGGACCAGGTGGGCTTTTGGGAGCCTGGAAAGATGAGTGGGATGAAAACACTCTGAACCAGGAGGAGTTGAAGGAGGTGGAGGCAGAAATGAAGTCAGACTATGCAAGGGGGAGAGAGAGAGGAGGAGAGAGAGAGAGAGAAAGAGAGAGGGAGAGAGAAAAGGAGAGAGAGAGAAAGAGCGAGCATGTACATGGTTCCATTTGGAGTGAGATAGCCAAGCTCCCCCAAACTGAGGTTAGTCCACGCAATTTGGAGCCTTTACCTCTTATTCTCTAATTCCTTTTTAACAAATGTATGCCAGGGTGTGTGCATGTGGTGTGGATGTGGGGTAGGAGAGTGTGTATGGTGTGTGTGTGTGTGTGTGTGTGTGTGTGTAATGTGTGTAGGGGTAAGGGATAGGTAAAGACAATGTGATTACTCTCCATTTATAAACAGTGGTGATCCCACAACGTTCCTTTTGTCATCAGCTTCCATCTGGGGAGGGCATTTAGGGGCCACAAACACTATGGACAGTATCCACATTGGGAGGTTCTCTTCCTCAACCCACTGGCCACGGATTCTGATTTTTTTTCTGCAGTGGGGGAGTTGGTCAATGTCTTGCTTGCACTGTGCGTATCTAGGATGTTCTTTTAATGGCTTGATTCTCATCTGTCACTTGGTATGTCCCACTGGACAAAAAAAAGGGGCTGGGGTGAAGAGATTCATCGGGTGGAGGGAGGTAGGGGTGAGACTCCAGCAAGGAGTTCTTTGCATCTGTTCACATCATTGGAGATGCTAAGCCAGTGTGTATGAAGGCTCCTGCTGACCCTGAATAGCCGGCCCCTGAAGTTCTGGGTTAGCCAGGAGCCCTGTATAGGGCTTCTCTGCCTGGAAGGATTCTGCTCTCAGAGCGAGGGGGGATAGTGGTAGCCCCATGTCACCGGTGAGTCAGGGGTGGGGATACTGATCAGCTCCTGCCAAGACGCCCCTGTTACCTGATAAGTTCTATGAGCCTCTCCCTCGGGGCTTCACTCACGTCTTCCTCATTAATAGCCACAATCTGGTCACCAGCCAGGAGCTTGTTCTCAGAGGGGCCTCCTGCAAAGGAGAGGAGAGAGATGTGAAGGCTTAGGGTTACTGCTGGTAAAGTCCAGGTCTGGGCAAGTCCTCTGTGCCTGTAGGAGCTGAAGCGGATGCTGAGGCCTGGAGATGGTGCAGGCTGAGCTGTGGTGGTGTAGGGGTTGCTATTCGAGCTCTCTGCTACTGTTGCTGCTGCTGCTGCTGCCTATAAGCAGATAGAGGGCAGAGGAATGAAGACAGAGAATGGAGTCGGCCTCCTTTAGTTCCATGCCAAGAAAGACATGCTCTGGACTTCAGGAACAAACATTCCAAAGTCCTCCAGAGCTAGTGAGAGGGTGTGTTCCAAACACAGAATGCTGAGTCTGCTTTTTAAGGCAAGGGAGGTGCTCTAGAACCAGGTGGGCTTTTTGGAGCCCCGGAAAGACAAGTGGGATGAAAACACTTTAGCTGGGCATGGTTTGGCAGCAAAAGGTCCCAGACTCAGATGAGGTCAATAAACATTTTACTGGCTTACTTCTTAACGAGGAACACAGACTTCCATTTCATAGGCGGGACTTGCTTAGGTACAAGGAATGACTTCCAGACTACTGGAGGTGGTCAGGTGACAGGAGGAGGAAGGATCTTCTTACTTGAATATTATTCATACTTACTGGTCTGTAAGGACTTAAGCATTCACTTGTCTGAAGACAGAGGAAAAAAACCTAAAGGGTTATTTTTTTTTCAACACTGAGAAATGCCACTGTCCAATAAATGAGGGGAACAAAGTACATACCCTTGTACAGTTGGATATTTGTTTCCTCTCCCTCCCATTTCTTTTCTTTCTTTATTTTTTATTTTATTTTTATTTTTTTGAGGTGGAGTCTTACTCTGTTGCCCAGGCTGGAGTGTAGTGGCATGATCTCGGCTCACTGCAACCTGCACCTCCCAAGTTCAACAGATTCTCCCACCTCAGCCTCCTGAGTAGCTGGGATGACAGGTACACTCCACCACACCCAGCTAATGTTTGTATTTTTAGTAGAGATGGAATATCTCCATGTTGCCCAGAGTGGTCTTGAACTCCTGACCTAAGGCGATGCACCTACCTCAGCCTCCGAAAGGGCTGGGATTACAGACGTGAGCTACTGTGCCTGGCTCTCCTTCCCATTTCCACTGCAAGGTTAAGAAAGCAGACCTATCTGAGGGCTGTACCTTCTTGGTTGCAGCAAAGGGTGAGGGTAGACGGGTACCACAAGGCTATGCTGCCTCTGATGTTTAGCAAAGATCTTCTTGGAGAAAAGCTTCTCAGAGACTTGGGGAGAATGAGAAGTCAGATCCAGCCTGACTCAAATTTGAAAGAAATGTTCAGTGACTTGACCCACTATCAAACCAGCCTTGACTCTTGTTTGAGTCCACCTTGAAGGGCCAGATCCCAACTTCTTCCTCTCTCTCCAAAGAAGGGGGCTGCCCAAATTCCAAAAACATGAACATACACAACAAATACATCACTTGAGCACAGCTCAATGGCTCTGGAGTGTAGAGCCTATGTGCTGAGGATGGCTGCGCCAGCACAGGCAGCAGGATTCATTGCTTGAGCAGCAATTGCCCTAAACACACTAAGCCAAGTCTCCTGACAGTGCACTGGCTTCAGGAGCAGAGTGTGGTGGTGAAGAGAACACTCTTTACAGCCAGACAGACCTGGACTCTAATTCCGAATCTGCAGTTCACTGGTTGTGTGACCTTGGGCAAGACATTTAATCTCTCTGAGACTCTCTTACTTCATCTATAAAATGGGAAAATAACAGTGCATATGCATCACAGAAATGTTGGGAGGATGAATGAGATGATAAATACACAGCACTTAAAACAGCTGATTGATGTTGCTAAGAATTGGATAAATGGTAGTTATTATACCATCCAAGGGACAATTCCTTTAACTCATTTCATTCCTTCTATCTACTTCTGCCAAAAATGCCAGTCTCTTAGGTGGAGGCCACTCTATCTATCTTCTTCTTCCTTTCCCTCCCCTCCCTTTCTTCCATCTAAGAGAATAGGTCCTCAAGGAACTCAACCTCCTTTACGGGCCTTGGCCCTTTGATGGCACTGGTAACATCAGTCTGCTACTGCTTTCACAAATGGTTTGTTGGCTTGATCAACCATAATTGCTCTTCTGTAGAATACTTTTTTTTGTCTTTATTATGGCCTCAAATAAAGAACCAAACAAGTCCTGTGCGTTCAGGAGCCACCTGGACCAGAAGCAGCACTACAGATCAGTCTTTTATGGGGCTTTTATAGGGCTATGCATGCCAGCCCCATGGCTTTTTGTGGTTCGTGCCTGGGGCTTTTCTTCTCTTCACCCCTCCAACTCCTTCTTCATTGTTATACCTTTGGCAGCTGAACCCCTCTAGGCCTGGGGGCTTCCTTCAGCTGTGCAAATTCTGTGTCATTTGAAGTTAAAGTAGGGGCTCCTGGTGGTCTATTACTGAGTGTTAGCTGGTCCCTCTTTCCCAGGATAAATTTGATTTCTGATCAGAGATTCAAAACCTTTTTGCCAAACTGCATGACTGACTCCAGAGCCTTAGGTCAGCCACGGACTCCTGTACTAAATTGTTGTTGCGTGTGTGTGTGTGTGTGTGTTTTCCCCACTCTGTGCCCTCTAGTTGAAGAGAGAGCTTACAAAAATCTTTTTCTTTTCCTTGGAGGATTGCAAAATTCATCAAATTTCTGCAAGACCAGTTTGTATTCTGGCTGCTCCTCTTGACTGAGCGAGAAACTGTTGTAAACATCTAAAGCCTCAGGCCCAGCAAGTCAGGAATAAAGCTCCATTCTGTCTGTCTTTTTTGTCAATGCCTAGCACATTCAAAACAAAACAGTACTTCAGTCTTTTCCCATTTCATTCATGATAGCAGGGCTTCATAGCTTAGGTGGGGCTTTGCTTGTTCCATCCCACATGGCCCCTTTCAGGACCTACTTCCCCTGCATGGCATCAAACAGGCCCAGGTGCAAACCCTAGCTCTGCTGCTTTACAGCTGAGTGACACTGGACAAGTCATTTCTCTTTCATTATGCCTCAGTTTCCTCGTTTGCAAAATGGGAATGACATTACTTATTTACCTTGCAGGGGTGGCTGTGAGAATTAAACAAGATGATGTAAAGCACACAGTAGATGCTTAATCAATGGTAGATGTTTGTTACTGCCACTCAAGCATTCAGAGATTTCATTATCCTCTCCTCTCCTATCCCACCTGTGGTCTATATCTTCATTCTGGTCTTCAATGGCTGACCTATTTCATGAGTATGTACATGTCTCCACAACCTGATGGTTAGGTTCTTGAAAACAGGAACTGTGTCTTGTACTTCCCTACAACATTGCTGGGCTTAGAGTAGGCAATCTATAAATACTTGTTGAATTAAATAGAATAGGCACATCTTTTTTTGCAAGACATTATGGCTCTTTTATGAATGTTCTATGCAAAGGGAATCTTTATTAAGACCCAGATGCTGTTAAACAATCAACTGCAGCCTTTTTCTAGGGCCCCAAACAACCTCAATGATTGTGTCTATCAGTCTTAAAAGGCCAGCTCCCTCACACAGTTATTGGTTGGCAAGTCTTCAACCATTCTTCATGAATTCTTCAGCAACACAGTCAGAATGCTTGGAAGCTCTGCTTTTCGGGAAGACATGTGGGTGTTGGGAGACAGGAGTCAGGGCTAGGGGGATACTCTGAGGGACACCTACCTGGCCTCACAGATCGAACCACCACAGGCCTCTCACTGCCAGCCACGAAGCCAAAGCCATATATAGGGTCTCGATGAACGGTCACTTGTCGCAGTATCTCTGCTGGCAGCTGCTCACATTCCATATCATTTGCGCTCTCTTCCTGCATCACATGACTGGGGAAAAGGGAAGATGGGAGCAAAACAAGATGCACAGGGAACTAAGCCTCAGAACCAGCAGGGAGAGAGGCTGGTTAGGGTTCTGGCCCTGGCACCCAGGAGTTTACAGCTTAGCTTCCTACATGCTCTGGAGCCAACAGAGATGATGACTGCCTCATATTTCAGATTGGAGAAAGAGAAACCTAGAAAGTAGAAGCTACTGTCTTCAGGGCTAGAGCCAATAGAAGAAACTGATGTCATGAGCCTGAAATTAGAGTCAGACCCTTCCTCTCAGATATTGGAACTCCAGAAGGAACCCAATGCAAATATTCTGCAGAAGTTAACCGTCATCTTCCACTGACTTAGCTATTAACTCCTTAAAGGAGACCAAAACCTTGCAGGAAGAGACCACAAGACAGGCAAGTAAGTGGCAGAAGAAACGTAAAGTTGTTCCAGAAGATGGAGCATCTTCATGAAGCCCTGATGCAATTTTTAAATTTTTTTTAATTTTTTTTTTTTTTTTTTTTTTGAGACAAAGTCTCACTCTGTCACTCAGGTTGGAGTGCAGTGACACGATCTCGGCTCACCACAACCTCTGCCTCCCGGGTTCAAGTGATTCTCCTGCCTCAGCCTCCCAAGTAGCTGGGACTACAGGCATGTGCCACCAAGCCTGGCTAATTTTTGTATTTTTAGTAGAGGTGGGGTTTTGCCGTGTTGGCCAGGTTGGTCTCGAACTCCTGGCCTCAAGTGATCCTCTCACCTCAGCCTCCCAAAGTGCTGGGATTACAGGCGTGAGCCACCACGCCTGGCTCATCTTGATGCAATTTTAAACTTGAATATATCTTAGGTTGTATACAAAAATAAATGATTTAGGTAGCATATATAAATAAATGTGCTAATGTCTGGGACCACAATTGTCCATAATGCAACTTCTTTCAGTTCCACAGGAACTCTGGAAAAGAGTTCCTGTGGGCCAGGAGGGGAGCTGCATCCTGGGGCTGCCAGCAGGCCTGAAAGCCCAGAGGAGCTGGGAGAAGAGAAATCACTGTCCTAACACTGGGGAGAGATTACACATTGTTCTCCCGATGCCCACAACTTAAGTGACTAAAGCTTAGGAATTCCACAAGAGCTTCATAAATGTTCTTCATCAAGGGCCAGGGGAGGCATACTGCAGGCAAGAAGGGGTCTGAGTGTAGTATTCAAATGAAAAGCACTGATGAGTGAGGGTGTAGAGACACTGAAGTCTGTGATGACACTGGTGCCAAGGCCAGGGAAGGAGGTAAAAGGAGGAATGGATGGTCAAGGAGAATGGTAGGGCAGGTGGAGATGGAGGAGAGAGGGCCAGGGCCAAGTGACCCAGCGCCTTGGCTCGCTCATCTGGCACCACTACAGCCCCAGACTTTTAGGCCTTCTAGATAGATGGGTTTAAGTTTTCTAGCCTCAGTATGTGTATTCGCTAAAATTACGGTTCCAGGCAGAGCCCTTTGGAACAAGATACAGAGGGCCAGTAGCTAATTAATGAAACTAGTATAGGTTTGTAAAAGAAGTAGGAGGTTTTGACACTCTGAGAGCAATGCAATTCTTTTTTTTTTTTTTTTTTTTTTTTGAGATGGAGTCTCCCTCTGTTGCCCCAGCTGGAGTGCAGTGGCACGATCTCGGCTCACTGCAACCTCCACCTCCCAGGTTCAAGCGATTCTCCTGCCTCAGCCTCCAGGAGAGTAGCTGGGATTACAGGCGTGTGCCACCACGGCTAGCTAATTTTTGTACTTTTAGTAGTGACATGGTTTCACCATGTTGGCCAGGCTGGTCTTAAACTCCTGACCTCAGGCGGTTCACCCGCCTCGGTCTCCCAAAGTGCTGGGATTACAGGCGTGAGCCACCGCACCCAGCCGAGAGAAATGCAATTCTTTATTAGCTAAGAATATCAAATTCATCAGTAGCAAATGGTTTGAAGCATTTAGGTTATTTATCAGGACACAGTTTCAGTAATTAGAGAGAAGCTTTAGGACTATTTATAGGGGAAGGAGAAAAGATTTAGAATAATTGTGCAAAAGAGAAATGCATAGTCTAGCAAAGAACTCTGAAGTTGTCTCTATCATATGAGATGTATCTGGCTACACCTCACACTGGCTTGGAGTCTATCTGTCACCCCTTCGGGAGGTGGAAGGGGATGCTAGGATGAGGTCAAGTCCCTGGAAGGCAAATTCAGAAACTTGCTCCTTCCCTCTCACACCACTAAGATAAATGGTCACTTTTCAATAGAAAGTCACTCCGAAGCTGGAACGTGGCTGATTAGTGTCCTGGACAGGCACCCTCATGGGACAGGGACCCTCTGAGGGTGGCCACAGGCTGGCGCCTCTTTCATTTTGGCTCCTGGTGGCAGGCAGGAGCTCATCCTTGAAGGGAGCCAGAGAACATCTTTCTGCAGCTGCCGTCTTGCCTCACCCCTAGGGCTATTTGGGAAATGAGCCCTTTGCTTCCTGCCACCCGAACTTGTTGGCACTAAAAGGACTTCTTGGGATGGCACCAGCTCATTTCCGACATGGGCATCAGCCAGGGAAGGCTGTGCAGACTGTGGCGTGGGGAGCAGGAACTCCAGCAAGGAAGACAGACACAGGTGTGCTGTGGAAGTGCTTGGGATACTGTCCTATGCTCAGTGCTCCCCCTTGATCCCTGCCACTGCAGCCTCCCCTTTGCCCCTTTTTCCTTTTTTGAAGCAGAGGACACTTCAATTTCCATTGGACCTTGAGGTACTACCACTTCTGAAGAAAATGGGCACTCCTGGAGCCAGAGGAATCAATAAGCAAACAGCCTTTTGTGACACAAGTGCTTTGCTTTACTCTTTTGGTACATATTAATCAATCAACAAGTATTTATCGAGTGCCTAATCAGACAGTCCAGCACTCTGGGGTACACAGGAGAAGTGACAGGTCTCTGCCCTCAAAGAGCTTTCAGTCTAGCTACGGGAGAAAAGACAAATGTGTATACTGAACAAGAGAATTACAGTGCTAACTGAAACTGGTAGATGAGATCTATGACTAAGTCCCAACTTGGGTGTTCAGAGGAGGGGGTGGAGAAGCTGGAGAAGACTCCATAGAGGAAGTGGGGATTGTACTCGCTGGCCAAGAAAGGGCAGAGTTGGGGAGAGAGGCAAGAACCAAACTGTGTGC
The DNA here is from genome assembly GCF_007565055.1 of Rhinopithecus roxellana. NCBI lineage: Eukaryota > Metazoa > Chordata > Mammalia > Primates > Cercopithecidae > Rhinopithecus > Rhinopithecus roxellana. Next base: position 17,846,538 of record NC_044558.1, read on the forward strand.
ATAGGTGCATTCCATCTTCCTGCAGGTGGCCCAGTTATGTGGTTCATAGCCGCAGGCGTGTATCCAGGTGTGGCTGGAGCACATTCATCCCTGGGTTGTCCCTAACTGAGCCAAACTAACCACCCTTAACTGCCTTCAATTCTGCAAGCAGCCCTTTTCTCACACCACTCCCAGGTATCTTGAGACAGGGGAGAAACACCACCATTAACAGACCAGAAGGCCATTTTACAATTCAAATGGAAATTGTTCCTTCCCTCCTGGGGTTTGCCTTTTTCAGTGTCTGCAGCTCAGTCCCTCTGAAATTTGCTAAGTGCCTGGAGACTTGGGAGTGACACTGAAGGCAAGCAGTGATGGATGACAGGAGCTTAGCTGTCCATGGGTCACATGACTATCCTCCTGGGGGAAACAGGCAATTTGACTTTGAAAGATGTTTGGCTTCTGGTCCCTTCAAACAGGGCATCCCTGAACAAAATTGTGAAGCATCCAATGCTTATCACCCCCCACCCCCCACCCCACGAGGTTTGTTTCTGAGGCCTGCTATTTGCTTCTGTTGTTTGCCCCAAAGTATGCAATGCCTTCCTTCTCTCCCCTTCTTACCAAAGTCCCCAAAGGTATTCCCTCACCTTGTGCCAGGCTTGCCCTCTCTATTTAGCGACCTGGGTAAAGGCCTAGCCTTTCTCTTCTGCCTAATGATAACAACATTTTATATTCGTGCAGTTCTTTTCATTTTTACCCTCATTACTTAATTTGAGAAAAGATGCTTTCACATCCATTATCTCCTCTGTCCTGCCAGACAGGCTAGGTGACTGTTCCTCCTCCATCCCAGCCTTCTAGGTAGGAGATGAAGAGGCACAGACCTACAGTGGCTAAGCACATTGGTGGCCCAGCTGGGGCCACATCTTTATGCTAGGACCCACAATCGCAGCACCCCCTTCCTGCTCCCTCCCACTCAGGGTCCTGGACCCTCTAGCTATCCAGAGTCTCCATTGCAAGCTGCCCCAACCCTACAGTCAGCAGCACTCTACGTCCTAGCCCAGCCTGTATGCTCAGCCCACATCATAATTAACCTGTTTCTGAGCCTGTTCACTCTGCGTTTTTGGGAGAATGAAATGAGATCATGACTACAGAAGCACTTAGGAAGGTTAAGCATATCACACAAATGTAGAGGTGGCGATGTTATTGGTAGCATTATTCGGGGTGGCTGGAGGAGCAGAGAAAGGGAGCCAAATATAAACTTCACCCACTTCACACAGCCGAAGCCCTTCCCCCAACTCCTTGCCTCTAAGAGATAGGCCCGCAACACACTCTGTCCCCTCATTCTCATGGCAGCTCTTTCCCTGACCCAACTACCAGACAACCTGACTCCCTCTGGATGCCCTGATTCCTCCATGGGCTAAACTGATCCCTCCATCACTGTCCAAAGAGGGACTGGTAGCTCGAGCTCATGCTAACAACTGTTGCTAGACAGATGTGGCTAAAGGACAAATGAACCGAGAATAATATGGAATGATTCTAAGCTGATGCTCTCCTGAGTTGTGCTTTCATGCAGGAAGATGGAAATGTAACAGCTAAATTTCCAGGCATCCACTTTTAGTTCTCCAGCCCTCTTTGCCTTTGGCTCCTTTTTCTTTACATTTGGTTGGCTCCTTGGGGAGTCTTGTCACTCCCCTCAAGACTGGCAGGATTTGGAACCATGTGGGGCCAATTAGCCCTCTGATTCCGGTAACAGAAGCCTGACTCTACTGGAAGCTCTAGAGATCCAGCATGGCAGGCTAGCAGCTGGGCCCCCATGAGATGCAACATTTCCCTGGTGGCAGAGATGGCAGCCCATCCCCAGAGCTGTGAAGTAGCTGCTCTGGGTGCCCTTTTGTAGGGAGCTTGGGCACAAACCTTTCTTCCTATAAAGGAGCCCTTGCTTGTTATTTTGGCTAGTTGCTCCTTATTCTAGTAGTGCTGCTCAAACTTTAAAGTACATACAAATCACTTGGGAGTATTGCTAAAATGATTCTGATGCAGTAGGTCTGGAGCAAGGTCTGAGACTCTAACAAATTCCAGGGTCGTGCCCATGCTGCTGGTCCACAGACCACACTTTGAAAAGCCAGGACTGAAAAGAGTGCTATTTGTAGACAACGGAAGAGCTACAGTCAGGTGGGAAAACTGAGGTGCTCTTATTCCACTGGGTTATGGCATTGAAGGCCTGGGTTAAAACATAAATGTTATGTTTTGTGGACACATAAATTCATGCAAAAAAAAGAACTTGCTGGTTGAATCAGATTTATCCCAGGAGAGAACAGGGAGGGCTCTAAACTGACATGAAATAAGACAGATACGGTTGCACTGAGGAAAAGTAGACAGAAGATCTGAAAGAGGGGGCACTGTTTAAGTCCAACTGAAGAGTTTGGTCAGCAAAAGGAAAGCCTGAGAACAGTGGCGTCTGGGAGGAAGGTGAGGAAAATGCTGAAAAAGGGGACAGTGCAGAAAACAATAATATCAGCTGCCATTTATTGAGGACTTACTATGCTCCAGGTGCTGTCCACAAATTATGTCACCCCATTTTCACAATAACCTCATGAGCTAGGTGGTATTATGTCCATTTTACAGATAAGGGAACTGAGATTTTGGAAGAGAGATTAAGTAATTTGCTGAAGGGTATACAACTATATATATTGTGTGGCACCAAAATGGGAACCCAGGTCTGCCAACTCCAGGGGCAATTATCTTCCACAATCTGTGCCAAGAACCTGTGGATAAAGTAGGGGTTTTGTTGTTGTTATTGTTGTTTTGTTTTTGAGACAGTGTCTCACTCTTGTTGCCCAGTGGAGCCATCACAGTTCATGGGCTCAGATGATTCTCCCACCTCAGCCTCCTCAGGAGCTGGGACTACAGGTGCATGCCACCATGCCTGGCTAATTTGTTGTTGTTGTTGTTGTTGTTGTTGTTGTTGTTGTTGTTTTGTATTTTTAGTAGAGACAGGGTTTTGCCCTATTGGTTAGGCTGGTCTCGAACTCCTGGGCTCAAGTGATCCGCCCACCTCAGCTTCTAAAAGTGCTGAAATTTCAGGCATGAGCCACCGCACCCAGCCTAAAGTAGTTTTCTAGAAGGCAATACGATAGGCTTGGTAGGAGGATTCGGCAGACTGCTCTTCTCTAAGTAAATTGAGGGCCACTTCAATGCTGTCTGTAAGAGCAGCCTCCCTTGAAGTCCTCCTACCCAGCAGCTCACCTATCAGAGACTCCAGCCCCAGAACTGGCTTTTTACATGCCTCTAAGCCCACCCTCCCATATGTGAGACTCATCCAACAAGGCCTCGCCTTTCTGTTGACTTCAGTCACCACCAGAAAGAAGTCTATTTGCCTCTGGTCCTTAGAACCCTGACTCTCGTCCCCATAGCAGTCTGTTTACACTCTTATCCCATTTTTCTCCTCCCTTTCAAATCCTTCCAGTGTGTCCACTGGAACTCTCAGTCAACAACAAACTCTCCTATAGCCTCAGTTTATTCTCTGAAAGTGTCCTTCACCTTCTTTCCCAGTTGAGACCTGTGTATTCCTCGAGGGCACCACTTCCCCACCAGCCCTCTCAAATGGAAACTGGGGTTTTAGGTTTTGCTTTGTTTTGTTTTTCTCTTGCAAAATTCAAGTCCTCCGGGACCTGCAGGTGAGATAGGTGTCCTCCTTGTTGCCAATGCTGCCTCCAGGCCATTACTCCTCCTTCTTTCTGCAAAATATCCTGCACCTTTGAGGATCCTGCCTGCCGCCTACCTCTACCACTCTCTTTCTCCTCATTGATATCTACAGATTTCCTGAGTCGGTCCCACATTCACTGAGGTCTTTAGTTCCCAGTCACATGTGATCTTCCCCTCCACTCCTTAAAAGAAATCATGGTAAAATATCCATAACATAAAAGTTACCATTTTAACCATTTTTATTATTGATTGATTGACTGAGACAGGGTCTCACTCTGTCACCCAGGCTGGAGTGCAGTGGCAGAATCATAGCTCACTGCAGCCTTGACCTCCCAGGCTCAAGCAATCCCACCTCAGACACACAAGTAGCTGGGACCACAGGTGTGTGACACCATGCCTGACTATTTTATATATGTATATATATATTATTTTTTGAGATGGAGTCTCGGTCTGTCACCCAGGCTGGAGTGCAGTGGTGTGATCTCTGCTCACTGCAAGCTCTGCCTCCCGGGTTCACACCATTCTCCTGCCTCAGCCTTCCGAGTAGCTGGGACTACAGGTCCCCGCCACCACGCCTGGCTAATTTTTTGTATTTTTTAGTAGAGACGGCGTTTCACCGTTTCAGCCAGGATGGTCTCCATCTCCTGACCTCGTGGTCCGCCTGCCTCGGCCTCCCAAAGTACTGGGATTACAGGCTTGAGCTACCGCGCCTGGCTTATTTTTTATGTTTTTTTGTAGAGATGAGGTTTTGCCATATTGCCCAGGCTGGTCTTGAAGTCTTGGGCTCAAGCAATTCACCCACCTCAGCCTCCCAAAATGTCGGGATTACAGGTGTGAACCACCGTGCCCAGCCTTACCATTTTTAGAAGTACAGTTTTACAGCATTAAGTACACTCACATTATTATGCAACCATCACCACCATCCATCTCCACAACTTTTTCATCTTCCCAAACTGAAACTCTGTACCCATTAAATAGTAATCCCTCATTCCTCCTACCTTCCCAACCCATGGAAGCCACAATTCTACTTTCTGTCTCTATGAACTTGATTTCTGTAGGGATCTCATATAAGAGGAATCATACAATATCTGTCCTTTTGTGACTAGCATATTTTGCTTAGTATAATGTCTTCAGGGTTCATCCATATTGCTGCATGTGTCAGAATTTCCTTCCTTTTGAGACTAATAGTCCATTGTATATATGTATCACATTTTATTAACCTGTTGATGCATATTTGGGTTGTTTCTACCTTTTGGTTGTTGTGAATAATGTAGCTATGAACATGGGTGTACAAATATCTGCTGCAGCCCCTGTATTCTTTTGAGTACATACCCAGAAGTGGAACTGCTGAATCATAAGGTAATTCTATGTTTTACTTTTTGAGGAATCATCATACTGTTTTCCACAGCAGCTGTACCATTTATGTTCCCACCAGCAATACACAAAGGTTCCAATTTCTCCACATTTTGGCCAACATTACAACACTTATTATTTTCTGTGTTTTTTATTTGTTTTTATAATAGCCTTCCTAATGGGTATGTCCACTCCAACTCTTGATATCATTGTTGGTGAATTCAACATCCACACGGTGACGAGGAGACCTCTAACAATTGCTTCTTCCACTTCACTCACTCCATCATCACCTACCTAGACTTTGTGTTATCAGATATTGCACTACTCCCAAATCTCAATGCCCAATATCCCACTCTCTACAACACCATCCGTCCTTCCAGTTTACCTCCACAAGGGCTCCCACTGCAGGAAGAATCTGAACGCGTCATGATCACCTATTCACTTCCCACTTGATATTCCCTTTTCCTGGAAATCTCTTCCCTCGTTTTTCACAAAGCTGGTTCTTCATCCTTTAGGTCTCAGCTTAAATGTCACCTTTTCAGAGATGCCCATCTGCCAGCACTTTCTCCTACTTATTACTGTTCTTACTCTCCTTCAAGTTCCTTTTTATTTTCACTTCTCTTCATGTCCAGCTTAGAGTTCCTGGTCTATCATTATGATCATTCCCTTCCAAACACCTTCAACTTCTTTACTTCCTCTCCCCCGCTATATACCTCATCCTTTGATGAACTCAATTCTCCATGACTGCATCCAAGTAGCTGAAGGGTGCTGGAGAAAAGTCACACAACTGGGTAGCTGGACTTCACTTTAAAATCCATGGATATACACTCTCAATGCTGTCTGGCCATTTATCTTCTCCCTCCCTCCTTTCCTCCCTCCCTCCCTTCCTTTCCTTCTTTTCTTTTCTCTTTCTTTTCTTTCTTTTCTTTCTTTCTTCTCTCTCTCTCTTTTTTTTTTTTCTGGAGTTTTGCTATTGATGCCCAGGCTGGAGTGCAATGGCACCATTTCGGCTCACTGCAACCTCTGCCTCCCAGGTTCAAGCAATTCTCCTGCCTCAGCCTCCTGTGTAGCTGGGATTACAGGTGCCTGCCATCACACCTGGCTATTTTTTGTATTTTTTAGTAGAGACAGGGTTTTGTCATGTTGGCCAGGCTGCTCTCAAACTCCTGACCTCAGGTGATCCACCTGCCTCGGCCTCCCAAAGTACTGGGATTACAAGCGTGAACCACCACATCCAGCCGTGGTCAACACTTTTTCTGTCTCTAAAATGACTATTTCATTGCTCGCCCTCTCTCCTCCATCTTCCTCACTTTCCCATTTTCCCCAAGAAATCTCAGCTGATGACCTCATTCCATAGATTACTGAAAAAAACAGAAGATGAAAAAAATCAGATGAGAGCTCCTTCATCTTACCACCACCAAATCTATACACTACCTTGTCTACATCTGTACCCATGTTTTATTTTTCCCTATTAAAATGGAGGATGTTTCTTTTCTTCTATTATGGCAAATCTCCTTGCTTATGTTCTGGTACCATCCCCTCTCATCTCCTCAAGGATTTTACTCTTTTGGCATTCATTCTCTTCCCTAAATTACCAATCTCTCCACCGCTCCAGAATCATGCTAGCATGCTGATGGAAATAATCCATCCTTAAGAAAACAAACAAAATACACCTCCCTCTACTCCACAATTCTCTTGCAGTGTCTGCCCCATTTTCCTGGTCCCCTTGGCAACAAAATTCCTCAAAAACGTTTTCTACACTATGTCTCCACTTCATCTCTTTTTTTTCTTCTTTTTCTTTTTACTGGCCTCTACATAAGGACACAACACTTCTTCATCTCTTATTTACTTCCTGGTCCACTATCCTCTGGCTTCCACATCTATCACTCTGCAGAGTTGCTCTTGTTAAGGTCCTCAGTGGCCTCCAATCCTCACCTACTCAACTTCTCAACAGGTGTAGACACAGGCAGCCACTGCATCCTTGCTGAAACATTCTCCTCTCTTGGCTTCTAGGACTACCTCCAAACTGCCCTCTGACCTCTCTGGCCACTTTTCCGTAGTCTCCTTTGTGGGCTTCTCCTCCCCTACTTAATCACTAGATATTGGGGTTCCTTGGAACTCAGTTCCAGGACTTCTAGTCTCTCTCTACTTTCTTTCCTAAGGTGATCTCATCTGGTCCCCTGGTTTTAAATACAATCTATATTCAGACAACTCCCAAATTTGCATTCTAACCACACCTCTGTGAGTTCTAAACCTCATGTACTCTGACATGTTTACTTTTATGCCTCACAGGAATCTCAAACTTATCATGTCCGAAACTGAACTCTTGATTTATTTTCCCTCTCAAGCCCAGGCTTCCCTCAGCCTTCCTCATCTCAGCATATGGCACCATCATCTCTTCAATTACTTAAGCCAGAAACCTGAGAGTCATTCTTGAGGCCTGTCTCTCCCTTTCCCTTACCTCCTCATTTAGTCCCTCAGTATTGTATAAGTATTGTTGGCTGTCACTTAACAACCCATCCAAGACCGGGCACAGTGGCTCACACCTGTAATCCCAGCACTTTGGGAGGCCGAGGAGGGCAGATCACCTGAGGTCAGAAGTTCGAGACCAGCCTGGCCAACATGGTGAAACCCTGTCTCTACTAAAAATACAAAAATTAGCTGGGCGTGGTGGCACGCACCTGTAATCCCAGCTACTCAGGAGGCTGAAGCAGGAGAATCGCTTGAACTCCAGAGGCAGAGGTTGCAGTGAGCTGAGATCACACCACTGTACTCCAGCCTGGGTCACAGAGCAAGACCCTGTCCAAAAAAAAAAAAAAAAAAAAAAAAGAAAAGAAAAGAAAAGAAAAAAAGAAAGCTCATCCAGGATCTGACCAGCTCTTTCCCTCTCCATGGCTGTCACACAGTTCAAGCCACCATCATCATCTCTCCTGTGGGCTGCTGCAGCAGCCTCCTTACTGGTCTCCTTGTATCCACTGCTGCCCCCTTCCAAGTCTAGCCTCTACAGATATTGCAAAAAGTCTCTATCAGATCCTGTCACTTCCCTGCTTAAAACCTTTCAGACATTTCCTACTGCAAGCGAATAATATTCAAACTCCTTTTGTGTGGCCCACAAGGCCCTGCATGATCTCTTTCTGCCATACCTGCCAACTCCCCCACACCCCCATGTTACTCTTCCTCTTGCCTACTACAATCTTGCCCTCCTGGCCTCCTTTTAGTTTCTCAACACACTAAGGTCTTTGCCACCTTAAGGCATTCCCACTTGGTATTCCTTTTTCCTGGAAACCTCTTTTCCCATTCTTCATATGGCTGAATTTATCCTTTAGGTCTCCATTTAAGTATCACTTCCTCACAGAGGCCTTCCCTGGAAACTTTACCTTGGTTTTTCTCCACTATTGCAACCTGTTCATTTCATTCTTGAGACTCATCACGATTTGTAGTTATATTTTCATTTATGTGATTATTTGGCTTTAAACCCCATAAGAGTAGGAACCCTGTCTTTTTTGTACAACAGTGTATCTCCTCCACTTGATATGATACCTGGCACACAATTAAGTGCTTAGTATTTTCTAAATCAACCAATGCATGAATAGAAGTGAATTTGAGGCATACAGATTAGAATCCTCTGGCCATTCCATGCAATTGATTATCAAATACTTACTGCTTGTGTCTCAGCCTGTGAAAGGCAGGTTTCTGAATGGGAAGTCTGGCCCATGGGAGAAACCCCTCATCATCTCTGTCCAAAGGCAAAGTCAGAGAGAGAATGCAGTCAAAGAAGGAGTACAGGGAGGGCTACAAGCTAAGAAGGAATGGGAGACGGCATGGTTCCAGCCTTTTTAGGGGAGTGACAGTAGGAAATCCAACAGCTATTCCTTCTCAGAGAAGGAACTTTTTAAGGGTAGACAACTATCCTTTCAGAATGGCAAGAGGCAGGAGGATGGGCAGGGTGACTTTAAATAGTCCTTCCCACTCTGAGAGTCTCTGGGGAGATGATTTGGTTACTTTCCTAGGGCTTCCTCTCTATTTCCCTTGTAGGTCTTCATGGCTCTGCAACTTCCTCTTCAGCTGAGCTTGGAGAGGCATCTTCTGGAAAACATGGTGGTATCTGGATTCATTTTCTGGTTGTCCAAACAGTTGCTTTTCCCCAGTGGGCTGGAATGGAGACACCTATCACCCATTCTAGCAGGTCAGGAGGGAGCAGGGGGAGAGACCAAGGTCATCTTTCCTTTCACAAATACCTGGAAGACTGGAGTCACCTTGCAAAAGTCCAACCCCATAATGCTTCAGAGAGGGAACTGCAGAGGACCCTCTATACAGCTGTCCCCTCCGCGTCCCCTCCTCCCTCCAGGAGCTATAGTCAATAGATTCAGACATGTTGTCTAATAGGTCCAGACATGCTCCTAAACTCTCCCTGCTGGGGCTGCCAGCCCAGTGACAGATGTGAGGGCTGTGCCAGATGTGAGGCTGATGCCATATGGCACTGTGTGTCACAAGGTCTGAAGCTGCTGCCACTGAGCTGTGGCAGAATTAGTGGGGAGATCCTGCTTTAGCCTCCACTCACCTGGCAGAGGCAGCGAGGGGGAACTGGAGCAATGAAACATTCATAAGAGCTTGAAGGAGTTGTCATGTCACACCAAAGAGCTCTGGGCACCCACCCTCCATGTACCACACCAACTAATTCTGAAAGAGGCAGAGACCTATAGGGATTGACTGAGCCAGAAGGCGAACGATAAGGAATGAAGGAAAAGACACAGTCAAGAGGGGAAGACAGCTGAGCAGGAAAGGGGACCAGGCAGAGCAAAGGGGGGAGAGGAAAAGAGAGGTCATGAAAACAAGACAAAGAGGAGAAATGAGACAAGAGGAGGGCCTTGCAGATGGTGAAGAGGAAAGTTCAGCCTTGGGGAAGGCAAGCACTGCAGAAGCTGTGCAGCCACCTCTTGTGGTCTTGGCTTTTTGGAGGTGCTCTCCAGTTCCTCACCTGCTCTTTTTAAAATGCTCTTGAGCTGCCCCCCACCAGCTCTGCCCTCAGGGCTCCTACCACTGCTAAAGGGTCACAAGGTAATGACAGTCTTCTGGTAGAGTACCTTGGGTGATGAAGCTATGGGGGAGGGGGTTGGTATTTTGCCATACTGAGAGCCTAACTGCACCCTCCCCATCTCACAGATGGGGATGCAGCAGGCAAGGGACAAATCAGAAATGGCATGAGGAAGAGACCCAGGACACCTTCCTGACTTAAACCAATTTCCCACTCACCAGAGGCTGTAGTGTGTGTGTGTGTGTGTGTGTGTGTCAAAGAGGAGATTCAAAAATATATATATATATGAATATATGAAGTGGAGAGAATTCCAGAAGGTGGGAGGGAATGGTCATGATGGGAAAAGTGGAGTTGGCAGGGAAAAGAGCAGCAGGCCTGAATTCTTCCCCTCAGTGAACACATCTCTCCGAGGCCAGGCTGGGCTGCAGAGCCCTGGCTACAGAATGCTAAGCCAGAAGAGGGTCCCCGGCCACCCAGATCTCTCTCTTCTCTTAGATCTCAGACTTCAGCCTGCCAAGGGCTGAACTGTAAACAAACCTTGGAGGGTAGACAGGGGTAGCAGGTGTGGGCAGGAACTTCTGGGAACTTCCCAACAAGTAGCTGCCTCCAGCAGCCAAAGACCCAGGGCTCAAATAGCACCCCTCTGGGGGCTGTTTGGCAGGTGCCTGCTGCATAGAGCTCTGGGCAAAGCCTCCTGAATCCAAATGTGGGCCTACTCAACTGGCTGGCTGTGCTGTCTTCTTCCTTCCTGTGAGGCTGCTAGGCATCAATGGCCTGGGCCACCAGCCTTTCATGCCCCCAACCGCTGATGCTCATCAAACTCCTGGAGAATCTCAGAGTTGGCAGGGAGCTTGGAGGTTACTGACTTCCCCCTTGCCCACCCTCTGCTGATTTCCAGAAGCAGTAGGGGGAAGCTTTCTAGAAGATGACTGCAGTTGGGTATGATGTGAAGGGCCAGATTTGAGCAACTGGAGAGGGAGGGCACTGAGAACAGGCCCAGAGACAGAAGGGAACAGGCATATGTGGCACGAGGCATGAACACAATAGCCTGAGTAGATGAGGGAGTTGCTGGGGAAAGATTAGTTGGGAAGCAAGAAGCATAGCTGACCCAGCATAGACAGTGAGTAGGCCTTTCTCTCACTCCCTCTCTCATGTCTTGCTCTGTTGGGACTCTAGGTTCTACCCTCCACCCTCAACTCCCATGTCCCTTTGGGGAACTAGTGAAGAGAGGGGCAGGCCAGTCTAGCCAGAGCTGGACAGAGAAAGGCACATCTATCTCAATGCTTTGCCTAGATGTCTATCTGCTCCCTGCGCTTGCCCAAGATGATGCAGGTTGTATCTGAAGCCAAGGATTTATGCCCAGCAGTTGCCAAGCTGACTTCCTGTGAGGGAGCAACCCCTGACTCCTTCCAGTGCACCATCTCTGAATTGTCCAATCAGGAGCACAGTCCAGGGACAGGGCAAAAGTTAGGCCAAAAAGCCAGTAATCAAAGGAAGATACATGAACAGAGGCCTGGTAAACTCATGTCACCTTGTCTGGAGGCATCCAGAAACGCCAACAGTAGCCTCAGGACAATGAGACACCTTTTATTCTGTTTAATTGCATCTTCCTGCTGAGAGGGAGAAAAGAATTATAAGGTCTTTCTTAAACAGCGGTCAGAAAAGGGGAGTGAAGTTGGTGAACCCTCCACCTAAGAATAAAAACCAAGGGCAAGAGCACATGCTGCACTGAACCACTAGCACAGAGGGCATGAGTTAGCACCAAAGCACTCTGTACCTCCCCCATGTTGGTAGCCGGGAAAGCCCTGTTTCCTGAAGGTGAGTGACAGAGAAATTACAAACCTCAGAGCACCTGTGGGCTTATCTTTGGGTGCATCAAGGACAGGCAGGGAGTGGGTGGGGAAGAAGATTGCATCCTACTATACAACCAGGCTTTGGGGAAACAGAATCCTAGGGAATCCTGAGAACCACAAGCTCTCTATCTGCCAACACTGATTTGATGATGGACCCTAGACTTGACTCACTAAGGTAGAAAAGCAGACCCAGGCATTTTAGGAAGAATCAAAAAGAGTAAGGAAAAATGATTTTTTTTTTTTTTTTGGCCCAAACTTCAGTCATTCAGAAACAATCTATTAACCAGAAAATCCATTCCCTAAGCATTCAGGTTTGGGGATTACAATTTTTTGTTTTGTTTTGTTTTTTTGTTTTTTTCTTTCAGTAATTAAAATCCACAGAGCTGGGGCTCTCTGTTACAGAAGAATGCAAGCTCTGCTCTGATGTCTCCCTTCTTACAAGGGTAATAATAGCAGAGTCCCTTACTGTGAATCAGGGCTTCCTCCACCAGCGTTTAGACAGCATTCATTCATTCATATATGTAATAAAAGTTTATTGAGCACCTACTATGTGCCTGGCATAGTGCTGAGATATGGAGATAAATAAGGCCCAGTCTGTCCCCTTAGGGAGGTTGCAGTCTAAGGTGGAGGCAGGTATGTAAACAGACTAATATAAAACCATGTGTTACCTGGTACCACAGAGGGCAGCAGAGGATGCTACGTAAGCACAGAAGAGACTATGTATGCCCCAACTGTGCTGTGACTCCCAAGGGAAGACCAACAGTCCCTCCTGTCACCAAAGGTGAGAAGGACATTCCAGGAAAGGAATGTCAAACCTGACAGCAAATGAAAAATTAAGAAGATTCAGTAACAAGGGAAACCTCTAGGTATTTAAGTCACTACAATCATAAAAAGAAATCATAGAATAAATTCAGGCAAAACTGAAGGGAATGTTTAATTCGAGGACTAATGCTACCCACTGACTCCTTTCATGTCACCTTATGAAATGATACAGTTCACAATGAAGAGGCCACAGAGACAACCAGGGACACAGCCCAGCACTGGACTTGCCAGCCACATGTCTAACGCACCACCCCAAAGCTACACATGGAAGGTTCCCCTCTCATGAGAGAAGGCAGGAAGGGTGGACCACCAGCAGATGCACTGAGATCCAGCCAGAGTAATAGAGACCAAAGTTATAAAGCTCACATACCCCATTATGCCCACATTGAAGAGGGTCTATGCAGAACCAATTCTATGAATGGGCCAGGACCAACAGTGAGGAGCTATAAATAGCCCAACTGCAGGGCCAGGTGTGACACAGGAACTCGGCAAGGGACCTGGCCACATTCAGGTTTCAGGTTTCAGCTCACAGAGGCCAAGCTGGAGTGAGGGGGGCAAATATCAATGAGCACAGCAATACTATTACTCATATCCTAGAAACAAGTCTCCCCTCCCTCCTCAGGAGGTAGGAAGATGGCTTTGCCCAGCATTGCAAGTAAGACTCTAAAAACTTTTCTGAAAATAATTCCTAATAAAGGTACTCAGATAGAGCCATAAGATCGTATTAACAACTCTAAGCCAGCAGGCCAGACACTTGTCTAATTAATAAAACTTATAAAACAGAACAACTTATTGATGTTACAGGCACGGCACTTAGTACAATAACAAAACCCAAATCCATGCAGAACACTCCATCTTCTCTAGCAAGCCCTCTCTCTGCCAACCTGTACAATCACTTTCTTAGTGCAAAAAGGGGCTGGGGAATGGAGAGCATAGTGTAGAGCTCTGGGCAACTGGCTTGGGGGAGGAGGGGACTGTAGGGAAGACAAACCTCTGTCTCACGCACAAATCTTCTAAAGGGTAGCTCCAGCTTGAGCTTTGGAGTTAGTGATCTGGGCTGGAATCCCAAATCTGTGCCAAACTGCTTAACCTCTTGAGCCTCAGTTCCTTCATCTACAAAATGGGGTTCGTGGGGTGCCTACTTCAAAGCACCTATGTGAAGATTAAATATACATGAAGTACTGGTGCAAAGTAAGTGCTCAATCAATAACTGCTATTAGCAATTATTCTTATCATTATTACTAGGCACCTACTAATACATTCTGCTGTCTTGTTACAGCGCACTCGGTTTGCCTTTCTCCACAGGACGTAATGGGGGTGATTTGAAAATTGATTCAAAACTCTTTGCACCTGGGCCATGACTTCAGATCTACGGAATAAATACACTTTGCTGTAGGGACATCAAACTCGATTTTACTACTTCATCAAAGCCAAATTCTCATCATATTTCTAGTAGTTAACAGTGAGGGGGCTGAAGTAAAACTGTTTTGAGATCCAAGGTCTGCATCTCACTGACTGTGGGACCTTGGGCTTGTGGACCTCTCTGTGCTTCAATTTCCTCATCCGTAAAATGGGGATAGTATCCACCCCATAAGGATGTTGTGAAGATTAAACAAGGCAATGCATAATAAACACTTAGAACTGTGCCTGGCACACAGAAAACACTGAGTGAACGCCAGCTACTGTTCTTACTCTACATAGACTAGGTAAAGAGCTTAGCACAATGTCAGGCACATAGTTATAATAGTAGCTACTAGGATCATCAGTGCTCTAAGTAAATGAGTGACTGGGGAGGGAGGAACAGAAGGAAGATCTGGGTGTTCTCTGAGAAGGGACTGAGGATAAACTCACCTTTAGGATCTCAGGCCCCTCTCCCCCGAGTTTTACAGAGCTTAAGAAAGGAAAGTGACAGGTATGCTCCTGCATATTCCGGATTGCTAACATTTCTATGATTGGTGCACCATCTCGAAGGGTAGTCCTGCTTCTCCACCCTGCGGGGCTTCGTGAACGCTGAGGCTTCAACCCGCCCCACCGGAGAGCAGGGTAGCCAGAGTATTCCGGCCCCATGGAAGCAGAGGCGCTGAGGGGCAGGGGTGGGAGAGGCAGCTAGAAGCCCCCGACACTTCCGAAGCATACCGGCTGGGAGAGCGGGGTCCGAGCACTCAGAGGGGCTGCCCCCGCCCCCGCTCCACTCGGGTGGTTTCCCTCCTAGCTTCTGGCTTCCCTCGCCCCTTCTCTCCCCCATCCCCCGGCGCCCCGCAGCTGAAAACTTCCCGCTCGCGCCGCCACTTTTCCAACAGCGTCCAAAACCTCATCCCCGCATATCTTGCCTTCCAATTTCCTCTTTCATGGCCTCGAAGGGACCCGCGGGCTGCCAGGCGACCCAAACGAATCCTTGGGATCTCAGGTAGAGGGACGGAGATGGATGTCTGTTCCCGACGCGCCAACTCAGTCCCAAGATCAGGTGGAGGGGGGTCCATGCCAGCGCCGCCCTCAAGTCACTTTGAGGGGCCGGTGAGGAACCTAGCGCTCGACTGCCGACCCCCTAACTTCACAGACCCCTGCCTCAATGGCCAGGTGCCCCCCATCCCGGCTGCTCAGAGCGCAGTACTTACTGTCGGGCCCCCCTCCGGGCCGGGGCTGGGCTACTGCCCTGCCCGGGAACCCTCTCGTCGCCTCCCTCTCGCGCTGCCCCTGGCTGTGCCCAGCGCCGAAGGTAGCGGCAGCGGCGTATGTAGGAAGAGAAAGATCACGCTTGCCTTAGAAACCCAGCCCCTGCTGTGACCAGAATCTTAAAGAAGGAGGCGACTGGCTCAGCCCCAGAGCCGTGGCTGAGGTGGCGACTAGCGAGAGAGCTATAAACACGGTGTCTGCTGCCTCTCACCCACCTGCAATCCGGCCACCGCCGGGACAGTCGGCGCCCACAGGAGGACCCCTCCCCTCGCCACTGGGGACGAGCCCACTCGGGGGAGCTGGGAAGGACATAGATGTGCAAACAATCCAGCTGCCACTTGCTTACTTACTAAGTGCCAGGCACTGTGCTTTACATCCATTTTCTCATTCCAGCATCCTCTCCATTGTACGGAAAATAAAATTGAGGCTCAGAGGAGCAAAGCAAAGAGCCCCCAGTACAAGCACTAATAATATGTGGTGGGACTGATTTAAACCCCAAGGGATCTCAAATTCCGGGCTGCCTGCCTCAAAAGCTACCTTGTGCTATTGCAAAGCAGCATTTGAATACCTGTGTGCCTACCTCCAGTTTCCCCATTTTTTTTTCCGACAGGATTGGGAACAAACGGCAACTCCAAGTCAGTTTGCCTGTGGAGATTGGGCCCTAGCAGGCAGGATCCTGACTGCAGTGCCTAGAGCCAGGGAGTGGCCATCCCTCTTTACCTCAGACAATTCATTCATCCCACATTTATTATGTACCTAGTATGTGCCAGATGCTGTGGGAGACAGAAAAAAAGTAAAGGAAGAAGTCTCAGTCCAGGTGGCATTCCAGGAGACAGTCATTGAGTCTTTGAGGTCTGGGTTATGCTAGAAGTGTCAAGGGGATGACGGTGCAGCAATCCTAAAGGAGCAGGCAACCAGTGTTCTCAGACACCCCTTCCATGGCAGAACTTCTGGAGCCACTATTAGGGGACATGGGGAGAGACAGGGCTTGTAGAGACAACGTGGAGAAAATCTTCATCCCATGGGGCTGATTCTGACTCCTTCCTGCTACTGGAGTAAGGACCCACACCACCCATTCCTCTTTAAAGGATGAGTGGAAGGCAGCTTTATTGGGACATTAAGCTCCATGGATTCCTTATGGGAGCTACCCCAATCTTCATGCTTTGGCAATGGCATCTGTGAAATGAGAAAGATATCTTACGCCTTCCTTCCTGGTCAAAATGATGAAATAACATGACATTTCCTGTCCCTTCTTAGTTTGATCATTTTAAAAAGAGCACTTTTAGAACTTGTATTTCTTCCAGCTTTGCCCCAGCTTATCCATGCAGTCATTCATTTAGCAAATATTTATTTATGTATTTATTTATTTTGAGACAAGGTCTGTCTCTATTGTCCAGGCTAGAGTGTAGTGGCACGATCTCAGCTCACTGCAACCTCTGCCTCCTGGTCATTTAGCAAATATTTACTAGCATCTACTTTGTGCCAGGCACTGTGCTAGAAGCAGGGCACCTCTGTGGTTCTGTGAAGGGGAGTCTGCATGGAGGTGGAAAAATTACAGGGCTGGAAGTTAGGAAACACATTTGAATCACTAGTTCATTGACTACATAGCTGTGTGACCCTGGATGAGTCATGTATCCTTTGGGGACTTCAGTTTTCTTGTTGGTCAAACAGGGATAATAACACCTTCTTATTCTACTTCATGGGAGTATTTGTGTGGCTCGATGGAGATAATAGATGTGAAGGAGCTTTGAAAAGTATAAAGCCACTAGACAAATGTCAGGGATTAGTCTGTCTCCAAGGTGGGAGAGGGCTGCTGGAAAGTAAAACTTAAAAGAAATCCTGGCTGACTCTCCCAAATTGATTGCACTAAATTCCATTTTGCCTGCACCTGGGTGGGAGTCTCTGCTCTGTGAAATACCATTCTCCCTCAGCAGTGCCCATGACACACAAGTTAGTGATGACTTGGCCTTAAGCCTTGGAGATTGTTTTGGGGACTTGAATGGAACCAGCAGGACAGTCTTGGCTCTGGTTTTCTAATTATTGGCAATGGCAATCTCCTCTTCCCACTCGAGCCCACCCAACTCAAGGACTGCGGGTGTCTGGTAGAAACCACTTGAGGCCTCCAAAGACATCCATTTCAGAAAGCACAGGGCTCATAGCAGACAGCAGAGGTTGGCCATGGGGGTGGATGCTTTATTTTGTTGGAAGCTGGGGGTTCTGTATTCAGCCCAGATAGCTGAGATCTACAACAGAACTAGTGGAGACTTTGGGACGGTCTTTAGCTTGCTGTTTTCACCCCCTATAAGCCACTCCAAGTATACCTACAATCTAAATTACAGTACTATGCTTGCTGTGTAAACATAGCTTCAAGACAATTTCCCAAATTTCCAGAAGCACTCTTTTCTACCCTCTCCTGCCACAAGTAAATGCACACTGTAAGGAAATATAGGGTCTTGCCAGACAAAACCAGTTTCCAGACAAATCCACTAGCCTCCTCCCTTCCCCTCTCCTTCCCACTAGTTTGTAACCCTGAAGCCCCTTGGATATAAAAACGCTAGAACTGACTGCAGAGCAGAAAAGGAACCTGGGAACCACAGGCAAGCCTGGAGTTGCACTGCACAGCTCTGGAGCAGAACCAGAATGGAAGTCAGAGGGAGCAACAGAAAGCACCCGGCCTTGAGCCAAGGCACCTGCAGCCAGCAAGTCCCTGGGGGAAGTGCAGAACAGACAGACTCCACACCCAGCCTCCCTTGGCAGTCTCAGAGCCCATTCCTCTTGTGGCTGAGGCTCCTTTCAATGTCTTCATAGATCCCCTTGTCACATCCATCTCACCCAGGCTGCTCCTCTTAATAAAGTGCCACCGCAGACACTCCAGACAGGCTGATGTTATCCTTTACTCTCCCGCCCTTCTTGCCAGCATGGGCCACACAGCAGTGATTCAGGCCTCCCAGATCACCGTGCAGTCTCCTGGGGAAATGCTTTCTGAGTGCTCAAGCTAAGGTCTGACGGAAGCTTTGGGTGTGGGCGTTATCAAATACTCCTTCCTTGCCCATCAAGGTGGCCTGAACCCTGGATTCAGTCTTGCCCTGAGTTCCCATGCCTACCCCAGCTTGCAACTTCTTCACTGGACCAGCTGCCACTGCTCTCCCGAACTGTGCAACCTGTGTCTAATTTGTGAAGCCTTTCTCCCAGTGGTTGTCACGGGGTCTGTGCCCCCATGAAAGACCAGAAAGCTTCAAGATCCAAATGAATAAATCACTGATGGTGAAATTTCAGGCACATTGACAGGCAACTGAGGAGACATATTTGATCACATCATGTTTACCTACGTGTAAGGCTGGCCCTGAGGATATTCTGGTATTTTCCCTCAAATATAATGAAGACTTGGGATAGATAATAGCAAAGAAGGCGATAGAAAATACACCAGGCTGGGAACAGGGACATCCTGCTGCTCATCCCAGCTCTTACACTAATTAGAGGTATGACCCCACACCTTCCCTTCCTAGGCCTCAGTTTCCCCCATATATCAAGAGATCACTGACTTAGCTAATTTCCAGGCTTCTTTGTTGTTTTAATAAGCTCAGATTCTAAGCTGTCTGGCATGGAAATAGAGTGACGTTCCTCCAAGAGTGGGCCCTGATTCCGGGACTCTGGCCATGGCACTGTGTATGCATTGGGGTTAAACAGAGAGGAAGGGCTGGCACTATGGACATGGGCTTGGTGCTGCTATTCAACAGTGCAGCCAGTGTCTGACCCACCCTTTGCTATGAGAGCAAAGGGAGAATTTGTTCATTGTCTCCACTCCTTCTTGTACCCCTCAGGCTTCCAGTGGTAGCTATGTGCCTGTGAAACCCCCTCATCCCCTCCAGAACTAGTTCTATCTGCCCTAGGATGAGGGCTGACATTTCCTCCATGAACACCTATACCACCATCCCACTTGTTCAAATCTTACATTCCTTACTTAGTGATGGGTAAACAACTGCTGCTTCAAACCCCTCTGAGTGTCCCTAATTGTCCTGGCACTCCCCCACAACACTGCTTCAGATCCAGCAACTTAGGGGTTAATGCCTGGCCCCATAGAGGCCTTCCAGAACACTGCTTTGTCAGTGCACCTGCCATATAGGCAATACAAGATTTGAAATATCACCCTAGTCCAGGATTCCATTCTAGTTCAATGTCCCTCTCCATTCCCAGGCCATTTCTCTATGAAGATTTGTCAAGGGCTGCTTTTTTTGGTGGGGATTTTTTAGTTGTTGTTGTCATTTTTTTTTTTCCAAGGGTTTTTTTGAATTGGTGCCTGACTTCCTGCCTCTGAGTCAGGTGGACCTTGGTTGTTTCACAGAATGAAGGAAAAGAAGGCAGCAGGGGTGGAGGATCGGGAGGGGACTGGCTCCATAGTTAGTGCAGCTGCCCTGGTGACCCTCTGCCCTGTGTCCTGGATCCAGTTGCCAGGGGATGAGGCCAAATATGTTGAAGTTGCAGGGATATTCCTTCTTGCTATTACCCCCGCCACCACTGATTTCCTCATCCAAGGGCTGTCAGGTGTTCCTGACTGGCCCCCAGGCCCACCTGCTATTCTTTTTCCCTCCTTCATAGCTAACCTCTTCCTTTCTGCTCGTAGCCGGAGCAAGCCTCCCTAGCACTGAAAACCCCCCTCACTTGGCCCCTCTCTTTCCTCCCTCTGCTATTCCACATCCTTCTCCCTGCCAAGGCCTAGCAGCTCCAATGGGTGCTTTGCCCCGCGGTGCGAATGTTCTGTTCTTGCTGGGCCCAGTATTAATTTGCTCTCGTTTGTGAGCTGCTTTGTTAACGTGCGTGGCCTTTTCTCAATGTGTAGTGCTGTTCCCTGCTGCCTCTTTTGCCTCCCCACCCACACCCTCCTTAACCTTGTAATAATGTGCCCTTGCCTGTGGAGAGGGGGGCTGGGTTTTTGAAGGCACTTTTTATACTTGATGCAGTAAGTTCACCACATCCTCAAAATCACCAGAGGATATGAGGCAGGAGTGACTCCTAATCCCTGTGGAATGAGTGAGGAAACTGAGGCTTGGAGAGGTGAGAAGGCTTTTTTGTGTGGATAGCTACTGTGTGATGTCCAAGCTTGCCTAGAAGCACAGCTCATTCCCATGGCACCCCACATGCTTATGTCATTCATCTTCTGCACTGCCCCTTTGAGGCCCCAACTGAGTCCCCAGAAAAGTGTACATATGCGCACACACATATAAATTTTGCTTACTATTGTGTAAGCAGTCATAAAACCTCTGAGGGTCAGGCCCCTATGTCAGTACTTTTTATAAGCTGTCCAGGTGATTCTAAGGTGCAGGCAAGGGTGAGCACCACTGCCTGAAAAGAAGATATAAAAATAGGAGACAAGAGAATTGGCTTTAGTAGCCAAGAGTTTTCTTTAAAAACCTTGGGCCTCCCCAATAGGAACTGAAGGTAGAGTGGATGTGAACTATGGCCCTAGCTTCCATGCCTCAGTTTCCTTCATTCTGCAGGCCTTTGCTGTCCTTCCCCCATGCCGTGGACTGGCTTAATAAATTAGACATCACTGAGGTTGCTGTGGGAAGGTGTATAAAGAAAGAAACGCATCTCTCTCCCCATATGCATATGCTTGCCAATTGCTGTGTAAGTGTATCTTTAATATTTTCTGCCTGCAAGGGTGGAGCTAAATTGCCCTAATTAAGGAAGCCATGGGGTCTAACTAGAGATGAAGGATACATACTTCGCTGTCAATCAACTAGAAAGAGGTGCTCTTCAGGTAAGAGATAAACTTTTAGGAATAATAATCATCCTAATAGCTATCATGTATTAATCACTTACTATGTGACAGGCATTTCAGTTATAGTACCTCATTTAATCCTCATAATTAGTCTCTGAAGTAGGCATTGCTTTTTTTTTTTTTTTTTTGACAGAGTCTTACTCTGTCGCCCAGGCTGGAGTGCAATGGCACAGTCTTGGCTCGCTGCAACCTTCGCTTCCCGGGTTCAAGCGATTCTTTCCAGCAATCTCCTGCCTCAGCCTCCTGAGTAGCTGAGATTACAGGTGCCCGCCACCACACCCAGCTAATTTTTGTATTTTTTAGTAGAGATGGGGTTTCACCATGTTGGCCAGGCTGGTCTTGAACTCCTGACCTCAGGTGAGTCGCCCACCTTGACCTCCCAAAGTGCTGGGATTACAGGCATGAGCCATGGCGCCCAGCCTGAAGTAGGCATTGCTATTATATTTATTTCACATATTAGGAAACCTAGGCTCAAGAGGTTAAGTTACTTGCCCAAAGGCCGCCCAGCTAGGAAGCAAGGGTGTTTTGTTTGGCCTACACAGTGTTTTCAAAGCACTTTAATTCATTGTTAACACTTTAAAATCCTCAGATTTTATATAAGAATCTGGATTTTTGTCTTCTCTTGAAAAATCCTACCTGGCAACCCTGGACCTGAAGGGCCCACCCAATAATAAATAGCTGACGCTAAGTAGCAGTAGCCCTTATGGATGAGGGATGGGCCCTCCAGGTCACCCCAGTCCTCACCGCTCTTTCCGCGCCCTCATCATGGGGCCAAGTGTCAGCTGGCATTTAATATTTTATTTGAACTGTTGTGTTGCCGTTTTTATTAAAAGAATAATAAAGAGGAAAATGGGACATTTCTTCGGCATATATTTGATCTTCCACTAGTGAATACATAATCCCTCCCCGCCGTTCCCTTCCACTGCCTCTTTA
Organism: Rhinopithecus roxellana; assembly: GCF_007565055.1. Taxonomy (NCBI): domain Eukaryota; kingdom Metazoa; phylum Chordata; class Mammalia; order Primates; family Cercopithecidae; genus Rhinopithecus; species Rhinopithecus roxellana. Next base: position 17,868,667 of record NC_044558.1, read on the forward strand.
ACATGGTGAGAGGAAAAGCTGGGCACCCCACTCTTGCCCTGCCCCTCCCAGAGTATTGGTGTTTTGGAGGGCAGTTATAGGTGGCTGAGGTTACAGTCTTTGGCTTGTGGAGGCAGGCCCAGAGTTGGGAGGGAGGAATGGGTTCCCAGAGGACCTCAGCAGCAGAAGATAACTGAACTACACTTTCTAAGACCAATTGTCTAGTCTGGCTTCCTGGTCCTCATCTGTAAAACAGGCATAGTAACAATAACAGCACTATGCCTACTTTATGGTTATTATGAGGGTTAAATGAGTATATATACACATACATGTATATTTAGAATCATGCCTTGCTCAGAGGAAGTGCTTAACAAACGTTAGCTATTTTTATTATTATTAAATGCCACATTGATTTCCCTTTTGTGATCCCTTAGCCTCTAACATATAGTTTTGTCTGAAAGTTTCAGCCGGATCTAAATGATACTGTGGATTGTTAATGGACTCCCATGATGAGTCACTATTATGGGTAAACAGGAATATTATGGCTGCTTTTTCCCACTGAAAGACTCCTTCTAGAGCCAATCATGGAGGTTCTGGGTGACATTTTATTAGGAGGATGGCATTTCCTACTCTAGAGAGAAGGTAGTCTTGCCTTTCTCATGGGGACCACACCAGGTTTTAATACTTCCATACTTTCACACTTGTTGTTTCTTTACCCAGAATGCCCTCTGCCACCTTGTTTACCTGGCAACCTCCTACTTATCCCTCTGGACTTAGCTCAAGAGTCACCTTATCTGGGAAAACCTCTCTGAACCTCATCTGCCTCCTTAGGCAGAGTTAATTTTAAAGGCTACCTTCCACTAGAATGTGAGGGCAGGGTGGAACATATGGCTTTTTTTTTTTTTTTTTTTTTTTTTTGTGGGACATATCTCTTGTTCACTGTACCCCGGGCACAGGAATAGGTACTCAGTAAGTGCTCTTTGAATGAACTGGGGGGAGGGATGTGTGGAGAAGAAAAGGGTTCAAGATGACACCCTAGCAGCCACATTTTGGTGCGGGGCTCTCTGGCTCCCAGCAAACCTCCTAATTCTGCTTCTGTCTGGCACCCCAAGTTCTTCAAACTAACGTCATAGATTCTCTGCACTCCTCCTGCATCTATTCTAAATTTCTCCTGTAGAATAGGTGGATGTGAAAACATTTACAGAGCTTTTTCCCACTTTAGCATGCCCCTTCTCCTTTGGACAGCCTCTCACTGTGATGGATCCATGTGCTCCTCATTCTCCAGGCTTTGCAGGGTGTCCCCAAAGCACTGAGAATTTCCTGGGGATCCTCCTGAGCATCAAAATGATGTTTTATGTCCCCATTCCCTTGAGCCCTACTCTCTCACTAGGTCTTCCTTCCCAACATATCTGGATTTCCAATGCCTCTATCTGAAGGGGATTTCCAGCATTGGCATGCTAGTTGGGGAGCTATTTCTGGGTGAGTGAGGTTCCAGTGCTCCTCCAGTCACACCCCACAGTCTGCCCCATAAAGTAGGAGAGGATTTTCTTCAAGTCGTTATAAGTACCAGTCCTGTGTGGAAGACCAGGCTAAAACAGCTGGGTGAAATTTGTATCAGCAATCCTGCCACCTCTGTTAACAACAACACAGGGTAGCCATGGAAGCCCCTCAGCCCTGCTTAGCAGTCTTTCTCCTTCCACTGCTACCTAATGTGGTCCTGGTCACCATCTCCTATGTCATGGCACCTTCCCTGTCATGTTTCCTTTAGTCAATCTGAGTTCCTTTGCCAGGAGCAGCCTGCCTGCGTGCAAAAACAACTTGAGAGCCATTAACGGGAAAGCGCATCTTTTTGAAAAGCCGGATGATTCTAAGGCATTAGTGGACACTTTTGCAGTCCTATTTCAGAAAGAGCTAATGTCTCTTAAACTGACCGGCACTGAGCCGAGAAGTGTTCTGATAGCAGCCTCCAAGTATGAGAATGCGACCAAGGACCCAGGGTATGCCAGAGGAGCCAGGTAAGATCAGGGAGCAGTGAGAAAACCCAGAACATGAGTTCCCATAGAGTGCTAATCCCAATGCCACATGCACGTGCATGCACACACACACACACACACATCCAGAAACACAGGCAGGGCCACACGTTAGCACGAAAACACCACCCACACTCTTGCTACAAGACCCACATGTGATTTGCCAACAAATTGCAAATTAACCTCCTAGTGAACAGATTACTGGTATTCATGGTAATTTACACTCCAAGTTTCATAGCAACAGACTGATCATTCTGGTTGTGGAAGAATTCAAGGATTTTTAAGTTCTTGGAGACATTGTAGTAATTAACCTGATAAGTCTATGCAAACTAGCCCCAATTTGACACTGTCATTTTTGAATCCAATATCCAGGATATTTGCCCAGAAGGCTGCCCATCGCCACTCCAGATCATTGGCTTGAGGTGCTAAGCTGACAGATGCCAGTCTGCATTTGTCTATGCAAATGAGGCCTCTGAGCAGAACTCCCCATCAGGTCTGGAAAGGTATTGGACAGTTACAAATGGTCTGCTGCAGGGCGATGAGAATGAAGTCAAGGCTTCCAGGAGAAATGGGAAGGGGGCCCCAGCCAATTTGCACAGGTCTGACAGTTATTTCTTTAAGGTCCATGGTTTGAGCATGAAAACTCCTTACTTGGACAAGAATTTGGGTTTTCCACCTGAAGGTCAGGAAGAAGCAGCCTTTTTGTGGCATATTGCCAAGTGCCACTAGAATTTTTTATTTTTCCAGAAAGATCAGCTTCCTAAAATAAAACCAAAAGCTGGGGTTCCCAGTTTCTTCCCTGGGAAGGTGAAGTTTAATTGGCTCTGTTGCCCATTTTGAGCAAAAATCACAGAACGTACTCAACTCCCTCATCAAATCAATCAGCCTATGGGCACAGCTTGTGTGCTCTCTCTGCGGGTGGACTGGTTCCTGTCTAATAATGTGTAGCCTCAGGGGGTGGCCACTCCTCCTCCCACTCCCACACTGAGCTCCATCCTTGACCTCATTCTTGTTTGATCTCTCAAACCACCAGGGCTCGCTGAACTCCCTGGTAAATCCACCCTGTGTTTCCTGCCCTGCAGGGCACAGCAATGAAGTGCCAGAGAGGAGATCATTCTTGCCCACTGGCGACCCACTGCTGCTGCCCAGCTCAGCTCTCCCCAGGACCTCAGGTGGCTGTGGCTCTTTCAGCTGCAGCCCCACAGAACAGCTTTGTTGAGTCTTCACTGAGGGTAGGGGAGAGCTGCGGAGCTCTCTGTGCACAGAAATACTGCAGAGAAGCTGTTCAAGTTACCCAGACTCAAATCCCCCACTAACAGGTTACCACCTAGAACTCAGAGCGCTTTCTAGAATGCACGGTCAGACACAGTGGTGATCACAGTGGCTTTACCATGCTTAAAAAGCTAACACTCAGAGGTGATAAAACACTAGAAACTTTAAAGCCATTAGGTAATAACTATCTTTATCTGTCTCCCTGACTAACCTTTAGCTAAATTGGGATTTCAAAAGTGTTAGAAGGCCTCCCATGCAGCTGCTGGCTTCCTCTCTGAATATGTACATGGAGACATCATTCCAAGATGCTGCCTATGGCCACTCTCAACTCTTGTCTACCTTCCCATTCTCACTATGCCCAGGCCCCTATTCACCCAGGCTCCAACCCATCTTCTTTGACTCCCAGGAACACTTAATGTCTGTGGCACTAGCTCCCGGAAGTATAGGCACAGGACCCCAGGGACTCTTGCAGAGTACACAGTACTGCAAGAGGGATGCAAATCCATACACCTGGAAGCATTGTCTGTGATCTCAAATAATAACCCGCGATAATGATGATGATGATGATAACAGCTTCCATTTGGGGAGCATTTACAGGTCAGCCACTTTACATGAGTTCTGCATGAAGTATCTCACTGAATATTCACAACAACTCTGTCAGCTTGGTACTATCATTAGCCCCCTTTTGCAGACAAGGACACTGAGGCAAAGGTTTAAGAAACTTGCTAAAGATCACACATGGAAGAGGCAACACTGGAAATCAAACTCCTAGCTGACAGATGCCAGAGACGGGCATTTAAGTGCTATCCTGAAACATTTCACACATGTATGTATCACTATTTACCAAACTTTAGGCAGATGTCATAATGTTTAAAAAATGCATTTCTATTTTAAAATATCACTGCATTCATATTAGTTTGTGGTCATTATGTGTTTACTAAGAGTAAAGTTGCTGTGAAGAGCAATCCAGATTATGGGTCCGCGGCTTTGGCCGGATTGAGAACCAGGAACATTTTGTTGCATACAATAAGCCCACCTTATATCTTCCTACCCATGAAGTCACACATTCCTCTTATCTGCTCATCTTCTATGTTATCTCAAAGGCCCCATGTGTCTCTATAGATATGGCAGGAGTAGGAAGCTATATCTACAGCTATCTGCATATTCAGTCACTTGTCATGAAAATATTTACCGGGATCCTATGATGTGCCAAACAGTTCTATACACTAGGGATACTCAGTAAACAAAATAGATTTTTAAAAACATTCCCGTTCTAATGGAGCTTGCATTCTAGTGAGAAGACACAGACAGTAAACAAATAAATGGGCAAAATTATGAGAGAGTTCAGAGAATAAGTGCTTTGGAAAAGATACAGCAAGAAAAGAAGGTACAGGTTTGGAGATAATTGGCTGCAATATTTAAAAAGTTGGTCAGGAAAGACCCCATTGAAAAAGTGATGACTGAGCAAAGAGCTGAAGAAGAGAGGGGGCCAGCCATGTTGACCTCTGGGGTAAGAGCCTGTCAGGCACAAGGAGTAGCATGTGCAAAGGTCTAGAGATGGAATGTGCCTGGGGAGACCAAGGACTGTGAAGAAGGCCAGTGTTGCTGAAAGGGTTGGTCTGTGACAATGTATGCAAATGGTTGTGTGTGTAGCGATTCAGCAGTAGGCTGTGTCATTAGATTTCCAAGTGGGCTATGAGGCCCACCTTAGTGACACTTGCTTGCTGGGCTAGTCCTAGGTGAAATTATGAGGCAAATGTGCATGCCTGTTGATCCTCAACCCCCTAGTCCTTCCTTTTTGTCTCTCTAGGAGCCAATTTGCCCCCTCAGAATTCAGGGCCTCTGCAGTGCTCTCTGCCATCACAGCCAGTCCCCAGCCTAAGGAATAAAGAGTACAATTAGGAGTTCCACAGATCTGGGCTTGCTTCCAGTTTCCACTACCTATTAGCTCTGTGACTTTCTTTGGGTAGGCACATCATCGACTTTTCTGAGCCTCAATTTCCTTATCTGTAAAATGGAAATAATAAAGTATTGTGAGGATTGAGATAATGTATGTAAAGTGCTAAGCCCAGTACCCAGCACTTAATAACTGCTCAAGAAATTATAGCTCTTACTCATCTACACCCAAGCATGAGTTATAGAGAACAATCTGTGCACCTTCAGTCCCCTGAAAAGCCTGTGGATTTTGTATAAGGAAAATTCTTGAACACACCAATTGTGGATTGTCAGTAGACAGAAAAAAATCAAGTAGAATCATTATTGTGGGAAGTATCCCAAATGCTTAACATTACAAATGGGTTTTGATACTTAGAAAGGTTAGAAACCACTGGCATCAACGGTTGCCTCTTCTAGGCGGGTTTGCATTTAGCTTCAAGCCGATTGGGACTCTGAATGGTATCATTTCCAGCATCATAGAACAGGTAGGAAATTAAGGTGAAGACTTGGCTCACCATATCCAGCTGGAGGAAAGTATTTATATAGTCTCTTCCCCCTATACTTTGTTGCTTCTGCTCCGATGGGAATGTAGGAGAGGTAAGAATCACTGTTCCAAATGCATAAATGCATAGCAGGCAACCTCTGGGACTGGTAGACCTTCCAGCCCTAGGGGCCTAATGGTGTAGTCTTCCTCACTTTCACATATCTCTAGGTACCCTCCTGCTGGCTCATCTTCCTCTTCTGCCTGCACTCTGAACAGATGATCCTGGCCAACCACAGAGAGTGGCCACTGAGAAGGTGCGTGGTGACAATCTCCAAGAAACCTTGCTGAGAGGTTTCTTGAGCTTGTGCATGGCAGAGCTTGGTCACAGGAGCACCTTACCGTACAGAATGGACGCATCCTGGACAGGTTTCTTGCAAATCAAATTTTCACATATCAAAGCCTATTTTCCATTTAACTTTCAACATGTAATTGGAGATGTGTTTCTCTGAAGGCAAAAAAAAAAAAAAAAAAAAAAAAAAAATGGGGCACTGAGACTTAATAAAAATCATATTTATGAATTCAATGCAGCAATACACTTGAAAATCATAAATGTGAATGGAAAAAACGAGAATTTTCTTATAAAATATTAACAATGCCCCCAAATGAGTCGCAAGACCTGAATACAAAATAGCTAACGTTATTTTGAGGTTTGGCATAATAGCTTAAAGGCCTAAAAGAAAAACAATTGCAGCTTAACCGAACAGAACACACCGGACTGAAAAGTTGCCCAGTTTCTATAAAACTGCCTTTCTAATGTTTTACAGCAGGAGATCATGCAATATTCTTTGGCTGCTCAAATCTTGAGCTTTAGCACTCTGGAGAAGCTTCTGGGTTTAAGAAACAAACAGGTTAATCCAGACCAGAGAACAGACCAAGAAGCACAGATGTGATCCTGCTTTAAAATGCCCTAGGAAATGAGTTAATTGGGAGCAAGGGGGTATGGGAAGACTTTCTGGTAATACAAGATTCAGAAGACTTGAAACTTCTGTAAAATGAGTCTCTGGGTAACATATAATGAATCAGTCCCCCAATTTCTAAATGTTGCTTAGGCTAGCGTCTTTTTTTTTTTTTTTTTTGACAGGGTCTCGCTTTGTCACCCAGGCTGGAGTGCATTGATGCAATCACGGCTTTCTGTAGCCTTGACCTTCCTGGCTCAAGCAACCCTCCTGCCTCAGCCTTCCCAGCAGCTGGGACTACAAGCATGCTCCACTACACCAGGCTAATTTTTTGTTATTGTTGTAGAGATGGGAGTCTCATTATGTTTCCCAGGCTGGTCTCAAACTCCTGGGTTCAAGCCATCCTCCTGCCTTGGTCTCCCAAAGTGCTGGGATTACAGGAGTAAGCCACCATGCCCAGCTGCTAGTGTCTTTCTATAGTCTCCAAACAATGAAAACTCCTGTGAAAGGGTTTCGAGCTGTGGTACTTCCCCAAAGTATGTTCCAGGGAACACTAGTCCCATAGGAGGCTTCATAAGAGGGATTCATGGGCAAAAACATTTGAGAAATGTGATGTACTCTAAATCAGTGTTTCTCAGTATTTAATGTGTATACAAATCACCTAAGGATGTTGTTACCATGCCAATTTTGACTTGGAACCTCTGAGGTAGAGGCCTGAGATTCTGCATTTTTAGCAAGCTCCCAGGTGATGCCTATGTTGCCATCTTCAGACCACACTTTGGCAAGGCTCGAAATGTCCTCTTGGATATTCATGATCCCCATTATAATATTAAAGGCTCTGCAGTAAAGTTTAGCTTATCTAACCCAGCGTTCATCAAACTCATTGGTACCCAGAAACCTCTTTTTCCCCATGGTACCTATTAATCTCTCACACTCAGGGTATCATGAAAGCCAATTTGGGAAATGCTAATCAAGCTAATACTATTCTACCTGGAGTGACTTTGCATCATCTGAGAAATGCACATTTTGGGTGGTGGCCACAGACCTCATCTACAGCTAGTTAATAGCTCTGCAGAGACACAGGTATGCCAGAGCTGTGAATTGCCATTGGTTTTCAAAGACTCCAAGCTCAATGACAGCAAAATATCATAAAACTCTATTTACTATCCTGAAAACATTCACTACTTTCCAAAGTGCTTTACAACCTTAATGTGGTTTGAACTGAAATGAAAGCAGGAAAAAAAGGAAGAGATTTGGAGCAGAGAGGAGCCTGGCATTTTTGAAAGAGGTATGAAACAAGACAATGAGCAAATGATACTGAAATTAGACAAGAGGTAAGGGAGTCAGGTTAGCTGGGGTGAGGAGAAAGAAGGAGGCATCAGCAAGGGATGTCAGTAGGCAGGGTGTCTCGGGAGTGTAATGAGGAGAGAATAATTACTTTGTAAAGTCCTACTCTATCAAATGAGGGGGAAAAAAACATGAAGGGAAGAGTCATCTTGTTTACCTGGTCTCCACCTTTACAGGTCTCAGCTACTGTATTTGTTTTGCTTTACAGATTGCTTGGCCGGGAGGCCGTCTCTGGGCAGATTTCTTATTCTCATTGCATTGGCTGCCAGATGGAAAGGGTCTGGGTTGTCAGTTCATCAGGAGGGCATCTGCTCATGCCCATGGTGGCCGGCCACTCCAGCCCCTATCCCAGTTAGCAGATGGGTCTGAGAGAGCTCTCTGATTATTAGAAGCCAGTGGCAGACAGTGCTCCCAAAAGTGTAAAAAGGGAGAGACAGAAACCTCTTTGTAGGCAGAGCCCCTAATGCGAGAGGTAGTATAACACAGAAGGTTCTGGTGTCAGACAGAGGCCATATCCCAGCTCTACTACTCACTAGCTGTGAGGTCATGGGGTAAATTAGCCATTCTAAACCATGAGGTCATGGGGTAAATTAGCCATTCAGTTTTCTCTTCACTAAAAAAGGGCTAAGAATAGTATCTATCTCATAGCAATATGGTGAGGAATGATTAATGTAATCCTTGGAAGAGGTTTAGGACCATACCTGACGCATAATGAGAACTCAGTAGTTACTAATGGCTATTAACGCTATTTATTATTATTAAAAGCATTTTAGTATAGTGCTTAGCACAAAGAAAGTGCTTCTCAAATGACAGCTGATATGATGACATTATGACAACAAGCACGATGACAGTGATGATGTTGCTGTTATTGATGATAAGGGAGCTTGCTTTCCCTCAGCTCTGCTTTGGAGGTTGGCATTAGGAGATGATGTAATTTGAAAAGTGCTGGGGTCAGATAGTCATGGGTTTCAATCCTGACTCTACTAACCAATAGTAGGTGGTCAGTTTTCACAGTTGTAAAATGCAGATGATAACACCATCTACCTCACTACTGCGAGGATGAAATGAGATGATGCATGTGAGGTAGCAAAGCCCAGTGCCTGGTGCACTGTAAACACCAAAAGCTATCAACCAGCTAGCTAGTCATCCAGCATCTGAGAACTTGAGAGCGCTCCAGGAAGGAAAGTTTCAGGGGTAAAAGTGCCCTCACAGTCCAATTTGAAAATCACGGACAGGCCCATGAAAGGTTTATGTACATACCACATACCTTTCCACATGTTACCATTTCACACACACAGGGAAATAACGTGTTCAGGCCCACATAAAGAAACCCACCTGTTTGCAGAAGAGACTTTCCAGGGTGCAGAAGTTCTTGATTCAGGACTTATTAAAGTGTTTTTTTCCCTCTCAGAGAGTGCTTTTTAGTTCAAGAAGAGGAGTTTAAAAAGGACATTAATAAAGCCCACTGGATGAAAGTGCCGGGTCGCAATCAAATCCAAAACACCTAGCCCAGTGGCTGGCATATGATGATGCACAGTAAATATCCACTGAAGAAAATGTCACATCTTCACTTCAAAATACTTTTGTGGTAACGGTGTCTCTATATTTTTTTAGGCCATGAATCAAGGATGTTTTTCTCTGCACTTGGGAAAGTCCTGTCAGTCTGCAAACGGGCCAAATTTGAATATTAGCCATAAGGGCTAAACACCCACAAGTACACAAAGACTCCCTCAAGTGGATACACAGACAGTCACTTTCCAAATGCTTTGCCAACTTTGGGCCTCCCCTGCAAGATCTGGGCCCTGGTTCTTTGGACGGAAATAGCGGAGCATGCGGCTGTGATGGTTATCAGAGCCAGTGGAGATATAATGATGAGGCCATTCAGGGTCCTTGTCAAAACCATGTGGATCTGGGGTGAAATTTCAATCATCTCACCAGCTGGCACCAGAATCCTTCTTAGGGAGGGAACTGGGACTGTCTTTAGGAAAGGGTTTTGATAAGCTGCTTGTCTTGACAGCATGGGTAGGCAGGAGCCAAGGCAACGGAGGAAAGAGCTTAACGCTGTGTGGTAACATTAAACAGGACTTAGAGATTGCAGAGAGAGCAGAGAGGAGAGGAGGAGATGGAAGAGAAAGGGGAAATGAGGCACTGGGTGTAAGCCTAGAGCCTGACTGAGAAAATGACCAAGGGACTTCTTCAGCCCAGGATTGCTAACTTTAAATGTTCAGTTGTTTGTGCTGCTGCAAGGAAAATCCTTTTGTCACTCCTAAGCCTTCTATACACATTTCCTTGGGTAAATGGTTATTCGGGTGAGATTAAGGAAGAAGAGCGAAGCTCCACATTTTGGGTGACATGAAAAGATACAAGCAAATGGACAACTGGCACTTCTTAACTCTGGCTACACATTAGAATCACCTCAGGAAGCATTTAAAACCTGGGGATGCCCCCAGGGAGTCCCCACAGAGATTCTGGTGTAATTGGTGTGGGATGAGGCCTGGCATCAATACTCAAAAAGCTCCCCAAGTGGAAGTTTAGAAACTCTGGTCTCCGTGGAACTCTTTCTTTTCAGAGAACCAGAAAAGAGCCTGTGGTGGGGTGGGGGGGTAAGGAGAATGGAAGCCCTCCCTGGGAATGCAGAGATCTAGGAGATCATGGGTTTTGAAGGAAACTTATCTTGATCTGAAGGGCAGGGCAGACCATGAGAATATCCAGACTACAGGCATAACTGATGCCATTCACCTCTGACTTCCCTCTTGGCTGTCCATAAGGCCTCCCAACCCGAGCGATTATGACTTCCAACAACCCATTATTCCTCACCGTGTTGCACTGCAAATGTCTCTTATCTTTCATTCCTATCAAGCATTATTTTCCCTGGATCCCATTTCCTTTTGTTAATTATTTTTTTCATTTTTTTTAAATGTTTTTGAGACGGAGTCTTGCTCTGTCACCCAGGCTGGAGTGCAAGAGTGTGATCTCAGCTCACTCTAACCTCCACCTCCAGGGTTCAAGCAATTCTCCTGCCTCAGCCTCCCAAGCAGCTGGGATTACAGGCGCCCACCACCACACGCAGCTATTTTTTTCTTTGTATTTTTAGTAGAGATGGGGTTTCACTATGTTGGCTAGGCTGGTCTCGAACTCCTGACCTCAGGTGATCCGCCCACCTCGGCCTCCCAAAGTGCTAGGATTACAGGCGTGAGCCACAATGCCCGGCCCTGGATCCCATTTCTCTGTGAGCCTGCTCTTTGACATGTAAAACCCAGTGAATCTGCTATATGAAAACTTTCCTCAGGCAAAAAAAAAAAAAAAAAAATGTACTTTTTTTTTTTTTTTTTTGCAAAGACTGAGAGTTTTTACTTATTTCCTTTCTTTTTTGAGCTCTTGGTATTCAAGGAAATCTCTGTCAAAACACAAGATGACCACATGCTCTAAAGGGATAGAGATTTCAAAACTTACTACAGAGTTGCACTAATAAAAACACTGTGGTACAGGCATAAGAAGGGATATATGTAAGAATGAGCATCTACAAATAAACCCATTTATCTACAGTCAATTGATTTTTGACAAGAGTGGCAGGACCTTTCAATGGCAAAAGAACAATCTCTTCAACAAATGGTACTGGGACAACTGGATATCCATGTGCAAAGAAAAAGTTAGACCCTTCCTTTATCCCATATACAAAACTCTACCCAAAATGGACCAAAGACCTAAATATAACAGCTAAACTATAAAATCTTTAGAAAAAATATGGATGTAAATTAAAAATGTACATTTTAACAACGGTCTTTGGAGGACAATGCCTTGACCTAACGCAATAATTTTCAGGGATCTTGGCAAAGCATGGAGAAAATATTTTATGGTCAGAAGGGACCTGTGGAGATCCTCAAAGCACACCATGTGGGTAGATAACCATGAAGCTGATTACTGAAGATGTAAGTCTGAGAAATATCTGAAACTGTTGAGCCCGTTCTTCTGGGATCACTGGAGATGGCACCCAGGAAAGGGTCGGGGTGTCCCAGGTCTCTGGGGCTCTTTTCACACCCAACTGTGTCTTCCTCCCCACTCCTCCACAGTCCCTCCTAGCTCTTTACTCTTCCAGCATTTTATGCAGCGCTGAATAAAGTAAGCTTCATAGGCCAAGCTACCAGTTAAAAGCTCACTCCATCATGGACAAGGCAGGAGTCAGCATTTTAGCAGCAGTTTAGTCGCAGCCAGAGAAGACAAAGGCAGAGAATGGCCGATTGCAGGTGCCAATTCCCTGGTTTTTATAGGCCCAGGCCTGAGGGATGGATCATCCTGCCTTACCCCCTGGAACTAAAGGTGACAAATGAGTGCTCTTCAGTGGGAAAGCTATTAAGTGGGATGGGACCAAGCACAAAGGACCAGTTCTCTTTCCCTTATATCCCTGCTTCCTTCCACTCCTGCCCTTAGCACTGGGGTAATGGCCTGGCTTAAGGGGATGAGATAAAATGAGGCCTCAGAGGCTACTGGCAGGGACCAGGTGGTCACAGCTCCCATTTCTCAGGATAATTTGCTCAGAGGCAGGAGCTAAAATTGATCAGATGAAGCTCTAAGTCAGAATGAAACCTGTTAATTTGTTACACGTCTTAGAACTTCACAGATATCTTTCTTATTGAACACAGCACTGAGGTGCTTTTTAAAACCTAGGAAGCCAATTAAACCCAGGAAGAAACCTGCATATTTTCCAACATGGTTGAACAAAATTGAAACTGTTGCTACATCTGAATAGAACTAGAACCTAATTTGGTCCAGGATCCTTCTCAGTAGCTGGGACATGCTAGTTTGGGAACTCTTTCCTTGGCCTCAGTCTTTCCCCCATTCACCCCTTCTCCCGAAAAGAAAATCCTGACAGGCACAGTCCTGCAGTCTTTGCAGTCCCTGCAAAGACTCACCCAGTCCTAAAGCAGTTCCCTGAGGAACTGTCTCACCAGCAGAGGAACCCAAAGCTCCATGCACAAGAAGTTCACTTCATTCCAGTGTGCCTTCCCCTTTCCTTCCCCCTTACCAAGTTACTTGGTTGGCCTAGCCCACTGGCATGACTAAATTGGAACATTCTTTCAGGGTATGCAGTTCTTTCCAAAAGAGTTCAGAAGAACCAGGAAACAGGCATTTCTGATACAGAACAAACAGAATCTGGGGTTCTCTCCCCTTTATAAGCCTCGCATTTTGCCACGACCAGATCTTTGGCTTTCCCAGTTAGTCAATCATATTCTTTGGGATTGACACCCACCTCTGGGAGGTTGACTGAACTGTCAGTAGTCCTGGAGGTGAAGGGTGATGGTGAAGCAGGCACGGGGAAAACAAGCAGCTTTTACTCTTCAGAGGCAGCAGAGACTATTGCTGGACTCTACAAAGCTTGGCTGCCTGACCAGTATCTATTCCGAGTTGGACCTGCCCTGGTCTGTACCCTCCCTAAAGGACCCCAGGTTACTGGACTTTTCTATTTTTGGCCATCCATGGAAGGGCACTTCAGCCTTCTGCCCTGGCTCTAAGACCCAGTGCCTGGACTACTTCTCATCTCTCTTTTCCCCTGCTCCTCCTGGTTATGACCCACACCAAGCTCCCCTCCCCCTAGCCCCAGGGGAGCCAGCTGGAGCCAGTGATGACGCAGCTTGTCAGGGCAGGAGATTGATGGCAGGCCCTCTGCTTTCTTTCCCCGCCCCTTCTTCTACTGTCTGGCTCTCTCTCTCTCTCTGGGATTTGGGGAGGAGGGAGGAGGCAGAGAGGGAGAATGCTTAACTGTTCCATTCACATTCTTCTTAATTCAAGGGCTTTTGCTAGTCCTCACTTGATGGAGCTCAGCTGAGCTCCATCTCAGAAAGGAGAGGATGGGTTTAGGGACTCCAGCTCCCTCCCTGTTACCTCCCTGCTGCCTGGCCCAGTGCTGGTTCTGACTGGAGGCCCCTTTCTTCCCCAGCAACACTGGGTTGGGCAGTTTGCATTGGGCCCATCTGGCACCATAATCCACAAGCCCCTGGGAGGGCCCAGTGAGCTCATTTGGAAGCTTTGGGCCTGTGCTGTAGGAAAGTGGGGGTGGTGGGCTTCGAGTGTAGCCAGAAGGAGCTACTCTGATCTCAAGGACCCACCTGACTCCCCACCCCCACCACCCCATGAGGGTTTCTACAGCCACTTCCTGGCCCTGCCACAGCCCCTCCCCTGTAGCCCAGGGAGGGTGGGTGAGTGTCTGGTGGGGTCTTGATAGGGCACTATGTGGACATAACAAAGCTCTCCAGCTGAGAGCCCCTGGCCACTGTCACCCCCCTTCCACACCCAGTGTATATGTTCTTTTGCAGTGAAAAGCACCAACAGGAGGTCTCCATCCAGATAGGCAGGCAGAGAGCAAGAGAGGGAGCTCAGCGAGCCCCACCCCTACCCCACCCCTGCTTTAGGCCCTACAGACCCAGGATGTCTTCTGTCTGTGATAGCTGATTACAGAGGGGCAGCTGGGAGGGCAGAGCACAGAAAACAGGGGACACAGCAGTCAAAGTCACGATGCAGACAAACAGTTGGCACCATTCTGCTAGGAAGGAAACGAACATCCAAGATGTGGTGGCTGAGCCAAACAGGTGGGTAGAGCACAAGGGCAGAAAATCCAGGACTGAGAAAGCTCAGAATTCTGGGAGCCATCATGAGGGTGAGCCCCAGACCCCAAGAGACCTGCCTCAATGGATTTTCTGCTCTTGTGCTCAGAGGGTGGCTGCCAAGAACAAAAGGTCTCAGCCTGGGTCCAGAGGTACACTGGAAGAGCCTCAGTGGGGGAAGTTAGGAGCCTAGGGATGGGTTGCCATAGGGCACTGGCTGATGGCAGTAGTCTACTCAGTGCCCTTGTTTAAAAAGCTCTGAAAAAGTTACTCCTTCTGGGTGAATGCAGCCCCACAAACACTATAGCTTTATCGGATGAAAAATGTACCCCTTCATCCAGGTCCACTTAGCCTTGCACCAGGGAACATGGTTCAGGAAGCAGAACATGGGCTGGATTTCCATTCCTACTTACCCTCTTGGCCGAGTACCTTTATGCAGTTCACAGCCTGCACAACTATATATGGTAGCCCTATCTGCAGCAAATAACTCCCCTCCTATTCCATATTGAGGCTGAGAGAGACTGAGCTGCCAACGCCTTGCTCGCATCCCATACTCATTCGTTCCAAAGCATGGAAACAGCTGGGTCTGTAGATGGAGATGGTGAACCTGACTGGGACATCAGACCAGTGGGTTGAGGTAGTGACGCCTTTTTCTTTTTGAGGGAGTTTTTTCGAGAACTGCTCTGTTCCTTCTGCCCGTCAACAACTTTGCAACTTTCTGGTTTTACTGTGCTTTATTCTATTGTGAAAATCATGCATGTCTTTTGCATCCTTCAGCCTCTCTCTTGCACTTACCTCTTCAAGAGCTGCCACTTAACTGCCCTGCTCAATAGTGTTGATACTCCTACTCAAGCAAACTCTTTGGTGACTCTGCTCTCTCACGGTCTGCTCTAAAATGAAAATTAAGCTACATTATTGTGATGGTGTTCCTCCATTTCCCTATATATACATTGGAGATGGAGTAAGGTCCTTCTTGTTCTGGGGTCTTGTGACTCTGAAAAGCCTCTATTCCTCCTGCCCCAGGGTTTGCTCCTTAGTCCTCCCTTCCAGCAACCCAACAGAGGATCATGTGGCCCTGGAGGCTGGGGTGAAGAAAAATATGGGCCCCAGGGCAGAATATGGTGACCCTTGGGCTCCAAGTCAAAAGTAAGAAGAGTTGGGCCAGGTGTAACAGACTGAGATCAGGAGCCTCAGACTGAGACCAAGGGAAATGGTCAAGCCTTTATTCAGCCAGCAGCTACCTACTAGCAAGCACTTCACTGACATTATCTACATTTCAGAATGGCCTTTCCAGTAAGCCTCTGCTGACAAAGGAGAAGGAGGGGGAGCAGGCTGGAGACAGAGTGAGGACCTACTGGAGCTTGGTCTGACTCCAGAGCATGGCCACCTTGCTGTGGGAAGACCAGAAGGGAGGAGGGGAAAGCCTTTTCCAAGACTGGATTTCAGTTAGTGCTGCCTTGCAAAGATGTTTGAGAGAAAAAAAAAAAAAAAAAAAAAAAAAAAAAAAACTCTCAGCTCATGGGGGTTTTTCTTGCCATCACAATGTGTCATGATTTATAAAAAAGGACTGGACTAGGACTTGGGGGCTCTACCTGGACTAATTAGCTGGGAAGCCTTGGGTAAGTCCCTTCCCCCCACTGAGTCTCAGTTTACTTATGTGCAAAATTAGGAAGGAAACTGAACTAGTAAATAATCTCTAACATTCTAGTCTATCCTAGTCTATCCAATCTCCCACCTGCATTCATGTGTTATAACTACACTGCATTAACCCTTGCTTACAGCCTGATTTCTTTTAGACCCAGCCTCAATTATTTTGGAACATGGTTCTCAAACATGACTTAGAAAGAGATCTAATTTTCAAGAAGGGTGAAGTCCTACAGATTCAGGAGTTGAGGTAAGGGCTCACCAAGGATTCATTCTGACCAGCTCTTCTCCAGACCAGCTTCTTTCCTTCCATTAGGCCCCGCTGCTTGCCCAAGCGCTAGCTCTCCCTCTCTCTTGCTCTCTCTCTCTCTCTCTCTCTCTCCCCCTTCATTTTCTTTGTGGCATTTATCCTTTATGGTGATTAATGTAGACACCAGGCAAATGCTGGCCAAGGGAAAATGCAAATTAAGTCCCTGTCCCTTTTCCTTGTGCACTAGGAGGGTCAAAAGCCTGTCTGCTGAGGAAGGATGAGTCCTTGGTGGGGCTGAAGCTGGACAGGTCTAGCAAAGCAACATTGGGGACAAAGGGATCCCCATAAATTACAGTTCATCATGTGGTTGGGGAGCTGGACTCCACTAATGACTCTGTTTGTTGGTGCTGAACTCACCCTCAGGCCCTGCCAGCACTGAGATGGATGCCACCTTTATACTCCAGGCCAGAACATCTGGAGGGCCCTAGTGCTGGAGAAGATCTTCCTCTTCTCCCTCATCAGCAAAGCCTCAAATGGCCAACAGATCACACATAGGGAGGTCCGGGTGACTGAGTCACAGGTCCTTCCTTTTGACATCTCTTCTCACCCAAGCTTGGGCTATCAAGCCATTCTGGGTCACCTTTCAGAGAGCCCTTCTGACCCCCACCTAGAGGATGTGTAGTTTGATGAGATTTCGAGAGTAAAGCTGGGTGGCACAAAGCTAATCTAAACGAACTGATGATAGTTTCAGCAATGTCTATTTCTTTCTTTCCTCTTTTTTTTTTGACAGAGTTTCACTTTCGCCTAGGCTGGAGTTTAGTGGTGCGATCTTGGCTCACTGCAACCTCCGCCCCCCAGGTTCAAGCAATTCTCCTGCCTCAGCCTTCTAAGCAGCTGGGATTATATGCACCCGCCACCACGTCCAGCTAATTTTTGTATTTTCGATAGAGACAGGTTTCGCCATGTTGACCAGGCTGGTCTCGAACTCCTGACCTCAGGTGATCCACTCGCCTCGGCCTCCCAAAGTTCTAGGATTATAGGAGTGAGCCACTGCACCCGACCAGCAACGACTGTCTCTCTGCTTCATTCGCACATAGAAACCACAATCACCACCATGGCCCACAGGAGGTATGAGGAAGAAACTGCACAGTCAGCCTCTGAGTAACTCAGAGCCCTTGAGAAACACCTAACTGTGAGCTACGTTATGCTGTGACCTAAGTAGCCTCCATGTAACAACTTTCACTCACCCCAAGTATCAGTCAGAGTTGACAACTGGCTCTGCTTTGCCATTTTACCTATCAATGGATCAACAATGCTCAAGATTGCACAGGGACCCATCTATTGCCTCCTCTCCATCACCACACTCCAATCTTCCACACGCTCTTGGGGCCTGCGACTCATCTTTGGTACAATCTTTGGCTGCTACGGATAGCCTGGTGTCTATTTCTCCAGAAGTCTGCTCACATTAAGAATTTCTTTTATTCCCTACATTTTATTATGAATATGTTCAAATATGCAGAGCAGCTAAAGTATCCTTAAGACCAATACAATAATCATCTTTTTTTTTTTTTTTTTTTTTTTTTAATGAGACAAGGTTTTGGTCTTGAACTCTTGGCCTCAAGCAATCCTCCTGCCTCCGCCTCCCAAAGTGCTAGGATTACAGGCATAAGCCACCACGCCCAGTCTTGTAATCACCTTTTTAATTCAACATTTATTAAAATTTTGGCCAGTTTTGCACTCTGTGTGTGTGTGTGTGTGTGTGTGTGTAACTGTGGTAAAATATACATAACACAAAATTTACCACTCTAACCATTGTTAAGTGTACAATTCAGTGGAATTAGGTCCCTTCACAGCGTTGTGAAACCATCACCACCATCCATCTCCAGAGCTTTGTCATCACCCCAAACAGGAGCTCTGTATCCATTAAACAATAGCTCCCCACCCCCAGCCCCTGTTTATATCTAAATGCTGAACCATTTTAAAGTTACAAACATCATAATTCACCCCCTAACTATTTCATCAGTCATCTCCTAAAAATTAGAACATTCATACATAACCACAATACTATTCTCACACCTAAGAAATTCACAGCGATCTACTGTCCAGTTGTCAGGATCTTCCTAAATAAACAAAAGTTTCTACACTTAAAATGAAGGCAATAAGTCACATTTAGTTGCTTCATATACTATGAAGCGCTATGTAAACGTCAGGCATTAATAATCTTATTAGATGATCTTGAAAGTTTTTTTTCAGCTCAAAATACAATTAATGTTTATGATTTTCCAAAGGGTTCCCCCTCCAGAGCAGTCGATGTGGCCAGGAGCCACTCTTAACACCTTCCCAGCTCCCTAAGGTGGGGAGACAATCCCTATGGGTGGAAGCAATGACCTTCCTTAATTCCAGCCCAGCCTCCTATGTCCTTACAAGTGATTAGCAATGAACAAATACATCAAATAAATCCATAAAAGTCCCAGCACTGTGATGCCACAGAAAAGTGTAAAGGCCATGAAACAGGTTCTCCAGACTCAAGCACGGAGGAGCCTTAAGTCCTTGGCCACAGCCAAGTGGGGGGCTTCAGCAGCACATGGAGGACTGCAGCAGCCAACTTGGTCATTGGTTTGGGGGTGGGGTGGAGAGACAGGTGGCAAAGAACCCAGTGGGGTGCCGAGCAGCCTCTTTTCCCACCTCTAGCACTACCCCCACCCCACCCCAAACCAGATTCTCAGCTTTGTTAGCTTAGCACAGAACACAAGCCCCTCACACGTTTGAGCTGCTTAGTCTCTGTATTTGTCTCTGCCTCCAGATATCTGCACACGGTCACCAATCACTTGAGTTTTCAGCTGCTTTTTACCCAGCCATCTTAACAATCAATTTCTGTATGATTGCATGGCTCGGCTTTACAGTCTAGCAAAACCAGGCACGGAGTCAAACATTTTTTTTCTTTATTTATATTGTGACTTGTTTCAGAAAGGATTTAAAATGAGGAGACAAACATTTAGTAAACACCCTGGACCAGATGCTTGAAACTGTGCTAGGTGTTGTGGAAAATGCAAGAGAGAAAACACGGTTTTCTTTGCTTTTTCTTTTTTTTTTTTTAACCCTCAGTTGAGTTTACAATTCACTTTGGGAGACAAAGCTCTCTGAGGAGACAACTAAACTACAACTGCACTGGCCTGGGAACTGGGAGCCTGACATCTAGGTCCTACTTCCATCTCAGCCACTTGTCAGCTGTGTTATCTTTGAAAAGTCACCTTACCTCTCTGGGCCTCAGTTTCCTTATATGTAAAACAAAGGGGCTGTATATAAATGTCTATATGATCATAGAGACAGAGCACAGAGACTTGTAATACTGGTTTCTCAGGCCGGGCGCGGTGGCTCAAGCCTGTAATCCCAGCACTCTGGGAGGCCGAGACGGGCGGATCACAAGGTCAGGAGATCGAGACCATCCTGGCTAACCCGGTGAAACCCCGTCTCTACTAAAAAAAATATAAAAAACTAGCCGGGCGAGGTGGCGGGCGCTTGTAGTCCCAGCTACTAGGGAGGCTGAGGCAGGAGAATGGCGTAAACCCGGGAGGCGGAGCTTGCAGTGAGCTGAGATCCGGCCACTGCACTCCAGCCTGGGCGACAGAGCAAGACTCCGTCTCAAAAAAAAAAAAAAAAAAAAAAAAAAAATACTGGTTTTCTGAGAGGATGGGATTTGAGAGGCTTGAGAGGGAGATTACTTCTTTAACCCTCTATTTTTTTGACTTGTTATAATAAGCATATATTACTTTTGTGGTTAAATACATCTAGCATTTACAAATGAGAATGAATGGAACTAGCTAAATTCTCATTTAGCTCTAACCATAGTCTGTGATTATCTGTGGTTCAGATGACACAGAGCCTTCTGAGTTGGGAGAAGGGAAAGCTTACTGAGGATTTTGATAGCCAGGGAAGGCTTCCTAGAGGAGATGAGGCTCTAGGTGGGTCTAGAAGGGCTGGCATGCTTTGGATTGGTAGAGACAAGGAGAGGGCATCTCTGGCATAAGATGGAGATGCATAATAAAACTGGCTGAGGCCATAATAGGGGGTGGAGGGCAAAGATGAGAATAACTCTTTCCCAAGGCCCAGATACATACTAGATTGGAGGGTTTCCTGGGCTGTGGAGTCTGAGAGCTGGAACAGCTTCACTCAGTCCCCCTCTCCAGAGGGCAACCCCCAGGCCCACCTACCATCGCAGCAGCTGCAGAATCTGAGCAGCAGAAAGTCTAGAGGCCCAGCCTGGTGCTCTTGGATCACAGAGTAAGCATAACACTTGGGTATTAGCTAATCAATCTCGTAAATTCATCTCCCTTTTACTGGGATCTGTCAGGAAGCTGATTAAATGCTGTGCGAGTGGAATTTGGCTCAGATGCTAGCCGGGAGCTTGGGGCTGAAGTTTTTCAATGTTGAGCTCATGCATAAAATTCATAGTTTATCATTACCCAGACTTGCTTCTCTAGAACTATCCAGATGGGAATATTTCTATATGACAGTCCCATCCTGGGTGAGCCAGTTGCCTGGCCTCTCCCCCGACAGTTCTCTCTGCAGTAGGTGCTCCCCATCCCCCAGCCCATATCCCTCACCTCCACCAGCTCAGCTCTGCCTGCAGAATCACTGAGCCAGGATGCCAGCAGCCCTAGGGCACCCAGCTGGCTCTTCCTGTGTCCTGGGGCACCAAAGGGATTCCCTGGGGCAAGGCCGGCACACTACAACTCCAGTATCCTTAGGCAAAACTGGGGAGTAGGTTGGATATCTTTAAGAAGAGATATATATGCTACCACTATCACCCCCTTGCCCCAGTCCCTAGCTAGATGCCCTCTGGCTGTCCTTCTAGCTTGGCTTCCCCATTCATTCCTGCTTTCCTTTATTAAGGCCCCAGGTTCTCTCAAGTCGCCTAGGCTTGGAATCCTACGCTGGAGGCCAGTCCTTCCTCTATCCCAAACCCTCAGCCTAACCAGGTGAAGTAATCCCAGCCAATGGGCAGATGGGAAGGAGATGGGGGAAGGGACTGAGCTGAGACTGCAACTTCTTTAGCTTTTTCCTTTCTGAAGAGAGAGTGGTTATACTTGCCTCTTGCATATGGCCTGAGTTAGGACTGTCCAGCTGTACCTTCTTCATCTGTAAGGTATCTTCCTGATCTAACATTCCCCTCACCATGATTCTGCATATAACTCCAGCAATCGCAAGAGAATTGGAAACTGTGCATTCATTTCCACTGTCTTCCTCAGTTTCTGGGTAGACCCAAAGAATAATGATACCAGAAATAGCAGCTACCATTTACTAAGCACTCACTGAATGCCAGGCACTGTGCTAGTCCAGAGATACCAATGTGAGGATCCTGTCTGAGCCTACAGCCTGGCCCAGTGGTAGGGTGACAAAGGCATCAGCACTGGCACCATTACTAAATATGACTAAGCATTGGTGACGTGTTTGCAACTGGGAGCTAAGGGGTCTGAATGATTTGAACAGATACAGTATGTCCTCAGTGCTTAAGATTCTAGTGAGGAAACCGGATAAATTATAAAAATTCAGCCAAGAAAATCCAATCTATTCGATCTATTGATTGATCATATACCTTTTTCCTTCACTCAGCTGTTTGGAGAAAGAGGCAAAGAATAATGAAGTAAGCCTGCATGAGGAGATAATTCAAGTAAGTAATTTCCAAGAGATGGTCTGAGTTCAGTCCACATTTTTACCCATACTTTCTCCATCTTATAAAAATAACACCACCTCAGGCCGGGCATGGTGACTCATGCCTGTAATCCCAGCACTTTGGGAGGCCGAGGTGGGCAGATCACCTGAGGTCAAGAGATTGAGACCATCCTGGCCAACATGGTGAAAAGTCGTCTCTACTAAAAATACAAAAACTTAGCCAAGCATGGTGGGAGGCACCTGTAATCCCAGCTACTCGGGAGGCTGAGGCAGGAGAATCGCTTGAACGCAGGAGGTGGAGTTTGCAGTGAGCTGAGATTGTGCCACTGCACTCCAGCCTGACGACAAAGCAAGGCTCCACCTCAAAAATAAAATAAAATAAAATAAACCACAATTTTACAGGTGAGGAAATTGAGGCTCAGAAATGATAAAACACTGCCTAAAGACACCTGTTAATATGCAGCTGCACTCAAAGTGGAACCCACATCCTCTGACTCCTAGAATTCAGTGTTCTAACTGCTACACCATACAACCTTTCTATGAGACCAAATATTATGGCTGATATTTAGAACAAGGTCCTTAGTCATCAAACACAGTATGCATTTCACTGGACCTTACATTCTAAGGTAAGAAAGAAGTTTCATACTTTAGAGAGAACTTCAACAATGAATCAAAATTATAACCCTGATTCACCAGAAAGCCGTGTAATTATCTGCCCATTCTCAAATATTCTGGTCAACAGAGGTTTTGCACCATCCATGGATAATTCTCCTTTAGGCACCTGGAAATAATAGCTGAGCTGACATTTCATTGGCTCAGAGATTCTTCTCAAACCAATGATTGCTTCCCTCTTTGAATGTTGTTGAGGAAATAGCAGCTCAGGCTAAGGTTAGGGCAGAGGAAAAAGGAACCGCAGAAAACAAAAACACATCCCCAGTCAGGGCCCCTCTTCCACAGAGCAGAGCAGACACTTGAAAGTAGCTCTAAGAGGGAGGAGAGCTGGGATTAAGGTGGCTTTCACCTGCCAAATGAAGACCCACTGACACCCGGACAAGAGAGAGAGAGTATAATCTCTCTCATACACACGTACTCATATGTGTTATCCATAGGTGTGTAATGCATCTGTGTTCCAGGAGAGGAAATTTTTCTCCCTATGAGCATACACACACACATACACATATTCAGACACATTTGGTGTTCTCTACTCTAAATTCAGAGCTAGTACCCCTGTTGGAGGTGGGCCTGGTAGTACTCTAAAATAAGATTCTGAAATATACACCCGTTCTCTTCTTGTAGTCTCCCATACTGAACCTTCATTTAGTCCGCTTGTCCCCCTTGGGCTGCAGAGCACAAAATCCCCATTACCAGCCCTGCCAGGGCAATCTAATCTGTTGCAGCCTTTGAGCCTTTTCCATTTTTCCCCCACGTACTTTCTGCTGTTTCATTTTCTTCAAACTCGTATTTTCCAGCACAGAGTAGGCACTTTACAAATGTTGTTCATGAGTGGCAGTAGTGGCAAGGGGCGGCTTGCAGAGGAATCAGCCTTCCCCCATTAATCCTTAGCATCATCTGCCATTCACCCCCACAAGCTATTTCCAATGAATATGCATCCTATGTAAAAACCATGTGGCAAAGGGAGTTTTCAAAGAAGCCTCCTAAACCCCCTACCAATCAGATTTTTGCCGCCAAATTATTCCTATATGACATTTCTGGAAGCCACCTAGTATTTATCTACATTTTGCTCTTTGAGTTGCCCTCTTTATCTTTTACCCATTCCTTCATATCTCTCAAACTCCTCTCTTCCTTGATTTCCTCTTTTCCTATCTCTTGATCCTTGTGCTTTTTCTTCTTTATTCTCTTTCCACCTCTCAGGCATGCATATTCTTCACCTAGCCTCCCTCTCTCTAGACCAAGCCTCAATTCTGGAATCTTCTCTATTCCGAATTCCTTACCTCAAGCTGCAAGGGTTTCAAGCTCTTCCTTCTCTGCAGCTATTGTAAATAAAGGAGAAACTGCCCTAAGCTGCAGGCCAGGGCAAGTTGTGGCCAGCCCAGATGGCCTCCTCTTGCTGCAGGGACTGAGGTTCCCGTGGTAACAGGGAAAGGATACCTGCATCTCTGGGAGGAAGACTGTGTACTTGGAGCTTAGCATTTTAGTTTTGTTTTGTTTTGAGAAAGAGTCGCACTCTGTAACCCAGGCTGGAGTGCAATGGCGTGATCTCAGCTCACTGTAACCTCCGCCTCCCGGGTTCAAGCAATTTTCCTGCCTCAGCCTCCTGAGTAGCTGGGATTACAGGTGCCCATCACCACGCCCAGCTAATTCTTTGTATTCTTAGTAGAGATGGGGTTTCGCCATGTTGGCCAGGCTAGTCTCGAACTCCTGACCTCAGGTGATCCACCCGCCTCGGCATCCCAAAGTGTTGGGATTACAGGTGTGAGCCACCACGCATTTTAAACAGGCCCTCAGATACACACACTCCCACCTGCATCCCTGTTTCTTGGACTCAGAAATGAGTTCAAAAGGAAATTGGCCATTTGGGAGAAAAGTGTGTGTATGTTGGGGGTGAGGGTAAAAGAGTGTCATATTACACTAATTAGAACCTCTACTCCTGGCTCTGCCATGTGGAAGTGTAGTAGACATTTCTCTGCAAAGTCAAGTTTGTGGGGCTCCAAAAGGTCATATGATCTGGACCTAAAGCTTTCTACCTTTGTAGCCAAACTCTGGCACAGGTATCTACCCCATCACATCCTGAAATCATGTTCAGGGCCAAACAACTGTGGGGTGGGATAGAAAAAGGACAGATTCCGTGCCCGCAAAGGCAAACCTGGCATCTACACAAAAGTCTGCAACTACAAGTGCATCCAGGACATTATGGCCGCCAACTGAAAGGTTTCCAACCTCTCTGGTTCCAGGGCCTGGAATCCACTGTAACTTTTTCTCACCTCTGCAGGAGCTCATATCTCTCACAAAGAGGTATCAATCAAATACTTTCCGTAAAAAAAGAGAGAAAGGTCAGATTTGGGACCATAACAGATTTGAGTTACGGTCCCAACTCTGCCACTTATTAGCTGTGTGTCCCTGAGCAAGTCACTACATCTCTCTGAGCCGGTGTCTTTTTACATAAACTGGAGATCATTAGAGTGTCTTACTCATGTAAAGTTCTCCGCAAAAGAAGGCACTTACACTCAGAGAGGGTTTTTGATTGGCTTGGGTAAGGGGTTCTGTTCCAGGAGAGACCTGCCCCTTTTGGGCTGGGTGGTCTGAGTCAGGGCTGGGTAAATTAAGTAACAGCAGCTACCATTTATTGGTGCGTTATCTACATGAGCTCACTGATTCTTCACACCACTTCTGTAAACTAGAGACTATTTATCTACATTTTGCAGAGGAAGAAATGGAGGTGCTGAGAAATAAAGTGACTTGCCCTAAGTCACAAAATCAGCAAGTGGTAGATCCGAGATGGGAACACAGAAGTGATAAAGAGAAAAAGGAGATGTCAGCAGGCAGTTGCTGGCCTAGTGTACACTGTTTTGCCTGGGGCTGGCTGGGCCCCTCTACCCAGTGCCTCAGACCCAACAGGCCCAAGGGAGTCCATGCACCTTTCATTACTGTTAGCCAAGCTCACCCTCCTGTAAAAAGCAGCTTGTATGACAGAACCTGGATACCTTGGTTGCCGGTGAAGGATTCACTCGCTTATTATGGTTTTCTTTTTTTATAGGAGCCTCCAAACGCCGCTGCTTCTAGTTGGCCACCTTGGCCCTTATACAAAAATTAACTCAAGATGGATTAAAGACTTAAATGTAAAACCCTAAACCATAAAAACCCTAGAAGAAAACCTAGGCAATACCACTCAGGACATAGGCATGGGCAAAGACTTCATGACTAAAACACCAAAAGCAATTGCAACAAAAGCCAAAATTGACAAATGGGATCTAATCAAACTAAACAGCTTTTGCACAGCCAAAGAAACGCTCATCAGAGTGAACAGGCAGCCCACAGAATGGGAGAAAATTTTGGGAATCTACCCATCTGACAAAGGTCTAATATTCAGAATTTACAAGGAATTTAAACACACTTATAAGAAAAAATCAACCCCATAAAAATGTGGGCAAAGGATATGAACAGACACTTTTCAAAGGGAGACATTTACAGGGCCAACAAACATATGAAAAAAGCTCAACATCACTGATCATCAGAGAACTGCAAATCAAAATCACAATGAGACACCATCTCACACCAGTCAGAATGGCGATTATTAAAAAGTCAGGAAACAATAGATGCTGGCGAGGCCGTGGAGAAATAGAAACGCTTTTACACTGTCGGTGTAAATTAGTTCAACCATTGTGGAAGACAGTATGGCAATTCTTCAAGGATCTAGAAACAGAAATATCATTTAACTCAGCAATCCCATTACTGGGTATACACCTAAAGGAATATAAATCATTCTACTATAAAGACACATGCACACTTATATTTATTGCAGCACTATTTACAATAGCAAAGACATGGAACCAACCCAAATGCCCATCACTGATAGACTGGATAAAGAAAATGTGGCACATATACACCACGGAATACTATGCAGCCATAAAAAGAGTGAGTTCATGTCCTTTGCAGGGACATGGATGAAACTAGAAGCCATCATTCTCAGCAAACTAACACAGGAACAGAAAACCAAACACTGCATGTTCTGAACATTAAGAACACATGGACACAGAGAGGGGAACAACACACACCAGGGCTTGTTGGGGGGTGTGGGGTGGGAACTTAGAGGACAGGTCAATAGGTGCAGCAAACCACCATGACACACCTATACCTATGTAACAAACCTGCACGTTCTGTACATGTATCTCTCTTTTTTTTTTTTTTTAGAAGAAAGAAAGAAGGAAAAAAGGAAGGAAGGGAGGGAGGGAGGGAGGGAAGGAAGGAGAAAGAAAGAAAAGAAAGAGAAAGGAAGGAAGGAAGGAAGGAAGGAAGGAAGGAAGGAAGGAAGGAAGGAAGGAAGGAAGGAAGGAAGGAAAGCGGCTTGGAGCTGATACTGTGGCAGTGGCCTGTGGGAGGCAGCCAAGGGCTAGCTCAGCATAAATGACAAACCCTCCTGCTTCAGCCCCTTGTGTGAAGCTAAAATTAACAACGTTCCCAACTGCAAACAAATGCAATTGCTGAACCTGCGTTCCCCTCTCCTGCTTCTGCTGCCACTGAGCTTCATGGGCCTCATCCTAGCTTTCTCCTTTTTCCCTGGCCATGCCCATAGGGCTGGGCTTTCTGAGCAAGAGCAGGTGATACTCTGCACAACAAACTTGAGCTTGGATCTAAGGAGGGTCTCAGGACTTCAGCAACCCTAGATGTGGGTCAAATACCTTCCAGGTACCACCACCCACCCTTTGGTTCCTCTCTTTGCTCTTTAGGTACCCAACACTTTTGGCTACCACTAATCCTAGTAATTATTTATGCTGGCTTCCAATTAGCCAGGAGAACCCAATTTTTCATTTCACTAGGGCCTTTTATTTCCTACCATCAATACTTACCCATCTGTGATAGCCAGCCTGTAAAATGTTGCCAAATAATCCCCACCTCCTGATGTTCACACCCTTGTGTATCCCCTCCCCTGAGCATGGTCTGAACCTAGTAACTCACTTCTAATGAATAGAATATGGCAGAAGCGATGGGATATAACTTCCAAGACAAGGTTATAAAAAGACTGTGGCTTCCACCTTGGGCTGGCCTAGGTGTGCACTCTCTCTGTCTCATCAATCACGCCAGAGAAAGCAAGCTGCCGTGTTGTGAGGAGCAGCCTAATAGAGAGGCCCAAATGGCATGACAGGGAACAGAAACCCTCAGTCCAACAGCCTGTGAGGAAACGAAGCCTGCCAACAACCATACGAGTTAGTTTGCAGGCACATCTGTCAGCCCCAGTTGAGTCTTCAGATACTGCAACCTTGACCCACAGTTTGCATGCAACCTCATGAGTGACCCTGAGCCAGAACCACCCAACTAAGTCATAACCAAGTTCCTGATCCACAGAAACTGTAAGATGGTGTTTATTGTTGTTTATTGGCTAAATGTTGGGATAATTTGTTACATAGCAATAGTATCCATTTCCTCAAAGCTCTACTTTATCCCAGTTGACAATGGCTGGTGATCTAATGGTCAATTTTTTTTTTTTTTTTTTTTTTTTACTGCCAGATAAGAGGAGACCTTAATTCAGTTAAAAAGACTTGAGTCTTCAGATTGCTACTAATGAACACTGGGGATTTTAGATGCTGACAGAAGGCTAATAGAAAAGATTATTGGGGCAGAGTGTCCACCGTTACTTTGCATACAGTGAGTCCTAAGCCTAGGCAATGTTCACAGCATCTTAGAATCCTCAGATGATCAAACTTTGACCCAAATATACAAATTAAGGGCAGTATCCAGACTGTACCCTCCTCATACCAGTTTCCTCTTTGGATAATGATAGCTAAAGTTTATTGAGTACTAACTAAATAAGCACTGTTCTGTGACTTCACAATTATTTACTCATTTAATCCTCATAACCATCCCATTCTAAAGAGGAGGAAACTGAGGCACAGAGGAGTTAAGCAACTTGTCCAAGTTCACAGTCACTAAGTGGCACAGCTGGGATTTGAGCCCATGCTCATAACCATATTACTCAGGGAAAGTCCACATGTATTGGGCAAAAGGAAGGATTCTGGTTACCAAGAGGTATCAGAGCCCTTTCTTTCTATCCTTTTCTTCCTTTCATTTTGATATGGCTTGGCTCTGTGTCCCCACCCAAATCTCATCTTGTAGCTCCTATAATTCCCACATGTTGTGGGAGGGACCTAGTGGGAGATGACTGAATCATGGGGGCAGGTTTTTCTCATGTTGTTCTCGTGATAGTGAATGGGTCTCATGAGATCCGATGGTTTTAAAACCATTTTAAGCTATCTTTGCCTGCTGCCATCCACGTGAGATGTGACTTGCTTCTCCTTGTCTTTTGCCATGATTGTGAGGCCTCCCTGGCCACGTGGAACTGTAAGTCCAATAAACCTCTTTCTTTTGTAAATTGCCCAGTCTCAGGTATGTCTTTATCAGCATAAACGGTGATAAATGGTGATATATTAGTCCAGTGTGAAAATGGACTAATATACATTTCCTTGCTCAAAAACCTACAGCAGTTTTTCAATGCCTACTGGATCAAGTCCAAAGTCCTCTTCATGACCCTTACCATAATCCAACCCCACTCTACATATCTTTCTCTATTCTCTACCACATAACCTCTACCTGTAGCTACAATAATCCCCTGGTTTCCCCATATATTGTTTTCCTGATTTTCTCCCACCTGAAATCATCAATGCTTGTTGGAAACAATTAGGTATAAAATACAAAAGGATTTTATAGTCAGATCATCTGGAGAAATGTTGAAGACCCTTTCTCTCACAGTGGTTATGTGAAATTCCAAAGAGAAGATTATGAATCCTCTACCCAAGTGGAGATGTATGTCTCAGTTTTGCCAAAGCGAGGCCAATGCTGCAAAGCTGGTGGCCAAAGCTCTGTCTCACCCACTGGACTGAACCAGACCCCATCTCCTCCCGAAAGTCTTCCTCAGTTTTTCCTGCCCACATTTTTCTCATTTCTGAAATCTGATGCCATCTGTAGTCTGAGGCACGCAATGTAGACTGTTCTCAGGCCATTCGATTCTTAATTCAAATGTCACCTCTTCAGAGAAGCCTTTCCTGGCTGCTCGAGCTGAAGTAGCTCCCTGTTACTCCTCAGCACAGCCCCTTGTTTCTCTCCTTCCTAGCATGTATCAATACAAATAGTGATTATTTATTTGTTCACTTTTAAACATGTGTCCCCATTGAAACACATGCTCCAGCAGGGCAGGGATTTTGTCTGTCCTGTTCACCATTGTATCCCCAGTATCTCCTATGTTCCAGAGCCTGGAACATAGGAGGTGCTCAATGAATATTTGTTGGTTGAATGAAAAAAATATTTCACCTGCAAGTTTGTTTGTGTGCTTTTCCCCAGCTAGAGAACAAATTTCATAAGGGCAAGACCTGTTATTGTCTTCAGTTTTCCATGGCATCTAGTAAATCCTGCGAACATACTTGGGGAGTAAAATTGTTGCTTGCCCATGCCTCAATGTTTTCATTCATTTAACCATACCACCCTGCCTTAATAGACTGCCTAGGATGGGGAGAAGTAGAGTAGGGGTGGGCTTTTTGATGGCACAAAGTTCTAGTCTTGAACTTTCCAAAGAGGTGATCTGCAGAAGCCCAATGTGGGAGTGGGAAGATTGGTAGGTTTTCTGCAGTTTCTGGGTAGTGGAAAGAGTCTTTGTAGTGGAGAAGCCACAAAGAAGTCAAAAGGAGAGATAGAAGAAGTTTGCCACCAGACAGGCAAAAGCTGAGGACCATCAATATACATTGAAGGAAAGGAAATCTAAGGAAATTTTGGTCTTAGAACAGGAGGGGGCATTTGGTACCCAAACTGCAAGGTGGCCAGGACATTTTGAGGCTGCAAAGCAAACTCTAGGAGTCTCTGTCTGAGTAGGAATGTGGAATAATACTGCAGGCCTCAGTGACCCTGGTGTGGGTGAGGAAAAATGGAGAGAGAGAGAGAGAGAGAGAGAGAGAGAGGCCTAAGCTCTTCACATCTAAAACCAGAAATAATCTAGTGAGGGAGGGGGAAAAACCCATTTCCTAACCTTAATACAGTTAAGGAGCAGAATAAACTGCCTAGTGAGGATCTTGAGTCATTGGTATAAGAAGCATTCAAACTAGGGAAATTGGCCAGACATGATGTACCATGTAAAAGGAACTACGATAAACAGATCTTTAGTGGTATAGTCATAAGGTGTGAGGGGAAAGGAAGTCCCCTATAAGTAGTAAGGGACCACTTATCTCTGGTCCTATGCTTAGGTCTTTTGGTGAGCCTGTGCCTATGGATTGTGAATGTGGTCAGTGGGGGGAGGTGTTGGAGTCAGTCCTCAGAGGCCACCACACATGTGTTTGCACTCTCTCTCTGTCACACACACACACTCACACTCACATTTACACTTCTGCACACTAAATGGAAAAAAAATTGTGCTCCATCTTCCCACAGCTTATCTGTTTCATCGATGACAAAAGGGCTATCACACTACAAAGAATGTATTACTTCTCCTCACTGACAAGTCACTTCTTATGATCCTGATGTACCCCTGCAAAAATCCAGGTGTCTCTCAGGCCTTTCCAGTCAGGAAAAATTCAGCTTGCAGGTTTACCTTCAGACATGAATTCTCTCTCTCTCTCTCTCTCCCTCCCTCTCTCTCTCTCTCTCACACACACACACACACATACACACCCCTCCAACCTGACTCAATTTCAACAGATATCAGCTGGACTCCAGCCTCATGTCTTTCTGGTTCCCAGAATGCTATGGACTGTGAACGTGGTCAGTGGGGAGAGGTGTTGGAGTCAGTCCTTTCTTCGCCTTTCTGACTGTCAACTCCTCTTAGAGTCTCTTGGCTAAAGGTGGGAGTTTTCATTGCTTCCAGAGGAATCTATGGTACCCCTTGCCCCAAAGCCCAGTGGTGACTATAAAAGGGCCCATTCCTGCTCTGAGGGTCCAGGGAAAATACAGACTTGCCCCAAGCGCTGCAGAAAAGGCCATGTGATTTTCCTTGCCTTTCCTCTCACTCCATCCTCTCCTTCTTCCCTTTGGCTGCAGCAAACTCAAAGGCCTTCTCTCAGTCCCACTGAAGGGAAAAGGAAAGAACAAGACCCAAATGAAATGGATCAACTAGTAGACTGGGAAATTGAAAATGCACCAGAGGCCCAGAGAGGGAAGTGGAGGGCAGCAGGGCAGGGAATGAAAGTGGAAAGCCCCCAGCTGAGAAGCCAATGACCACAAATGGCCCTTCAGGGTCCTAGCCTGGCCAAAGCTGCTCCACTCTGTTCACTGTTAGCTCAGAGTAGAGAGCACAGAATCTATCAGGGCTGGCCAGTGGCAAAACTGCAAGGTGCGGGGAGCTGGTCTCCAGCATTCCCTGTCCGGTCCTCATCTCCATTTTGAGGTCCCCTCTCCCAGACTCCCAGTGATTTCTCTCTGTTCCAAGAGTCTTGTACAACCTCCCCACAAAACAAAATTCATCTGTCCCTGTCCCATTTCTGCAGAACGTTGGGTGCATTAAGTCATTTGTGCAGCAAGGTGTGAAATGATGGTCATGGCTGAAAGCTTTGTTCTCCACGGCTGTTATGTGGCTGTTAATAAGGTGTATTTGAGGAGGAAAAGAAGAAGTTGGCGACCTATAGTCAAATAAGTATTGGAAGCCACAAAACTATGTTTTTAGCAAGTTTCTCTACTGCAAAACTTCTCAGAGCCTTTCATATGCTAATATGCATTACAAAGCTCTAAGAGAGGCAAGTATACAGCATTTCTCCAACTTATTTGGCCAGCCACGGAGTTTTTTTTCTTTTTTTTTTTTCTTTTGGGTAGAGCAGCTTAAAGGACTAGTATTTTATTTGATGTATTTTCCCCCTCAGATAACTTAGTTGCATTTCATAACAGTCCTTAATACTTAAACGTTAAAGAGTGACTGTAATGGTGGGAAAGTCAGGCACCCTTACAGTTAGAGAAGGCAGTGATTGTTAGATTGGATCAACCACCAGGCCATAGGGAAGATATAAATGATCAAAGGACCTTGGTGGTATGGCTGTTTTGTGCCACACAAAACAAAACTGGTGGTTGTCACTCACCAATTGGTGGTTGTCACTTACCATTTGGCTTGCTCCTATCTCATACAGTCCCAAGTGTCTTTAATACTTATTTTTTGTGTGCTGTGTCTGGGAGAGTAGTATGGAGGGAATAAAGGAGAGCCTATCTTAAGACATGTGTATTTCTTTTTTCTTTTTCTTTTTTTAAACACAGTATCACTCTGTCACCCAGGCTGAGTGCAGTGGCACAATCTTGGCTCACTGCAACCTCCATTTCCTGGGTTGAAGTCATTCTCCTCCCTCAGCCTCCTGAGTAGCCGGGATTACAGGTACGCACCACTATGCCTGGCTAATTTTTGTATTTTTTGTAGAGACGGGGTTTTGTTATGTTGGCCAGGCTGGTCTCAAACTCCTGACATACAGTGATCCGCCTGCTTTGGCCTCCCAAAGTGCTGCTATTATAGGTGTGAGCCACCGTGCCCAGCCTAGACATGTCTATTTCTCATGTTGATACACTCATATTTGATAGCTGAATCAGGTCCTTCCTGAATCATCTGCCATTTGTGACTTTGTTCTTCACTGACACCACCAGTCCCCCAAACTCCATTCTCTAAACCCCACTGGCCGTGATGCCTCAAGAAAGGCTAGCTGGGAACACTGGTCCTCTCTCTGGGTTCTCCCATATATGAGCATGAACCAATCACTTCTTTATAGTTCACGGTATTAGAAAAATGGGAGGCATTGGAGAGAACTTGAGGGCTGTACTCAGTCACACTGCTTCTCCGCCAGCTTATTAAGTGGCCTGACCAGATAGGTCCCCAAAAGTGACCTCCAGTAGCTCCCCTTAAAATAGCTGAGATGCTCATCAACTGTTGAACTGAGCGGGGTGGACACCAAGGTGTTCTTTTGCATCAGGTGACCTAATCTTGGGAAGTGTCAGCTACCTAAGAACAGGAAGTTCTCATCCACTAAACTGAGAACTCTGCAAAGTTGAGAACTGTGCAACATCAGGCAGCTAATAAAAGCACTCTGGCTACTGTACTCCGTGCTATTCCGAGTGCTCCAGGAGTACTGTGCTCAGTTTTGGAAAGGACCCCTAAGAGGCAGCCTTACAAACTGGAGTGTTGCCAAAGGAAAGTGACTAATATGCTATTGGGTCAATAGGCTAGGACATTTTCTAGACATGTAGATACAAGCCAACATTCTACATAAAATTTCAGGAGGTTCACGGACCTCCAGGTTAAGAAGCTCAGCTGTGGAACCATATCACAAGAGGAATCACTGAGCAAACTGGGTAGATTTAGCAAAAAAAAGAAAAGAAAAGAAAAGTCGAAAGATAGACAGACTTGAGGGAACGTGATAGCTATATTCAGATATTTTAAAGGGGCTGCCAAAAGGAAGGAGGAAAGAAATATAAGATTGCTTTCAGCTCGATATCAAAAAATGTGCTAATTAGAGTTGTTCAACAGAATGGGCTACCTTGGGAGGCAGTGAATGCCTTGATGAGAGTTAAAAATTTGAGGGGAAAAGGGTGGATTAGATGATCTCTAAGGTCCAACACCCCTTCCAGCTTTACATTTCCTCCTACTCACGTGTTTCTGTCTATGTCACTGAGATCCTTTCTAGTTTATCACAGAAAAGAGCCACAATCTTACCAACAAACAAATCCTAAAAGGCAAGATTAGATTAAAGGTGGCCCCAACCTCAGGACTACCTGGTCCCCTAGCTCCACTCCCACCTGAAATTATCACATCTTACCATCCCCCATACTAGGGCTCTCAGGGTTTGCTTGGTGACAGCTAGTAAATCTGATAAACTAATCTGCACTAATGGGATCAGAAATGCTAATGAGTTAATGCGTTACCTTCCCAAGTGACATATTTGCATTTTAACAGAGGTCTTCTGGAGATAATGCCTTAACGCAAATGAGTGATTAATGTTGAAATTTTGTCTGTTTGGCAGTCTAGCAAGGAGATATTTTTAGAAAGGGAAACTTTTTCCATCCTTCACATCAGACCATCTGCTAGAAGAAGAAACAACATGTCCCTGCCCTTGTGGGGTTTACAGTTAATATAGTGGGGGGATTACAATTGCTAACATTTATTGAGCCTCTACCAAAGTGGAGAGCATAGCACTTAGCCCTGTGCTGAGTGTTATAGAAATATTATCTTTGAGTTCTTGCAACAATAGCCTCCTGACACAGGTATTTTGCAGATAAAGGAACTGGGTCTCAGAGAGGTTAAGTAACTTAGTACTGCATTTCATTGACTCTAAGATGCTATCAACTGTAAGAGGCAACATTTTCTCAGATTTCCCTAAGAAAGAAGAAATGCTGCCAATTAAACTACAATGAACTATGGATCATCAGAAGCATTTCAGTTTCAGAAATGTTAAAAATGTGTATTCAAATATGAAATACACAAAATGGTAAGGCCGACTCCAGAGTACACACTCTGCCTAATGCTTTTTATAAAACCCAAATGGGAAATAGCTGAGGAACACTTTGATATGATCATATAATAGCAAGTACATATTAATATTTTAAAACAAAATAATTATACAAGCACCCAGAAGATTGCACACTGAGTATGAGGTCAATGGCAGATTATATTGCTGGGGATCACAAACCTCAGTGGTGGAGAAAAATAAGGACAGTATTTATGGAAGAAGGACTACCCTGAGCTGGGCCTGGAGCTGAGGTTGTGGGGGTGGTGGCAGACAGCAGATAACTCTGAAATTCAGTTTTCAAGGAGATGGCATATTGGCTGGCTTGGTTAAAGTGAAGGGATTAGTTGATGAAATCAGGAGAAATACTTTAGTGAGAAACAAGGAAGGCAAATGAACTGGCAGGTACATGATGGACAAAGGGGGCAACTGTGGATTCTTGCCAGTTAATGCCAAAATATTAGGAAAAGCTGATTCTGGCCACCAGGATGAATTAACTTTTTCAGGGGCTTCCTAAAGGGGTAAAAATCTAGCATGGCAAGGGGATTGTGTCATCAGAGGCAGCAGAATTCCAGGGCATTTTGCACCCTAAGCTTTCAGCCCTCTCTTGAGAGAACGGTGCATTCCCTTCTCTCCAGGTGCATCATTCCTCACCTGGAAGAGGAAGTAACAGAGCCATTGGCTGTGTGGGGCATGAAA
The DNA here is from genome assembly GCF_007565055.1 of Rhinopithecus roxellana. NCBI lineage: Eukaryota > Metazoa > Chordata > Mammalia > Primates > Cercopithecidae > Rhinopithecus > Rhinopithecus roxellana. The sequence continues at coordinate 17,904,659 of NC_044558.1, forward strand.
CCCCAAGCCCTGATGCAGAAACATGCACCCCTCTACTCTAGGCCATGGTGGAGGGTTGGGGAGGATACAGCCTGGATGATGTATGGTTCTTTTCCCCTTCCTCTACTAATTAGTGTTTGTTGAGCCCCTGCAATGTGTGTCTGGATCAGGCCTGGAGGATACCTTGATGAAAGAGGCCCCTGAAGAGTTCAGTCCCTAGCTGGGGAGAAAGAAAAATTGAAGTAATATGAGATGGTGGGATCAAGTGTTGAACTGTGGTAGAAAGACTCTTCAGATTCCAAAAAGGAAGAGGTGGAATTGTGGGTGCCTTTTTTTTTCTTTATTTTTCTGTATTCTCAAAGTTTTCTACTATGCATAGATATTACTTTTATGATAAGGGGAAAATTATAATTTTAAAAATGGGGGCAGCCAATGAGAGCTAGAATAATCAGGAAGTCTTCATAGCAGAGGCTGGACTTGAGCTTGTTGGTTGGAGGATACGATGGAAGGATTTCCAGAGATGGAGCAAAGGGGACCACTGCAGGCTGGGGGAAGAGAAAAAAAAAATGACTGCAGGGACAAGAGTAAGCACCAAGTGGGGTACAGTGGACAGGGAGAGTAAGGAGACTAGGGGAGCCTGGGGGTTGGGAATATATATATATATATATATATATATATATATATATATATAGTGAATGCCAGATGTTGTGGAAGGCAGGCCTCAAATACCAAGAAGAGGAGCTTCTATTTGATATAGTAAGCAAAAGGGCACTATTATAGGTTCTTAAGCAGGGAATGACATGATGAAAGATGTTTTAAGGAGATTCCTCTGGCAACAGCATTGAAGGATCACTTGGTGCTGATGGGGAGGCTGAATGCAGAGAGACCAGTTAGGAGGCTGCTGCAGTAATCTAGGCATGAGGTAATGAGAGCTTGGGCTATGATGGTGGCCGTGGAAATGGTCAAGAGGGGGTGGATTTGTGAGGCACCTGTGAGAGATGAATTGCCAAGACAAGGTGACTGACTGGAGTGAGGAGGGAGTGATTGATTCCAAGTCTCAGGCCTTGGGCTATCAAAAGAGTGATGGTGTCATTGATAGAGACAGAGATACAGCCTGCTGAAGAGGGGCAGGAGCTTTCAGCATGCAGGGTAAGGTTAGAGAGGAGATCCTGAGTTTGCTTCTAGATGTGATGAATTTAAAATTATGGTAAACTCCAAAGAGAAAATGTCCTTAAAAGTAATAATGAAATGCAACTGGAGCTCCGGTTAAAGGCCAGACTTTATCATTTCCAGCAATCACCTAGAATTCCAAAGCAGGACAAGCTATATTTAGATTAAGTGTGGAAATCTCTAAAGCGGGTCGGGGGAAGTAAAGAAAGCAGACCCAACAGCCAATACTGATTTGGACTTTGCAGGTGACAGACACTAAACTGTGTGGCGGCAGCAGACTAGTAGGTCTGTTTAAAGACCCTCCTCCTTTTTCTCTGTCAGTGAGTGATTTCTCTACATATTAGAAAGATTACAGCTCGACTGTATGTGACGAGATGAATATGGAACAACACTCACTTTATTAATCATATCTGCATTCTCTGCAATTTCACTGATGGTGGCAACAGAGCCAGTGTGACACACGGGACCTTCGCCAGCCCTGTGAGTGGGCTGGTTTTCAGAACCCCAGTCCACAAAAGAGACATCCAGATTCCTGGCCATACTGATACAGGATTGGAGGCAAATTTATTTAAAACATCCTCTGGAGGCTGGGCACGGTAGCTCATGCCTATAATCCCAGCACTTTGGGAGGCCCAAGTGGGAGGATCGCTTGAGCTCAGGAGTTAAAGACAGGCCTGGGCAACATAGTGCGAGCTCATATCTACAAAACATAAACAAAATTAGCTGGGCGTGGTGGCATGGACCTGTAGTCCCAGCTACTTGGGAGGCTGAGGTGGGAGGATTACTTGAGCCCGGGAGCAGAGGTTGCAGTGAGCTGTGGTGGTGCCACTGCACTCCAGCCTAGGCAACAGATAGAGACCCTGTCTAAAAAAAAAAAAAAAAAAAAAAAAAAAAATCCCCTGGGTACTTCAGTTTCTCCCTGTGGCAACTGGAAAACCATCTGAAACCAACTTGCTTGGGTCTAGGTTAGAAGTGGGATGATAAAGAGAACAATTACTGAAGGAAGAAATGTATAAACCAATGACAAAACTTAGGAGAGAAACAGCGAGTACAGATTGTAGCAGAATCTCCAAATTGAGAGATCTTGACACTTACCTGGTTGACTCCTAAGCCAGTTGTTGCCACCATGCCCTTTTCTTTCTGCCTTCAATGGGCAGTAAATATACAAACTGCCCTAGTCAGTGACTTGCATTCTCTCTTCTCAATCCTTCACCTGCATAAGCATTTTCCACTCTGGACACCTGCCTACTTCTTAGCCACCAACCACCACCCCTGCCTCAAATCTGCAACCAGAAGACTTTACAGAAATCAAAACAGAAATCTTTAGCAGGGAAGTGCTGGAGGCCACTGACTGACAGACTATGAAGAGTGTGTGTGTGTGTGTGTGTGTGTGTGTGTGTATGTGTGTGTGCTTGCATGCATGTGCGCACACACACACGTGTGTTCATCCACCAATCTAGCCATCTGTTCCTCTGTTTTCCCAGTGGGTTTGGATCAGAAGCAAGGAGAGGCCTGTTTGATTGGGTGGTCCTGCCCTCGAAGCAGAGCTCCCTTGGCAGTTAGGAGCCCATAGCCTGAGCAGAACTACTGTACTCATTCATCTTTACAAGGCATCATATGCTCCCACAAGAAGAACCAGTAAAAGGAGACTAAAATCTCATAAATATCTCTTTATCTGCAGTTCTCTATTTCCCTCAAATCCAGGGCTGGCAGACCTGGCCCAGACACCTACCCAGGGCTGATATTCAGTGGATTGGGTAGGGAGGGGAAAGTTGATGGGGGAGGCAAGTGAGCAGGCAGAGGCCCTGGCCATGACTCTCCCACCTACCTGTGGACTCCTCACTTCATTTCCTCATGCCAGCTGCAACACCAGGGCTCCAGCTGGCATCAAAGTGCTATGGTAGCTCTTGACATGCTCTGGCACAGGTGTGACCTCCACTGAGATGATTCCCAAGTGCTCAGAATTTTCAAACTGATTCTACCACGGAAGCTGAAAGATGTCTCCTCACTCTTACCAACTCTCAGAAGCCTTGGGAGACTGCCTCCGGCCTCCCTGTTGGGGGATGTAATACTCAGCACCCCAGGTTGGCTATCATCTCAACTGCATTCTGCAGCCAGATTCCTCACTGCTCACTGTTTCAGGTCATGGCACTGAAGGCCCCTGTACACATCTACTTTACTTGGAATGGATAACTGATTATAATGCCCAATGTCATCTTAGCTCCAGAAACTCTGCCACCTTAAGGTCCTGAGGGCATAAGGCAAAGAAAGTGTAAGTATTGAGGCTAAGAGGAAGGAGCAAGGGAGACAAAAACAAGTCAAGAAAATCTACTTGGTGGCTTATCAGCCACACTGATGCCTTGAGAGCCTTTTGGATTCGACCCTCCTCTCTATGCCCACTGCCACCACCCTTATCACCTCTCACTTAGATTGCCGTCGTATCTTACAGGCTGGTCTCAAGTCTCTCCCTATTCCAATCAGTTCTGCTTCCAATTGCAAAGCTAACCATCCTAAACCACTAGACATAATTGTCCGACAGCCCCCAAGGTTTCCCCAAGTCCAAATTTCTCCTTCTGACATCAAAGGCTCTTCAAATCTGGGCATCCCATACCCAGCCAATCATTTTTTCCCCACTGTGCCTGCATATACACCCTCTCCTCTAGTCAGACTTCTTTCTGACCCTTTCTTGATAACACCCGGACCATTTCCATCTCCAGCCTTTTCCCTATGCTGTGCCTCCCCCTCAGAAGCCTGCTCTTTCTCTAGTCAACAATCTCAATCTCACATGTTACTCAAAACATAACACAGGTTCAACCTCTTCTGGGAAGCCTCCTCCCTTCGTTCCAGCCCACACTCTCATTCTCTCTGTGCTTTGAACCCCTACACTGCTTACTGTTTAGAGCAAAAAAATGTGGCACATAATTGTTTTCCATCTTGTATTATTCTTAGTTACTTCATATGAATCAGCATTGTTTTTCTGTTAAATTACAGATTTCCAAAGAGCAGGGCCTTTGCTTTCCCCTTCTCACCACAACATTAGTACAGGGCTAGATCCTGGAATGGTCAATAGACTTCTGTTCCCATGCCTTAACTCCAGTATGAACGAAGGATGAGATAAGTGAAGCCCTCTGAAGATCTCCCCTGTGCATTCCCTCACCTTTCTCAAAAGATGTTCCAGATGGCAGAGGAGCTGAGGCTGCGGAGTGAGACATAGGCAGCCAATCAGCTGTCAGATCCTAGCTTTCAGAACACTCCCACCTCCTAAGGTTTTCTGGGCAATCAATAACGCTGCTTAAGCGATCAATCTGAGACACAATGGGCTGCAGAGGCCAGTGTTTGATTAACTCGACAGAATAAATGTACGCTGGAAGAGAAAGAGCAGGGAGGGGGAAGCAGAAGAAAATGCAAGAAGAAAGATGAGTTAAGGGAAGGAAGAGAGAGAAAAGCCTTTATGAAGGAGGATATGATGGGATGGAGCTGAGAGTAGTTCTCACCTAATCCAATTCAACGACTTAAGCAAGTTCCTACAGAGGTGTCGAAATAATCTTGGGGCTTTGTCAGAGTCCAGTGAGTATCACAGGGCTTTCAGGCAATTTTTGACCTTGGCAAGAACACTGTTGCCATGGTCCACTGAGGGTCCACACAGCCTCTGCCTCCATATTGGGTGGAAGAGTCAGTGTGGGATAGAGACTTCAGGGAATATCAAGGAAGGACATGGATCTTGAGCTATGCTCATTGGCTGTGTCTAGAGAAATCCCAGGTTCTGGCATCCTCCATTCCCCTACCCAAGCCTGATGACTCAGAAACCCATGATGATATGGGACAGTAGGCTCATCTGCAAGGGAGATATCAGCATTACCTTCTCTCTATCCAGAATTGTATATACTATCCTCCCTCTCAAGGCCCTGGGGCTGGAAATTTAACTATTTGCAGTTAGCAAAAAATAAGAAGTCCCTTTCCAAATGTTTTCCAAACATTAGCAAATGTTTAGCTATACCACTAATCAAATATTTTTCTGGGAAAGATAGCATTATCTGGAAAAAAAAACAGAGCAGATGGCCTCTTACTGTGAGAAAGTTCCTCCTTTAATCTAACCATGATACCTGCTGCTCTCATTAAAAACTCATCCTTCGCATAGGGTGGTATTGGTACCCTCCTGGTTATGGAGGCTCAAAGCCTTAGAATTGTCTTTGACTTCCTTCTTCCTCTCCCCACGCATCCAATTGGTAGGTAAATCAGATTTCCTCTACCTCCAAATACATTCACCCATCTTCTTTCTGTACCCAGCCATCTATGGTAACAACCTGTTAACTGGTCTTCCTGCCTCCAGAATGATCTTCTTTTAATTACTATGCCAAAGCAAGAGAAAAAGAAAAAGGATCTTGAATCTAATCAAGCCCAGAGCTAACTTCCATTTACAGAAAATATAGGGGATAGGTGAGCAAGCTAACTGACAATAAGATGACAAACCAGAATGTGGGAATTGTGCAGAGCAAGCAACCTGATTTCTGTGACAAGTCAAAGAGAGAGGGCTATTGAAAGGGCCTTTAGAGATATAACAAACAAATGTCATGTGTGGAACTTTTTTGGAACGTGTCAAACAAGCCAACTGTAAAACATGTTTTGAGACAATTGAGGGCATGTGATTATGACAGAGTAATGGATAATACAAAGGCATTATTGTTACTTTTGTTAGGTGTATTAACAGTTCTGTAGTTATGTTAGAAAATGTCCAGTTTTTAAGAGATGCATAGAGAAATATTAGAAATAAAATGATGTGATCGATATTTGGCATGATAGTTGAAGCAAATATGGCAAAGTCCTGATAACTAGTTAATGTGGATAATGAGTATATGGGGGTTACTATACTATTTTCTCTAATTTTTTTGAGGTTGAAAATATTTATAAGAAAAAATAAAGACAGGCTGTGCGCAGTGGCTCATGCCTGTCATCCCAGTGCTTTGGGAGGCTGAAGTGGGAGGATTGTTTGAGCCCAGGAATTGGAGACCAGGTTAGGCAACACAACAACACCCTGTCTACAAAACACTAAAAATTAGCTAGCTACTCAAGAGGCTAAGATGGGAGGATCACTTGAGCCCAGGAGTTTGAGGCTACAGTGAGCCATGATCATGCCACTGCACTCATTTGGGCAACAGAATGAGACTCTGTCTCTAATAATAATCATCATCATCATCATCCACTATACCCACTCTATCTTCCTAGCCTTATCTTCCATTTCTGCCCTATTTCTCTATGACACAGCCACCCTACATCCTTGCTCAAGTTTTTTCCAATCTGAACTTCATCCCTTCACTTATTCATGAACTCATTCATTTGATCAATCAACAAGTATTTATTAAGTATCTATTCTATGCACTAGGCACTATAAATTCAAAGATGACTGAGGAGAAGGACAGAAAGCCTCCTTTATCTTTTGTATTATCCACAGCAACTAGCACAGTGCCTTGTACATAATTGGTGCTCAATAAATGTTTTGTGAACTAATGTGCCGGGGGAGATATGATAGAATCACTGTCTAATATGAATCAACAAGTATTTGGTCCAACTCAACATATGCCTATTGAGCATCTACTATGTATAAGGCACATATGCTATGGGAATTTAAAAAAATTTTAAAAATGATGTACTTGCCAAATGTATTTTTATTTATTTATTTATTTAGAGACAGGGTCTCACTCTACCACCCAGGCTGGAGTGCACTGGTGCGACCACAGCTCACTGCAGTCTCGACCTCCCATGTTCAAGCCATCCTCCCACCTCAGCCTCCCTATAGTCCCGAGTAGCTGAGACAACAGGTATGCACCACCATACCCGGCTAACGTTTTAGTTTTTTGTAGAAACAGGGTCTCGTTATGTTACAAGGGCTGGTTTCAAACTCCTGTGCTCAAGCCATCCTTCCACCTCAGCCTCCCAAAGTGTTAGGATTACAGGTTTGAGCCACCACACCCAGCCCCAAATGTATTTTAGAGACAGAGGAGCTCACAGGAGAGAGAGATCACTTTAGTCTAAAATGATCAGAGAAGATTTCACAGAGGAGGTGAATTTGAATGTAGAGCTGAAGGATAGGTATAGTGATATTGAATAGGACAGAAGCATAGGCAGAGAGGAAAGGGCATTCCTGGTGAGTGAAATGGAATGAACAAAACATAGAGGGGAAAAAAATGTACAAGGCGTGTTTAGGAGATCCTGGGGTAAGAAACTTGCCTAGAGTAGAAGGATCCATGTAGGGCTTTGTTTCACAAGTAGACCAAGTGTATCAAAATCACTTGGGGAGCTTGTTAAAATGCATATTCCTGGACTCCAGCTTCCAGACCTACTGAATCAGAAGCTCAGGAGGTGGGACCCGGGAATCTGCATTACAACAAATTCCCTCAAGTAATTTTAAGACACATTAAAATTTGAGAATCAATGATGTGGACCAAGTGTGAGAAATAGGGTTGGAAGAATATACAGGGTTAGGTCCACACAAGGAGAGCTTTGAATGCCAGGCTAAGGAAGCTGAAATTTATCCCACAGGCAATCAGCTATCACCCTCCAAGGATGATGATCAGAAGCATTATGAATAAAGGATATTCCACAACATTCATCTAGCAGTTGTGTGTATTGTGGACCGGAAAGGAAAGAGACTAGTGCAGTGTGGCTGTGAGGTGGTGGCAGGAGGCAGAGTAGACTAGGGTATAGGGGAAGAGTCAGAGATGGCTCTGAGGTTTCTAGTCTGGGAGACTAAAAGGCTTATGGTAAAAGAAAGGTGAGAAGAGTGAGTCATCTCTGAGAAATACTGAGTCTGAGAGCAAGCTATCCAAAGGGAAATGTTTAGCAAGCAGCTGGAAATACAGGACTGAACCTCAAGAGTGGGGTTAAGTTTGGGCTAGAGAAATGGGAATGACTGGTAAAGAGGTGAGAAGGTAAGCCATGCATGCCTGTGTGTCCCTTGTCAATAAAGAAAGTGGAAAGCAAGAGGAGCTGGAGAACACCCAGATTTGAGGGGTAGGAAGAAGAACTAGCAATAAAAGAGATAAAAGGAGGGGTCACTTGGCTAGAAGGAGACCTAGATATTAGAACCTAGCAGAGAGCTCTTTCAAAAGCTGGGAGTGGCTAGTAGTGTGGCTAATGGCAAAGTGAGTTTGAGGCTCAGAGCAAAAACACTGGCTATGGCATGCATGCTGAAAAAGCTGTGAGAGTGCACATACCTGCTCATTCTCATGTTCCTTAACACAAACACACAGGAACAGACACACCTGCTCCTACAGATACAAAAGTAGCACCTCTTTTCCTCTTTCTCCTTCCCCCCGCCCCACTTTATACACATATTCCCATTTCCAGGCTCATTTTTTGACTACCAGGGATTGGGCACTAGTGTGCCGCAGGCTGTTAATGTTCTGTTGTAAGGATGGCACCTCAGGTCTCAGAAAAGGGGGCGCTGCCTGTCATGGGTGGGAAATAATACAGAACCCCAAGATCACTGTCCTTGCCTTTAGCAGCTCAGCTGAGGGGAGAAAAGGAGGGAAAATGGCATGTTTCTCTGGATTTGCTCCCTACCCTACCCCTTTGCCCCTAGGCCCAGGATTTCTCAGCAGATAATAAGGTCCACCCCATTTTGAGAGTCCTTCATTTTGGTTGCCGATAATGCAAGAGAATGTTTTTGTTTCTGAATTTATGGTAAAAAGGAAAACAGAAGTCCTTGAGAGAAGAGCCAGAACAGAGTTTTCTGCTGGGAATGTTAATGGCCTTGAGGCTGCCCCACAAACAGAAGCTGACTTGAGTGTGCTTCCTCCCAGGGGGCCTGTCAAAGCTAAGGGTTTTCATCTAGTATCAATAGTTATCAATCCCAGTTCCCCTAGCAATGATTGCTAGGGCCTATATGTGAAGGCACGAACCCCCCAAAACCAACCTTGTCTGCATGAGCCTCTCTTTCCACAAATTGCCCCAGGTATGTGTTGCGGTGTGGGGGTGTGCCTGAGGGGTGTGTGTCTTGTGTGTGATGTGTGTGTGTGTATTTGTGTGTGTGTGTGTGTGTGAGTGTGTGTATGTACGTGTGTCTTATGGCTTCAGTTAGCCTGGAGGTGCCACAAAAACAGGGATCTTTCCTCTGTTGCATTGGTGCTGCCCCTCCAAGTGCCTTATCAGGCATTGGCCACGGAGCCCAATCATTTATGCATAGTGGGGGTGGGTGGGTACAGAGCGCTTCGGTTGTCCTGCATCCACCCATGCTCCCTCCAAGGGCTGAAGTAAGTATTACTGTGGTGGGGCAATTCCTCTCCTCTACCCATCTCACCAGAGACTACCCTGTTACCCACCCCCACCCCCATCTCCAAGTGCCTTTCCCAGCTTGCTGCTGTCATCAGCAATCCCAGGGCTTTTTTGTTGCACTGTTTCAATCTACTACTGCTACCATAGTATGTCGTTGGTCACAAAATCCCCCAATTGGGCCACACAGCTCACTTCTCAAGACTCTCAGACTGCACCACTTACAAGAGGCAGGGGTCCCCTGACTCATTCCAAATGCAGTCCATAGCCTCATAGGAGTCCCCATACCTCTCCTCCAGTGGGGTAGAGGCTCTGTTGCACTATCCAAAGAAGCCATAGCACCAACAGCATCACTAGCTTCTGTCGGAGGGGGCACTTACTGACTTCAGGCCAATAGTCTGGCCACTCATCAGAATGCCTCACATATCTGGGAAATCCTCAGGGGCAGAAGCCTGGGGCAGCTGCCACCCTCCCCTGGCCAGTCTCCTCTCCCTGGTGACCTTCAGCCCACAACTGCAAGGCAGTTGTGGTGGTGGGTGCCAGCAAGAGATAGGAGGTATTCTCTCCACATGCAGCAATGAGTGTTTCTTTCCTGCTTAGATCTTATTCCCTCTTTTCTCAGAATCCTGCAGTGGCTCCCAATTGCCTCTCAAGTCAATTGAAACCTTCTCTTTGTGGGCTTCAAAACCCTCCACAATTACATCTCACCTTCTGACACCCTCACTCCCACACACACATCACCCATAAATCTGGCCTAGGTGCAGACAGTAGAGTAGACAGATGATGTTGTCCACAAACTGCTCCTGCCTGAGTCCTGCCACAGGTGCCTGAAAGCCCCACCAACAGAGTCACTCCTCTGTCTCCTTTAAAAATGCAAATGTCACCTGTGAGGTGTAAGCAGTAAACCTCTATCAGCTATTAACACCTTGGCCTGGCAGGGATTCTGTCATCAAATTTGCCCCAGCAGTGAGCGAAGCCCCGCCTAAATAATCTAAGGGGGCGGGGGAGAGGACCCAGAGGAGTCCTGAGCAGCTGACGGGAGGGGCAGGAGCAGGGAAGGGGCTCTGACGTGGAAGCCATCACCGTCACGATTTTACCAATCTACATTCTAACTCCGCATCTCTACCTAAACCAGTGAAACCTACTAGTGCTTGCTCCCCTCAACCTTGCTTCCCCCATCCACAATACATTATGCCTTATTTCACCTCAGGGGTACCTTCATGAAAAGCTGCTAAGGTTGAATTAGTCCTCTCATATGAAAAACAAATACAAAAACAAACAAACAATAAAACAAGCCATGAAATTGGGTAGACGCTGGCATGTTTGCTTGGGCACGGCCAAGTCTTGTTGAGGTCTCCCCGGTTAGAGCAAGATCCTTTTGCTCAGTGGAAACAGTAAAGGCTTCCCGAAAAGCCTCTCTTAGCTCCCAAGAAGCTGGCAGCTGGGTTTCCCCTGCTTCTCCTGCAGTGAGCTTCATGGGCAAGGAAGGGGAGGGAGGGGCAGGGCCTCCCAGCTGAGGGCCTCTGTGGCTGAACAGGCACACTATCCTGTGTCCTCTCACTTGGTGCTTCGCTCTGAGTCAGCATAGAATCCCCCACCCTCCACTTCGAGAAGGGCGCCCCCAAGGGAGCCTTGCTCTTATAGCAGTTTTTCCGAAGGCAGGAGTCCAGAGACTGCCCCGCCCTCCGTAAGAGCTGCAGGATGCTAAGACCACCCGGTGGACTCCCGGGTTTTGCACCTGGACCACGATGCCAAGGGGAGGGGGCAGGTCTAGCAGAATTCGGCATTTGCTGTGATCAGGGGCTCTTTAGTTGCAGCTGCAAGGGTGGAGGTGCCACCCGCTTCTGGGGGAAGGTGTCAGACATTTGCCCCTGCAGTGGTTTCAGTGTGTGTGTATGGGGGTGTGGTGTGTGTGTGCAGGAAACCCAGGAGCTCGAGTGTGGAGGGTATGACTACCAGAGTTGGGCACGCTTTTTTGCCAGAATGGGGTTCTTAAGGGATCTGGTGGAGGTGTCTACAGTAGCTGCGTGTGATGTGATGGGGGGTTGCTGGGTGTGTACTAGGGGGAAGCAGCAGGTACTGGATCTGCAGTAATGTGTAGTTGTCATGTAGTTTCTCAAGACCACTCTGAGAAAACACACACACACTCACATACACACTCTTCAACCTCCAAAGCACTAGGCTGGGGAGTAGAGGAGCGTGTATGTGTGTGTGTGCATGTTCTAGCAGCGCTGGGGGGAGGTGCATGTATCTGTATATGTGTTTGAGCTTTATTAGCATCTTGGTGGGAGGGGGCAAGTGTAGCGCTCTGTGTGTGTGTGTGTGTGTGTGTGTGTGTGTGTGTGTGGTCTTTGCATGGTGCTGTGTGGCTGAGCGCCGGGTATGTGGTGCGGCTGTGTGTGCGTGTGTGTGCGCGTCCGTGTCCGCTTGTGAACATGGCCCCAGGAACCACGCACATGCTTCAGACAGCTGTTTCTGGCAGCCCTTGGGCTCGGGTTTCGCCGGGCTAAGTGGCCACCTCCCAGCAGCCAGGCCCCGCGTCTCTCCAGCTCTCCCAACTGTGCCCACAGCCCAGGCGCGCACACAAAGGCTCCATAATGAACGCGCTGCACTCCCCTGCGCTCGACTCCTCACCCTGCACCCGCGGCGGCCAAACGAGCCCGCCAAGCCAGAGACTCGCCGGGGCAGTGGGCACGCAGCGGACCGTTACCCCGCCCGCCCAAACTCCGGGCGGCCAGACGCTCCGCGCCCCCCGCCCTGCCCCCGGCTCCCGGGGGCGCCCAAGCGCCAGTCGCCCCCCAGCCCGCCCGGGGCGGAACGCTCCCGCCGCGACCCACCCCCGGTTGGGCTGAGACAGCGGGCGCGCCCCGCTTAAGGCAGAGCGCCTCTTACCTTCTTCCTCCTCCTCCTCCTCCTCCACCTCCACCTCCTCCTCCACCTCCTCCTCCTCCTCCTCCTCCTCCTCCGCCTCCGCCTCCTCAGCGGCGCGGCAGCGGCGGCGCAGCGGCGGCGGCGGCGGCAGCGGGACTAGGGCGCCCGTGCCCCCGAGCCCGGCATGGGCTTGGGGCTCAGTGGCGCCGGGCGGCGAGGCGGGCAGAGGTTGGCTGGGCGGCAGCAGCTGGCCCGGGACGCGGGGAGCTGGCGCGCAGGCGGCGGGCTGCGGGCAGGATGGCAGCAGCGCGCGCGGGCTCCTCGGGCGGGCTTCATGGCTGCGCCGCGGGCGGCACCATCGCCGTGGCTCGCTCGTCGCTCTCTCGCTCCAGGAGTGCGGCAGGCAGCGAGGTGACGGATGGCGGCGAGGCGGCCGGACGGCCGAGGAGGGGAGGGGAGAAGGGGCGGGGGGAGGGGGAGGAGGAGGGGGAGAAAGAGGGGAGTGCAGAATGAGGGGCCTCTCCGGCGCCTCCCGACCCTCGAGTGCTGGCGTCGATTTCCCCGAATGGGAAAGCGACTTAAAGGCGCAGTTCCTGGCTCGGGTCACTACTAAAAATAAGCAAAAAATTGACAACTGGGGAAAGAATCTCCCAAGAACAACCCAGCAACCCAGCAACCCAAACTGGCGCTGCCTCACTTCTTGAATCTGACCGTTCCGGCCGGACTCTGCCGGGAACTGCTGGCTGCCGAGAGGGCAAGCCAATTTCCAAAGTGAACCCGCGAAAGGGGGGCGGGGAGTGAACTGAGGAGAAGGGGCAGCAAGAACGCTTGCTTCGGAGACTCCATTCCCTGGCCCCTGACCTTGCTTCTCGCCCCTTGTTTGCTCGCCTTCTGCTGGGGATGCCCTCCCTGCAGCTCCCCTCCTGGTCACCATCGCAAACATCCACACGCACCTTGAGTTTCGGCTCGGGCTCCTGCTCTCAGCGCCTCGCTCCAGCACTGGAGTGTGAGCGGCTTCGAGCCTAGGCCCAACGCCAGGAGCCCACCTCAGTAAGGGAGCGATCTGCCAGCTGGCAGAGGTCTGCTTAGAACATGCGATTGGTTTGGTGAAAAGGGAAGAAGGGTAAGGTGTGTGTGCATGTGTGTTCACCAGCAGATGGAGGGAGGGTCCTGGCCACACACACTCACACACACCCGGAAGGAGAGCAGCTAGGCACACAGCACAGTGCCTGATGAATGATCTCAGGACATTTTATAGAGACATGCTGTGAATACTAAACATGCAGCAGCCAAGATTCAAGAGAAGCTCTTGGCCTCCCAGCGGGCTCCAGACCCCTTCAGAGGAGTTTTGAGGGCCAAGAAAAAAAGGCCACTCTTCCTTCCCCCAAAAGGGCAGTCTCACTGGGGACCCAGAGAGACTGGGAAGCTGGACAGTGGCTCTGGGTGGGTGAAGTTAAGGCCAGGGAAGAGAGAAGCAGGAGGAAGCAGTGGAGTTGAGGAGCTCCTGCTGATGCCAAATACATGGTGAATTTCCGAGTGTCAGAGGCACCTCGGAGAGACAGCTAAACATCGGCACATTTGGGCCTTGTGAGTTCTAAGGAGAAAAGTGAGCCCTCCTCGATTTCCTCTGTGTTCCTGAACTCTAAAGGAGGCTGTTGGCATAAAGGGATCCATTCTAGTTGGAATATTTTCTCACTTTCGGTTCTTTTCAAGCACTTGGTTAAAGCTTCAGAAGAGACTGGAGGGCTACTGAGGGGCAATTGTGGGACAAGGGCTGTTCTCCTAGGCTGCACGGAATTTCCAGGATACAGAGGAGAGCTCAGCGCACAGGGTTCTGTGGCTTCCCGCAGCTGGGCTCAGCAGTGGAGTAGCTGACTAGCAGATTTGGCCAAACCTCCACTGAGCACACTTTTTGTTTTCTTCCTGGCACTTCCCACCTTGAAAAAAGGATGGAAATTCCCTGCATCTGGATGGGAGTAGCCTAAGCTGGGAAATCAAGCTGAAGGAATTATTAAAAGTGGATGGCAAGTGAAAGTGAAGACATGCAGGGAGAGAAACACACAACATTCCCTGCAAATGCACAGGCAGAGCCCAACCTGAGAAGATGCTCTGAGGAACACAGCACACACAAAGGGACACACATGGAGTCAGTCACATGTGGGGCCACAGACACACTGAGCTAGTGCAAAAAAAAAAAAAAAAAAAAAAAAAAAAAAAAAAAAAGGCTAGCCAGAGAAGTGACTCAGACTTTATTTCTAATCCTTCCAAAGGAAAGAGATGAAGAGAAGCAGGGAAGAATTGGCCTCCCATCTCCAGGGACTGGAGAGGGAGCCAGGAACCAGCTGTCCAGTATGAATAATAATATTTCCAGCCAGACTGTCCCTGGCAGATTTTCTTGGGGTGATGTCTCAGGAGGTGGGATCCCCTCCAGGGTCTCCTGAGCCTCACCTCATTCAGTCTTTATTAATATTAATAACACAGGTCCTAACAAGTTGGTTTGTATCAGTTATTACAATAAAGCTCATGGTTAGTTAAGAACTAAAATAAATGCCTCTCAGGAATCTGATTAGCCCTCTTCTGCTGCTTTCTGGGCTCACTCAAAGCATATGCTCAGGCTCCATTAAAGCTGCTGTGTGGTAAACAAAATAAAGAAGGGGTGGTGAAACAAAAAAGAGTATTGAGAGGGACTGTGTCACTGGACAAATGCAGGCTTGAGGGTTCCTGGGTGACCAGTGAGCCACTGTCTGGTTTAGGATAGCGATTAGGTGCTTGGCTTTCGGAATCTACTTCTTTCTAGTGATGTGATCTCAGGTAGCTCATCTAACCTCTTTCAGCCTTACCTGTGAAATGAAGACGATGGCAGAATCTACCTTTCGGAGTTATTGGAAGTGTCGAATGAGATAACAGATATAAAAGGTCTCAGTAAATGTTAGCTGTCGCTGTTTCTCAAAACCAATCTGCCTCCTAGTCATCTATTTAAAGGCTCCTCGTTCTGTTCGTATTCTGCCTAATTCCAGTCTGAAGTGATGCAGCATTTGCATTGTTTCTTGTTCTCGATTAAAGTGAGTTCTCAGGACTTGATGAACACTAGCTTGTTTAACTTCCAAGGAGAGAACTGTCACCCCAGAAAATCATGTAGCTGGAATTTTCTTGTTCTTATTTTTGTTGTTTGACAAGTTGTGTGTACTTCCCATGTCCAATAGAAATGATGGAGGTGGGGTACAGAGAGAACATCGTGAAGATTCTTCAGTGTTCTTAACTCTGTACCAAAATGCAGCAAAATAAACACTTTCGTGTAAAATGGGGACCCTGGATCCAGTTGCACTGAAATTTGGTGAGGGCCCCTGGGGGCAAGAGTCCAGTCTCTTCAAATCTGAGGACAATTGGATGACAAATGAAGATGGTCCAGCCAGAAGTCTATTTCCTTTTGAAACCAATACATTACGATGAACATAATAAGTGACTGTTTTTCTTCCCTGCATACTGAGAGTGAATGGAGGCAGCCTGGCTTCGCTAGCACTTTGCTCTGAAATCAGCACTTAATAACCAAGCAACCAACTTGCCATTAACTGAGAATCCAGGGATAAATAGACAGAGAGTATCCTGGCCTCTAGTAATAATAGTAATACTGACTGCCATTTATTGATCCAACACTTAACTGTGAGCTAGGCACGCTGCTAACACTCCTAGGAAAAGGATAGCAGTTCCTCATCTCAGGGATGCAATTAGTTCAACTCTCCTGGTAGGACCTCCAGCCAGCCCTGAGAGCATTGCATGCATTAACTCATTTCAGGATCACCACTCCCTCTTACCAGGTAACATCATTATTCTTATTTTACAGAGGAAGAAACCAAGATTCATGTAGCAGTAAGTAGTGGAACCTGGATTCCAACCACATGACAATTCATAATAATAATTATTATTGCTTTTATTGATCACTTTATGGGCCAGGCACTGTGATGGCATTTTACATGCATTATCAAATTTAATCCTCACAATAAACCAAGAGGGTAGGCTCACAGAGGCTGCTAAGTAATTTCCACAAGGTCACACAGCTAGTAGAATCTAATCTAGGACTTGAACCCATGCTTGTTTGACTACAGAGTGACAGTATTTCCAAAAAAGGCCATGACTCCAAGACTTCAGCTGAGATTACACAGAGAGACAGGTTACTAGCCTTTCCTGCAGACACTTTACTAAACTGCTTGCCTCTGCTGGGGCAGCCCGCCCACTCATTAGCTCCCCCCAAAAGATAAATGCCTGAAGGGCAGAGTGTCATCAATGGCTGGAGTATGAACTGCAACTGCCTAGGGCAGTAAGGGGACTCCCTCCATAGGTTGCTAAGCTGGCCCTGGGATGATAGAAAGGGGATGATATCATCAGAAAGGTCAAGGAGGGAACCCACTTTATAATTTTGTAGTCTCCAACCCTTTAATTTCCATCTTGCGTTTCAGCAAGACCCAGTCACCCCACAGCATCTAGGGCCAGCCAGGGCTCTGGTGTTTGGTACATGGTGGGTGAAGGAAAAGGGAGAGAAGCCTCCTGAGCCACTGAGCTACTGAGAAGACTGGGAGCTAGCAGGAACGCTGGGTGACAGAGAATGCATGCAGAAAATGTGGAAGAAAAGGACCATTCCAAAAGATGTGTCACTAGGAGAAGAAAGGACAAAAGGCTGGGAAATTATGCTAAGAGGGCTTTTCAGTAGCCCTTTGTGTGCTAGCTGAGCCTGCCCACCTGGTGTGGGCTGGAAGACACTGAAGGGCCAGGCATGGAACAACCCTGGGCTGATGAGCTGCAAAGTGCCAGCCAACCCCTTTGCGAAGCTGACTGGCAGGCACCCTCTCCCCTCAAATGCAGCTGCTGGGCAGGACTCACTGCCTGCCATTTTCGTGTGTCTCAGCTAGCTCCCAGCTTCCCTGCCAAAATTCACCCCTTCCCAGATCCTCAAACTTGCTGGAAAAGTGCCCAGTCATGGGTAGGGGATCAAAACTGGGGTTCATACTACCATGGTACCCAGTGACAAGAATGAAGTCACTCGATTCCTGGCTCCTCTCTGGGGACTGGGGTCAGGCAGCCACTACTTACATTAATAAAGCCCAGGTCTCTTTTGTGCTGCTGGGAAGCTGGCTGTTTTGATTCTAGCCTTCCTTGCTTCTGCCCATTTCACTTATTTAAGTATTGGGTTGACAAGATTTCCTTCCAGCATACAGAGACGCACCTTCCTTCAATAAGCCCTTAGATTCCTAGATCCTCTCTGAGTGTCCTTCCCTGGACAGCTCCTCAGGCTTTGGGTGTTTTCTGAAAGCAATTTCTACCCCCCATCAAAATTTATACATCCCTAGTCTTAGTCTTAGATAATCTGATAAATGAATCTATACTAAGGTAAACACAGATGGTAATTGGCAATACTTCTCAACCTTTAAAACAAACACACACACACACACACACACACACAGAGAGAGAGAGAGAGAGAGAGAGAGAGAGAGAGAGAGAGAGAGAGAGAGAATCCCTAAACATAGAATAAAGTGAGAATCTGGAAGTGAAAGTCATCGTGGCCAAAATCATAAAATTATTTTGAAGCGCACATTTTATTTTGAAAACACTAGAACTTTCACATTTTACTCCGTAGTATACTTGGGTTTGATTTACCATGAAAGTACCACATGTCTCTAAAATCCTTGCATGAATTGAAGCTCGAAAAAGATGCACTGTGTTGATCTTGTGGCTCTATGTACCTCCTAGGAGGTAGAGAGATCCCCGTTCGAGAAGTGCTGAATGAATGCCCAGAATCTGTTTGCCTTTTGGCCCACTATCTCTATTGAAGACAGAAGTGAGCAGAATGAATGACTAGAATCGTTTGGTGTGCTGGGGTGTGGGGGCATGGTGGGTGAGCCTGTCTTCTTCTCAGGCTCCATTTCCCCGCACAGGAATTACAGCAGAGCCAGCCACACCCCTAGATCATAGAGGGTGCATGCAGCCACATACTTGGTGTGATACCAGCCTTCCCCTTACTCAAATTCACCTGCCCTCCAGCTGTGTGTGCCGGAAATTCTCCTTTGGGTTAAAGCCCAATCTCCAGAAGGTCCTGGTAAATTGCACATGTTATCTGGAATGGACAGCACATTAAGTCATTAGCGCCCATTAATGCACTTGCCTGAATAAATCTATCAGATTGCCTGTCACCTCTCACAGGAGGGTAGAGCGGTAAAGGAATGAAATACTGACCAGGGACGTTTTCCTGGGGTGCCATGGATTGAGGTGGGGGAGCTTGAGTGCAACATTTCCCCAGCTATGGGCCTTGACCCAGCTGCATCAGAATCCTGGGGATCCGGGAATTCTTTCTACCTGGGGAGCTGTAGAAAGACTGATTCCTGGGCCCCACCCTAGAACCCATGACTCTATTTTTTTTAACAAGCCCCTTAGGTCTAGGTTGCATCTGCAACGAAGCACAGCTGAAGCAGGTCTGAGAAGAGGAATGCTGCTCCAGAGGGCATGGAGTCCAGTACTAAGAGGACCTTGTGGGGGCAATCCACCTCAATTCTGACCCTGTTCTGGAGCTTCCTTTTTTCTTTCTTCCTCTTCTTCTGCTGCTTCTTTTTTTTTTATTTTTATTTTTTATCTTTCTCTAGAGAGCTTCCAAGGTGCTGCCTCCTCCCTGCCCACCTCCATTGTGCAGAGGGAGCCCCACAGAGGGAAGGCCTGTGGCTCTGGAAGGCTTTGGAGTGGAAACTGAGTTGATAGACTCCAGGGAATCGCCCACGGCTTCCTTGAATGCCTTCCTGCTGTCCCCCCTGCTGGCATCTTAGGCCTGTTTGCCCTCCTGGAGTTAGGAAGCAAAATACCAATTTAAGTTGATGCTGACAGAGCCTGTCAGATGCCAAGTGCTTGCTGCGGTTGCCACCAGTACAGCTATTCCTCATGAGGGAGTTCAGGTGTGTGCTTGGGACAGTGCTGCCAGGAGCCAGCCTCCTCCCCCTCCTCACCTGTCTGGGTGGGGCTGAGGATGGGGGAATATTTGCAGAAGAGAAACTGGATGGACAGGAAATGTAGCTAGGCTGGAGAGCAGAGGACTAGGTGCCTCTGATAGGCTCTCAATCCTGGGTAGGGCACTGTGTGATCATGGACACTTTATTTAACCTCTTTGCGCTAATGTCCCCCTGGGAAAAAAGAACATGAAGGATAATTGAATGCCTGCCCATTGCCTTTTACCGGGATGCAGACTTAAAGAAGGATACACCTGGAGCTTTTTGAGAAAAACAAAAAAACAAGCAAACAAACAAACAAACAAACAACAACAACAACAAAAAAAACGCCATGCAGAGACAAATGTCCCTTGAAAGACTGAGGAAGAAAGGGTGTTAAAAATCCATCTCCGCCAAAGGCCCTGGGGGTCGCCACCAATTTGATAAATGAATTTTTGCTAATGTGCTAGTGAATGCTGATGGGCCAATGAGTTAACCTCTCAACAGTTTACATTTTGTCCAAACCTATCTCAGTCTCTCTCTCTAAAGGCATGATTGGTAGTGGGGATGCTTGACTTGGAGGCAGAAAGCTGAGGAGTTTGAGGGTATGGTGGTCTTTCCTGGTTCACCAAGATAATCCCTTATAGGTACACCAAGTTTTACAGTGTAATTTGATCTTCACAATAACACTGAGAGGTAGGGCAGCTATAATTCCCATTTTATAGATAAGGAAGTTGAGGCTTAGATTGACTAAATGACTGTTCCAAAATCCCACAGGTAAGAAGCCACTGATTCTTTGATCAAGTGCTCTTCACTCTTTTCCATGCCTACTCCACCTGAGCGGAGTAAGGGGCTCAGAAATACCAGGCCTGGAAGAGATCAGCTGGCTTCTCCCGTTCTCTTTTTCTGTCTGCCACCAATTTCTCTTTTCTTCATTCTGTCTTTCCTAGACCCCATTTTCTGTTTCTCTGGCTGCCTTTCACCAGACAGGGAAGAAAAAAAAAAAATCAGCTTTGAAAGGAAAAGCAGGTGTGGGTTTACATGTCTCGGTGGACTAAAGCAGTAAATTCCAGAAAGACCTGACAAGAATATTCTCACCACTGGACTGTCAGTAACTTCCTGGGTTTGACCTGGAGTCAATTGATTAACCTTTCTGTCTGCAAGTTCTCATATTTTCAACCTGCATAAACCTTGCCAGGCTCATGGCAGGATTGGTGAGAGGGAAAGAGAGGGAGAGGAGAGTGGGTGGGAGATAGGGATGGCTAATGAATAACAAGAGCAGAAAAGCACTTTGCAACCATTCCTAAGTGCTGCATCGATATTTAATGTCATTCTTTGCCTCAAAAGGCATGGTTCAGAAATGGGAAACATTCGTTAAGGCACTGCAGGCAGGTCCCTGGTTATCCAAGAAGCCTCTTATTTAGGGGGAAGGCCTAATTATAGTGTCTTCTTTTCCTTATCTCCTTCTCTTGTTCATTAAGACCAAAGGACTTTTGCTCGGGAAATCAGATCTTGGTTTCAGAAGATTTCATCTGTTCCCACAAATTGAATTTCCCACCTGGAGTCAAATTGTCTATTTATAACAAAGATATCATCTGCCCAGAAATCTGTCCTTGGTACGGGCCTAAGTTTGCTGAGATGTGCTGTGAATGACGACCAGCTCCTCGGGCTGGGTGGGCTTGAGGGAACTGAGGCTGTGGTCTCAGGATATGGAGTCCAGACTGCACCTTTTGGAGAGATCACTGGACCCCAGCTAGCTTTGTCAACTGAGACCTGGCCCCTGTCAGCACTTGGGCACATTTTCAGTGGCTACAGCTGCAGGTATTTTCTTAGTGACTATAGTCTTAGGCCTGGTCTCCCCACCTCCACTTCCAGCCCACCATGCCTAGACAGATTGATCTTGCCAAAGCACACCTGGAACCACAACATTCTCCTGCTCAGGAGCCTCAATGACTGACCAATACCTGCAACATAAAATCCACACTCTTCTGCTTGTGTCCATCTCTCACTACTCCCTTCAAAGAACTGCTCACCCCAGCCAGGTATGGCTCCTCATTCTTCCTTGCCCATACCCTACCTCCTGTATTTTGGTCTTGCCAGTTTCCCAGACCTATGTTGCTTTCTACCCTCTCTGCCTAGCCACATTGTGTCCCTCCCTTTAGGCTCCAGCCTCACCACCTGAGAAGATCCCTTCCTCCTAGGAATGCTGAACATTTCTCACTGCACCAGTCATTTGGCACATAGCAGCGAGTGAGTTCCTTGTCGCAGAGCTTACATTCTTGGCTTGGATTGCACTTTGTCCTTTTGTGGGTATAATCCTGTCTCTCTACCTTTGTGGGCACAGGCCAAGCCTTAGGCCTCTTTTGATCTCCCAGAATGCCTGGCCCAGTGCTGGCCCCATGGTGGGGTGCTCAATGGAGGTACCTGGGCCCGGGCTAACTGCCCCTCCTCCCACAGATCCCCGCAGCTCTGCAGTCTCTGGTGGGTGCTTTGCTTTCAGCCTTCAGGGCCTCCTCCTCCTCATCCCCTTTTCTTGTCCTTCACTGGAAGCTCCTAGCATCACTCAGTAGCTTCTTCCTTTTATTAATCATTTTGATGGTTTTTCCTTGGACCCTCTTCAGTTTCTCTGAAATTAATAAATCTAGAGGCAGCCAAAAAAAAAAAAAAAAATACTGGGAAGTCGAAGAAGTTTGTCTTTCATACGACCCTCCCTTTTCTGGTTGCTCAGTGTTTGCTATTGAGGCAGACAGTCCTCATTTTCACTTCCTGTTCCCCGAGAGTAAACTTCACTAAAAACAGGCGTGTAAATGTCCTTTTTATAATTTACAGATATATATATATAGCCTAGCAAGAAGCTAGGAGTTTCTTAACTCTGGGTAGCCAGAAGCTGGGACAAAATGGTTGTTCTAAGATAATCAGAAATGCTTTTCCTGGGTCTAAAAGGAGGCTGGTGGGAATGTGTCCTTAGGGAAGGAAGAACCTTTCTCTGTTCTGGGAGGGATCACTTTCAGTTACATGTTCACTCATGGGCCTTGATGGTCCATTAAGGTATTCAAGTACAACTACTTCAGCCTGTCCTGGAAAATTTTCTCTTTAATCAGAAGATGGGGATTTTCTAGCTGGAGGAGAGACTGCATCATTGTTTGGTTGAGGAAAAAGAGCTGATATTTACTAAGAGTTTATCAGGTGCCAGGAAGGGATCATGCCCCACAGGTGACGTCAAAGATCTAAACAACTCTATGAGGTGGTTTTATCCTCAATTGTAGATGAGGAAACTGAGGCACAGAGAAGCAAAACTTGCCTAAGGGTTCCACTGGTAAGTGGCAGAGTTGGCATTCAAGCCCGGATCTATCTGTTGCCAAAGCCTGTGAATTTCATCATCACTCTATTCTGCCCTGACAAAACTGCCTTTGTAGAGCAAGTATATAAACAAGGGCTACCCTTTGACTACCTTCTCTATGCCCTCAAGGCATGTTTTCAACCTACTACCTGCAATTTATCTCTTCATCATAGTCTTAACAACTACAATATGCCCCACACTCTGCTCAAATTGCCTTTACTTATCTAGTACAAAAGAAGTACAGGCCAATGGATGACAGCACAGAATCTGGAGCCAGAGTACCTGAGTTCAAATCTAGACTCTGACATATTATAGCTTTGTGACGCTGGGCAAGTTGCTTAATCGCTCTGTGCCTCAGTTTCCTCATCTACAAATTAGGGCTAAAATAATACCTCACAGAATTGCTAAGAGAATTAAATGAAATAGCGGATGTGTTGGGCTTAGCACAATACTTGGTACCTAGTAAGGTCTCAGCAAATGCTCTGCATCGTAATTCTCCCATCTTTTGCCCTTCCTTACCTAAGGTTTCCAGAGGCCTTATGCCATCCTTGGATTATCAAGGATTCCTGTCCACCCTTTTCAGGCTTGCTGCTGTACTGTCCTCCTTTGAATATCAGCCTTCTCACCTCAAACTTCATGCTGAGTCCAACCCCTTCTCCAATTATTAACCCTTAAAAAGCAATCCTAACATCATCAAAATTAAAAACTTTTGTGTATCAAAGGACACTATTCACAGAGTGAAAAGGCAGTCCATGGAATGGGAGAAAATATTTGCAAATCATATGCCTGATAAGGAATTGATATTCAGAATATATAAAGAACTTTTACAATTCAACAACAAAAAAAGCAACTCAATTAAAAAATGGGGAAAGGATTTTAATAGATATTTCTCCAAAGAAGATATATAAATGGCCAATGAGCACATGAAAAGATGTTCAACATCACTGATCATTAGAAAAATGCAAGTCAAAACCACACGATGTACCACTTCACACCCATTAAGGTGGCTACTATGAAAAAAAAAAAAAAAAAAAAAAAAAACCAGAAAATAACAAGTGTTGGCCAGAGTGTGGAAAAATTGGAACCCTCACATATACTGCTGGTGAGAAGGTTAAATGGTACAGCTGTCATGTATACTTTACCAGAATTTTTTTTTAAAAAAAATAATCCTTTAAATTCCTCAACCCTGTGATGGTGTTAGGCACTGAGGATGAAATGGTAAACAGAACAGACAAGGTTACTACTCTCAGGGGACTTGTATTTTAGAGGAGGGGGAGAGACAATCTCTATTCAACAATTGAATGAATATTTTCAGATAGTGGTAAGTGCTGTGAAGAAAATAGAGCGGTGATGGGGGAAGTTACTTTAGATTAAATAGTCAAGAAATGCTTCTCGGAGGAAGTGACGTTGTAACATTGACCTTAATTCTGAATGAAAAGGAGCCAGTCATATGAGGACCTGGGGGAAGGACATTCTAGGTAGAAGGGACAGCTAGTGCAAAGGCCCTGAGGCTTGAACTAGCTTAGTGCAAACTAAGAACCTAAATAGTCCAGTGAATGTGGAGATTAGTTTGGAGAAATCGGCAGAGGCCGGATCCTGGAAGGCCTTACATGATGAGGGTTTGGATTCCAATCTTAAATCCACAGAAAGCCATTAAGCAGTTTTAAGCAAGGGAGCAACATGATCTGAATAACTGCTTTAAATAGATTAATAGCATCTGTGTGGAGGATGAATCCAGATGAGAGGTGATACTGGCTTGATGATGGCAGCAGTGGAGATAGAGAGAAGTGGATAGATTCTGTATATATTTGGGAGTTTGACAGGCCCTGCTATTGGATTGGATGTAAGAAGTGAGGTGAAAGGATGACACTTAGGTTTTCCCGAGCAACTGGATACGTGGTGGCATCACTTACTAAAAGTGAGGAAAAAAGTGGGAGGACTAACTTGGAGGGCACAAGTTACAAGTTTTGTCTTGGTCAGGTTAAGTATGAAATGCTTGTGAGACCTCCAAGAGGCAATGCCAAGTTAGCCGGTCAGATACCATCATCATCATCACCATCATCATCATCATTATCATCATCATCTATTTATTGATGCTTACTGTATACCAAATACTGTCCCAAATGCTCTACATATATTCAATCACTTAATTTTCACAATGACCTTGTAAAATCTGATATTATTATCCTCTCACTTTACAGAAGAGGAAACTGAGGCAAAAAGGTCAAACAACTCACATAGTAAGTGATGGAATCAGGATTTGAACTCCAGACCCTGTGCCAGAATGCCATGTTTGGAGCTCAAAGGACAGGTGAAGTCTAGAAATATAAATTTGGGTGTGTTCATCTTATTAATGCTATTTAGAGTTATTGAGCTGAAAGAAATTATCTTGGAATGGAGTGAGTGAAAAAGAGGTTTAGGGTTGAGCCTGAGAGCATCTCAAGTATTTGGAGGATGAATAAAGGAAAAGGAGTCAGCAAAGCAGACAGAGAAAGCACAAGGCAGGAGGCAAGCCAGGAAAATGTGGTATCATGACAGCCTAAAAAGGAGAGTGTCCCAGGCCAACTGTGTCCAGTGCTCCTGAGAGGGCTTGTATGCTGAGGACAGAAACATAACCATATTGGTATGACCAATGTTAAATGAAAGGAAGGGTAGTTTACTAATGTTTACATACCAAGGCTTGTATAATACATGGCTCCTTCCCTTCCCTTTCTTTTTTTCCTTCCTTCCCTCTTTCATCCACCCATTCAAATATTCTGAGGTACACTTCTGTACTAGTATCTAAGAAAAGTGACCAAAAGGTTCAGATCTAGAATCTCAGGGTTTCCTACTCAGTATTTGCTTTGGAAGGGATTTCAGAGTCAGTTTCAGGTTGCAAGAGAATTCAGTCATGCCTGACCTCGAAGAAGGATTTTGGTGGGACAAGACAGCCTTGGGGTGTCACTAATTTGTTGAAGGTAAGTAAAATTGGCACCAATTTTCCTTAGCAGCGTCGGCCTCCTTCCTGGGAACAAAGCCTCAGGAGCATTGTATTTTCCACTCTGCTGAACATTTCTTCAGTAAGCCATAAACAACTACTACCATGCCTTTCTCAATACGTGAAGATTTTCCAGGGAACAAACACACTCTATACATAATTTTTTACAGTGAAGACCCAGAGTCCAGTTTTGTCTTGCTCAGGGATTCCCTGATTCTGAACTATTAGTTCACTCTGATCTATTCCTGGGCACTATCCAGCTCTTAGAAAAGTATGTTCTGTTTCTAGGAACATCGACCTCTGGTCCAGGCCGAACTTTACTTGAGTAATCAGTAGGTCTCCTCTGCCTTCCAGGTCTCACAGAGACCTATCATTACTTTGTTTTGCTCTCCCTTTAACTATCCTTTACTTAGCTCCCACCAAAAATAGGGGGGCTTATCTTTCATCTGCTTGTAGAATGAGGAACAGCTGGCTACACTCAGGGCCAAAGGAACCTGTCTCCAAGACCTGTTATACTGTAGTTACATTTCTGAGCATATACAGTCCCCATCATTTAGCATAGATATGCCCACTGTACTCCAGGCTAGGGCAGAAGGATGGTATTGTAAAAGGAGGGAGCTCACTAAATTCTTGAAGTGAAACTAATTTCAATTATATATACACATATGTGTGTATATGCATATTCACACACATATATAACAACACATATGCAAAACTATATATAAAATAATATATACATAAGCTATATAGTTCTGTATATGCTTATATATAGACATAGATCTATTTATGCATTTCTACTTGTATAGATAATAGATATAGATAACTATAGATCTATTTATAGATCTATATATAAAAGGAATGGAGAGCTACACCCCAAGACATACAATGCCTCATAACCTCCTCCTGAAAGCCAGCTTTTCCAGTGGACAAGTGATTTGAAATCATCTTTGTATCTCTCTCAGCATCTGACCTACTACCACACACAAACACACACACTAATAGTAGATCCTTACTGGATACATGTTGAATTTATTGGAATTAAATGTGCAGGCTTTGATGTCTGACATTGCTAATATCTATAGCAGTAAGTTGTGATTCTAGTTCAATGTAATCTTTACTAAGTCGCTTTATGTTTCTGGATCCAACTTTTGATAATCTGTAAAAAGAATAAATTAAACTAGATTATTTATAAAAAACATTTCCAATTTTGATAATCAGTGATTACCTGGGAGAAATTATGAAAACTACAGGGTGGGAAGGGTGTATGGGTGAGAAGGGAGGACAAAGAGAGGTAGGTTAACAGGTACAAACATATAGTTACATAGAAGGTGTAAGTTCTATCATTTGACAGCAGAGTTGAGTGACGGTTACTAACAACAACGAATTTCATATTTCAAAGTAGCTAGAAGAGAGGACTTGAATTGTTCCCAACACACAGAAATGATAAATATTCAATGTAATGGACACCTCAAATACCCTGACTTGATCATTACACATTTTATGCATATAACACAGTATCACACATGCTCCATAAATATGTAAAATATGTATCAGAAAATAGAAATAATTAAAAAATGATTACCTGGGTATGGGACATATAAGAGATGGAAAAGATCAAAGGGAAACCTCCCCTTCTTTTTTGAGACGTCTGTCGCCCAGGCTGGAGTGTAGTGGTGCGATCGGCTCACTCACTGCAAGCTCCACCTCCCGGATTCATGCCATTCTCCTGCCTCAGCCTCCCAAGAAGCTGGGACTACAGGCACCCACCACCACACCAGGCTATTTTTTTTTTTGTATGTTTTTGGTAGAAACGGGGTTTCACCATCTTAGCCAGGATGGTCTCCATCTCCTGACCTCGAGATCCACCTGCCTTGGCCTCCCGAAATGCTGGGATTACAGGCGTGAACCAACGTGCCCATCTGGAAATCCCTTCTCTTAAGAACATTTAGCACTGAAAGGCTTGCAATGTCTGGAGAAGGATGGGAGAAGTTCGTTGTGGAGAGGAGGAGCAAGTATCTGAAACTAGAGAAGCAGGGGCATGCAAGAGGGAAAGAAAGACTTTACATTCCAAATAATAGCTAACATTACTGAACCCTAACTAGGTGCCTGGCTCATTACAATCTCATTTAATCCTCACAACAGATCTATGAGTTAAGTACTATTGTCATTCTCATTATAGAGATGAAAAACTGGCACAGAAAGGTAGGTAAACGGCACAAGGATGCATAGCTGGCAAACAAGAGTTGGGCTGTGAACCCTGGCAGTGTGACCCCAGAGCATGTACCCTTAAGCACTACTCTACTGCCTCTAGAGATCAGAGGGGAAGAATTTATAGAATACAGATTCCATTTGGGTACTTGATGACCAACTCAGAGAAAAGGAAGCCAGACAAAGTGTAGGAACTTGGAAGAAACCAGTTAGAAGTTAGGAAGAAATGGAAGTTAGGCTCTGAATCAATTGCATATACTAACATTGTCCAACTAAGAGACTCCTCATTGCCCACAGTGAAGTAGTTACTGCTGATCTCGAGATGTGGGAGGGCCAATGAATCCAGGGAACTGTGTTCTAAGGGCTGAGGCAAACCTGCCCTTGAACCACTGACAGTAGTAGTGAAGACACTCAAGCTGTCTGCCTGGCAGCAAGCTGTGTGCTGCCACGAGCTTTTTTCAATCACTGTGAAAGCAGGAACACCATGTCCTGCCTTTGTCCTAGGCCCTAAGAAGTAAGCCTAGCGCAGGAGGGGCGTTTTTCATGCTTTCTACTCCAAGCCCTCCCCACTTAAGAGAAATGGCCTCAGTGTTCATTTCTCCTCTTACAACTCCCCGTCTTTCTGTGACCTGAATGAATCTGCCAGTTGACCCAGCAGCTCCTGCCTTTTTTCAGTTTACTTGGAAGTCTCCCGATGAGAGCCAAAGACTGAGCTACATGCAGCAGTAGTTCAAAATGGATCAAACAAACCCCTGTCTTTGAGTTACTCATTCTAGAAAGATGGTGAGTGACTGCAGTTGCCTATTGACAATTCACCCGGCCCCAGGAATCTGGCCACAGGGAGGTTCCAGCACCTGCTAGACAAAGCTGAAAGACAGTTTGTTGTCTTCCTAGAAAGAGGAAGGCACAATTATGGGTGCTAGGTTTCTAGACCTGCAAGCAACGACTTCTCCCTGTGAGCCATCTTGACTCTAACCCACATCCTCCAGTGGTGGCGTCGTAATTCCTCATTGGCTTTTTTCTATGCTTCTCTCTTTTGGGTTCCCCTCATTAGAAGAATGTTCTCTCCAGGAAACCCTAGACAGCCCAAGGGGTCTGATGGGGTTGTCTGAACCTTGAAATCTCCCTGTTTGTGACTCTCCAGGGATCATGTGTGAGGCTATGGCCAGGAGGGAGTGGCCTCACAGATCACCTTTCCTCATTTAATCAGGCAACAAACAGGTCTGCCCATACCATTCACCCCAGCACATCCAAGGTTCTTATGTAAGTGGCTCTAGAAGATATGACAGCCCAATTCCTCTCCTCCATGCCCCAGGCTCTCTTGTTCTGACCCTAAGATAATCTTCAGCTTTGCTGTCAAGCAGTTTCCAGAGCCCTCTTCAGAACTGCCCATGGAGGACCACAAAAGTCAGCTTCATCTACTGAACCTGCCTGTACTTGCTGGCAGGCACAAGCCCAGGCAGACTGAGAGAAGCCTCTTTAGCTAGTGTGGAAATGCCAACGGCTTGTATCTCCGAGGGCTAAGAGGTGCCTGTGCTATTCCCTCTTCCTTTTACTCCCTGCAAAATGCCCACTCGAAGGCACTCTTTAATGTTCTTTTAAAGAGGATTTCAATGCTGGAAGAATAATCTGATTTGCCCCAGCTCATGCCCTCACCAGGGAAGGTTTAGAACACTTTCTGGGGTACTATTTGGCTGTAGTGCCTTTCTCTGCTCATGGCCATCCCTGCTTTTAGCCTTTTGGAGGACACTGCCTTTCCACAACAGAACATCTTCCATCTCAACTGCTGGTTGGTCCTAGAGGAAGCTTGGAGAGGCCTTTGAATAAGAAGTTCCCAGAGTGCTATGCAAGGTGTAATCCTGGTTCCCGGGCTACATTCTATGCCAGGCACTGGGGATAGAGTGGCGATGAAGACAAGACTCTGTTCTTGTCCTTGCAGAGCTTACAGTCTAATGGGAGAAAAAGACATTAACTGAATCATCACACATATAACTAAAATAATTACAGATTGTAATGAGAACAATGAAGGACACAAATGATGCTCAAGTAGAGACTAACATGGGTGAGAGAAGATGACATTTTTTAAATCGAAATGACACATGAACCTGGTTAAAAAAATCAAACAGTACAGAAAAACTTATAATGAAGAGTAAAACCCTTTCTGCCACCCCATCCACCTTCAGACCCACAAAGCTGCCATTTTTAATCTTTCTCTTTTAATTCTTCTGACGATTGACCTCTAGTTCACTAAATAATATGCCTCTGCTCTCTTCCTTGATTTATCAACTTGAGATACCTATCTATTTAATTTCTACTATGATAGATGAGAGGGCAGTACTCAATAACATACCCACTTCCCCTCCTTCGCACCCCCAATAGAGTTATGTAATATTGTTATTCTACTACTAATTACTTTTAGAACATTGAATACTATATCTGAAATCTTATGCATTATACCATAAACTATAGATAGCCTCTCTTGACTCCCCATTTTTATCAGATGGAGCTAATCAAGTCCATATGCTTCCCTCCACCTCTTCTCCCCTTCTACTTACATTTTCTGTCAAATGTATAATTACTTCTACAGTGTCAAGGTTGATAGTATTTACATTTTCTTCTATAACTTTGAATACATCTCCCATGCTTTGTTTATAGGTTGATTCTAAAAGTTGACAGCCAATAAATCATGTTTACATTATTGTGACTTTGCCAATATAATTCACTACAGAGAGGAACGTATTATGATTTGCATGGCCAAAGGAACTTTGGCCTTCCTGCACCCTTTCTTCATTGAACAAAGTATATTTTATGACTGCATTAGTATAAAGATAAGTATATTAATATTATATGCTGAAACATCTTTGACCTAAAAGTCCATTTTTACTTCTGACTTTAAAATAAGTTAAAACATTTTCACATTCTCAAACTTCATATAATGGAATCATATTTAGGTAACTTTTTGTGTATGACTTCTTTAAATTAGTGTAATTTTTATAATCTTTTAAAGTAGCTTTACTGAGGTGTAAATGACCTACAATAAACTGTACGTGTTAAAAGTGTACAATTTGATAAGTTTTGACATATGTTTATACTTGTGAAACCATCACCACAATCATATCCAACACCTCCAAAAGTTTTCCTCAGGCTCCTTTGTAAATCATTTCTTTATCCCTAAGCAACCACTGACCTGCTTTCTGTCACTATAAATTAGAATCATACAGTATGTATACTTCTGGGTCTGACTTCTTTCACACATCATAATATTTACGAAATTCATGTTGTTTCATGTATCATTAGTCAATTCCCTTTTATTGCTGAGTAGTACTCCATGGTATGGATTTACTAAAATTTGTTTATTCACTTTTATTGGGTATTTGGATTGTTTCCATTTTTTGACAATTGTAAATAAAGCTGCTAAGGAGATTTGTGTACAGGGTTTTGTGCAGACATATGTTTTCCATTCTCTCTAGGAGTGAAAAAGTTGTATCATATGATTGGTGTTAAGTTTAACTTTATGACACTGCCAAAGTACTTTCCAAAGTGGTTGTACCATTTTAGAATCCCACCAACAATGAATCAGAGTTCCAGTTGCTTTACATCCTTGCCAAACTTGGTATTAACATTCCTTTTTATTTCAATTACTAGTGGCTCTCTAAAGGCACACTTTTGCAGTTTTAATTCTCATTTCCTGAATGATGAATTTTATGTGTTTGTGAGCTGTTTTTGTATCCTCGTTTGTAAAGTGACTTTTCAAAAATTTTTGCCCACTTACAAATATTGGTTTGTTTCAGTAAGTTTTATTGAGTTTGATTATTTTTTGGGAGATGGAGTCTCACTGTGTTGCCCAGGCTGCAGCCTCAAGTGATCCTTCTTGGCCTCCCAAAGTGTTGGAATTACAGGCATGAGCCACTGTGCCTGGCCTCTTACTAAGTTTTAATAGCCTCTTTATATATTCTAGATACAAGTTCTTTGTCAGATATGTGATTTGCAAATATTTTCTCCCAATTTGCAGCTTGTCTTTTTATTCTCTTAACAGTATCTACCACAGAGCAAAAGTTTTACACTTTTATAAAGCCCAATTTACCA
The DNA here is from genome assembly GCF_007565055.1 of Rhinopithecus roxellana. Taxonomy (NCBI): domain Eukaryota; kingdom Metazoa; phylum Chordata; class Mammalia; order Primates; family Cercopithecidae; genus Rhinopithecus; species Rhinopithecus roxellana. The sequence goes on from NC_044558.1 coordinate 17,936,520, forward strand.
ATTTTTCTTTTTTATGGATCAAGCTTTTGGTGGTATGTCTAAAAGTTCTTTGCCTAACCCAATGTCACAAAGATTTTCCCCTTACATCTTCTTCTACAAGTTTTATAGTTTTAGGTTTTGCATTTAGATCTAATATCTATTTTGAATTCACTTTTATATAAGGTATAATATTTAGGTCAATGTTCTTTTTTTGAAACTGTGGATGTTCAACTGTTTCAGTATTATTTGTTGAAAAGATGATGTTTTCTCCACTGAATTGCTTTTGTATCTTTGTCTTTTTTTTTTTTTTTTTTTTGAGACAGAGTCTCACTTTGTCACCCAGGTGCTGGAGTACAGTGGCATGATCTTGGTTCACTGCAACCTCTGCCTCCCGGGTTCAAGCAATTCTCCTGCCTCAGTCTCCCTAGTAGCTGGGATTACAGATGCCCACCACTATGCCTGGCTAATTTTTGTGTCTTTAGTAGAGATGGGGTTTCACCATGTTGGCCAAGCTGGTCTTGAACTCCTGACCTCAGGTGATCAGCCCTCCTCAGTCTCCCAAAGTGCTGGGATTACAGGCATCAGCCACCATGCCTGGGATTTTGTCTCTTTTTGTACATCTTTTTCTGAACTCTCTTTTCCATCTCATTGATTTATGTGCCTATTTCTTCACCAGTAACACTCAGTATTGATTACTTAACTTTCTATAAATCTTAAAATCATTTAGTGTGATTCCTCTAATTTTATTTTTTCCACAAATATTGTCTTGGCTTTTCTAATTCCTTTGCCCTTCCTTCCCTCCTTCCTTCCTTCCTCCCTCCCTCCCTCCCTCCCTCCCTCCCTCCCTCCCTCCCTCCCTCCCTCCCTCCTTCCTTCCTTCCTTCCTTCCTTCCTTCCTTCCTTCCTTCCTTCCTTCCTTCCTTCCTTCCTTCCTTCCTTCCTTCCTTCTTTCCTTCTTTCCTTCCTTCCTCTTTCTTTTCTTTTTTCTTCCTCTGAACTTTTAATCAGTCTCCGGGTCCCCAAAGAGTACCCTGCTTCTGTTGGCTTAATATCCCAGACACCACTTTGTGATCCACTATCCGGAGGGTGGTGGTCTTTTGAATGGTTTGCATGGAATTGCTGGTGTCCAGGGCATCACCAAGATTGAAGTCCTCGCCATCTTCCAGCAGGCGGCGATAGGTGGCAATCTCAGCCTCCAGCTTAACCTTGATGTTCAGCAGGACCTTGTACTCCTGGGCCTGGCGCTGTCCCTCTGCCCAGGTCTGTGCCAGCTCCGACTCCAGGTGGAGCAGGATCCCGTTGAGCTGCTCCATCTGCAGGGCATAGCAGGCCTCCACTTCCCTCAGGCTGCTCTCCAAGCTTGCCTTCAGATTTCTCATTGAGTCCAGGTCAGTCTCCAAGAACTGAACTGTACGTCTCAGTTCCGTGAACATCAACTCAGCAGCTCCAACTTTGGCGGACTGCGTGGTGACCACTATGTTGCTCTCCTCAGTCTACTGAGACCATTACTTGTCCAGCTCCTCTTGGTTCTCCCAAGCCAGCTCGTCATATTGGACCTGGATGTCTGCCATGGTCTTGGTGAGGTCTTGAGATTTGGGGCATCTACCTCCATGGTCAACCCAGAGCTGGCAATCTGGGATTGTAGGCCTTTTACTTCCTCTTCATGGTTCTTCTTCATGAAGAGCAACTCCTCCTTGAGAGCCTCGATCTCTGTCTCCAGCTGCAGCTGAGTGACATTGGTGTCATCAATGATCTTGTGGAGCCCATGGATGTCACTCTCCATGGACCGGTGCATGGCCAGCTTTCTCATCCTTGACTCTAAAGTCATCAGCAGCAAGACAGGCATTGTCCATCTTCAGAACAATGCGGGCATTGTCCACACCTTTGCCTTTTCATATTAATTTTAGAATAAACTTGTCTATATCTGCAAGAAACCTCTTTGAATTTTGATAAATGTTGCATTAAATCTATAGCCAGTTTGGGATAGCTGGCATTTTAACCACGTTAAGTCTTCCAATTCATGAATATGGTATGTCTCTCCATTATTTAGGTTTATCTGATTTCTTTTATCAGCATTTCGTAGTATTCAGCATATGAACCCTGATATGGTTGGGAATGTGGCTTTGAAAAACACAACTCTGCATGACATTCAGTTGGCTTTTTCAGTCAGAAAACTCATTTTTCATTGGCTTTCAGAAATTTTATCATATTACTTCTTTGATAACTTTCTCCCTTCTTTTTGGAATTTCTAATAATTGGATGCTAGACGTTGAACTTCCTAAATTTTTCTTCATTATTGCTTTTCCTTTATTTCTCATCTATTTTTCCCCATTGTGAGGGATTTCCTCATCTTTGTCTTCCAGTCCTTTGTAGTAGGCAGAATTCTACAATGGCCCCCAAGATTCCTGACTCATGTACATGTCCTATATAACCCTCTCCTCTTGAGTGTGGGTGGGACCTGTGAATAGGATGGGATGTTACTTTCATGATTAAGTTATATGGCAAAAGTAAAGGAATTTTGCAGGTGTCATTAAGATCCCAAATTAGTTTATTTTTAGTTAATCAAAAGGGATATCATTCTGGGTAGACCTGACTTAATCAGTGAACTTTTTTTTTTTTTTTTGTATACTTTAAGTTCTAGGGTACATGTGCAGACGTGCAGGTTTGTTACATAGGTGTACATGTGCCATGTTGGTTTGCTGCACCCATTAACTCATCATTTACATTAGGTATTTCTCCTAATGCTATCCCTCCCCCAGCCCCCAACCCCATGACAGGCCCTGGGGTTTTATATTCCCCACCCTGTATCCAAGTGTTCTCATTGTTCAATTTCCACCTATGAGTGAGAACATGCAGTGTTTGGTTTTCTGTCCTTGTGAGAGTTTGCTCAGAATGATGGTTTCCAGCTGCATCCATGTCCCTGCAAAGGACATAACCTCATCCTTTTTTTATGGCTGCATAGTAATCCATGATGTATGTGTGCCACATTTTCTTTATCCAGTCTATCATTGATGGACATTTGGGTTGGTTCCAAGTCTTTACTATTGTGAACAGTGCTGCAATAAACATACATGTGCATGTGCCTTTATAGTAGCATGATTTATAATCCTTTGGGCATATATCCAGTAATGGGAAGGCTGAGTCAAGTGTTATTTCTAGTTCTAGATCCTTGAGGAATCGCCACACTGTCTTCCACAATGGTTGAACTAGTTTACACTCCAGCCAACAATGTAAAAGTGTTCCTATTTCTCCAAATCCTCCCCAGCACTTGTTGTTTCCTGACTTTTTAATGATTGCCATTGTAACTGGTGTGAGATGGTATCTCATTGTGGTTTTGACTTGCATTTCTCTGATGACCTGTGATGATGAGCATTTTTTCTTGTGTCTGTTGGCTTCATAAATGTCTTCTTTTGAGAAGTGTCTGTTCATATCCTTTGCCCATTTTTTGATGGGATATTTTTTTCTTGTAAATTTAAGTTCTTTGTAGATTCTGGATATTAGCCCTTTGTCAGATGGGTAGATTACAAAAATTTTCTTCCATTCTGTAGGTTGCCTGTTCACTCTGATGGTAGTTTATTTTGCTGTGCAGAAGCTCTTTGATTTAATTAGATCCCATTCGCCTATTTTGGCTTTTGTTGCTATTGCTTTTGGTGTTTTAGTCATGAAGTCCCTGCCCATGTCTATGTCTTGAATGGTATTGCCTAGGTTTTCTTCTAGGGTTTTTATGGTTTGGGGTCTACTATTTAAGTCATTAATCCATCTTGAATTAATTTTTATGTAAGGGGTAAGGAAGGGATCCAGTTTCAGCTTTCTACATATGGCTGGCTAGTTTTCCCAGCACCATTTATTAAATAGGGAATCCTTTCTCCATTTCTTGTTTTTGTCAGGTTTGTCAAAGATCAGATGGTTGTAGGTGTGTGGTATTATTTCTGAGGCCTCTGTTCTGTTCCACTGGTCTATATATCTATTTTGGTACCAGTACCATGCTGTTTTGGTTATTGTAGACTTGTAGTATAGTTTGAAGTCAGGTAGCATGATGCCTCTAGCTTTGTTCTTTTTGCTTAGGATTGTCTTGGCAATGCAGGCACTTTTTTGATTCCATATGAACTTTAAAGTAGTTTTTTTCAATTCTGTGAAAAAAGTTATTGGTAGATTGATGGTGATGGCATTGAATCTATAAATTACCTTGGGCAGTACGGCCATTTTCATGGTATTGATTCTTCCTATCCATGAGCATGGAATGCTCTTTCATTTGTTTGTGTCTTCTTTTATTTCGTTGAGCAGTGGTTTGTAGTTCTCTTTGAAGAAGTCCTTCACATCCCTTGTAAGTTGGATTCCTAGGTATCTTATTCTCTTTGTAGCAATTGTGAGTGGGAGTTTACTCATGATTTGGCTCGCTGTTTGTCTATTATTGGTGTATAGGAATGCTTGTGATTTTTGCACATTAATTTTGTATCCTGAGACTTTGCTGAAGTTCCTTATCAGCTTAAGGAGATTTTGGGCTGAGACGATGGGGTTTTCTAAATATACAATCATGTCATCTGCAAACAGGGACAATCTGACGTCCTCTTTTCCTAATTGAATACCCTTTATTTCTTTCTCTTGCCTGATTGCCCTGGCCAGAACTTCCAACACTATGTTGAATGGAGTGGTGAGAGGGCATCCCTGTCTTGTGCCAGTTTTCTCTTTTTTTTTTTTTTTTTTTTTTTTTTTTTTTTGAGACGGAGTCTCGCTCTGTCACCCAGGCTGGAGTGCTGTGGCCAGATCTTAGCTCACTGCAAGCTCCGCCTCCCGGGTTCACGCCATTCTCCTGCCTCAGCCTCCCCGGTAGCTGGGACTACAGGAGCCGCCACCTCGCCCGGCTAGTTTTTTGTAGTTTTTAGTAGAGACGGGGTTTCACCGTGTTAGCCAGGATGGTCTCGATCTCCTGACCTCGTGATCTGCCCGTCTCGGCCTCCCAAAGTGCTGGGATTACAGGCTTGAGCCACCATGCCCGGCCTTGTGCCAGTTTTCAAAGGGAATGTTTCCAGTTTTTGCCCATTCAATATGATATTGGCTGTGGGTTTGTCATATACAGCTCTTATTATTTTGAGATATATCCCATCAATACCTAGTTTAATGAGAGATTTTAGCATGAAGGGCTATTGAATTTTGTCAAAGGCCTTTTCTGCATCTATTGAGATAATCATGTGGTTTTTGTCTTTGGTTCTGTTTATACGATGGATTATGTTTATTGATTTGTGTATGTTGAACCAGCCTTGCATCCCAGGGATGAAGCCAACTTGATGGTGGTGGATAAGTTTTTTGATGTGCTGCTGGATTCGGTTTGCCAGTATTTTATTGAGGATTTTTGCATCGATGTTCATCAGGGATATTGGTCTAAAATTCTTTTTTTGTTGTGTCTCTGCCAGGTTTTGGTATCAGGATGATGATTGCCTCATAAAATGAGTTAGGAGGATTCCCTTTTTTTCTATTGATTAGAATTGTTTCAGAAGGAATGGTACCAGCTCCTTCTTGTACCTCTGGTAGAATTCATCTGTGAATCCGTCTGGTCCTGGACTTTTTTTGGTTGGTAGGCTATTAATTATTGCCTCAATTTCAGAGCCTGTTATTGGTCTATTCAGAGATTCAACTTCTTCCTGGTTTAGTCTTGGGAAGGTGTATGTGTCCAGGAACTTATCCATTTCTTCTAGATTTTCTAGTTTATTTGCATAGAGGTGTTTATATTATTATCTGATGGTAGTTTGCATTTCTGTGGGATCGGTGATCATATCCTCTTTATCATTTTTTATTCCATCTGTTTGATTCTTCTCTCTTTTCTTTTTTATTAGTCTTGTTAGAAGTCTATCCATTTTGTTGGTCTTTTCAAAAAATCAGCTCCTGGATTCATTGATTTTTTTGAAGGGTTTTTGTGTCTCTATCTCTTTCAGTTCTGCTCTGATCTTAGTTATTTCTTGTCTTCTGCTACCTTTTGAATTTGTTTGCTCTTGCTTCCTTAGTTCTTTTAGTTGTGATGTTAGGGTGTTGATTTTAGATCTTTTCTGCTTTCTCCTGTGGGCATTTAGTGCTATAAATTTCCCTCTACACACTGCTTTAAATGTGTCCCAGAGATTCTGGTACATCGTGTCTTTGTTTTCATTGGTTTCGAAAAGCATCTTTATTTCTGCCTTGATTTCGTTATTTACCCAGTAGTCATTCAGGAGCAGGTTGTTCAGTTTCCATGTAGTTGTGCGATTTTGAGTGAGTTTCTTAATCCTGAGTTCTAGTTTGATTGCACTGTCGTTCTGAGAGACTGTTATGATTTCCGTTCTTTTACATTTGCTGAGGAGTGTTTTACTTCGAATTATGTAGTCAGTTTTAGACTAAGTGTGATACAGTGCTGAGAAGAATATGTATATTCTGTTGATTTGGGGTGGAGAGTTCTGTAGGTGTCTATTAGGTCTGCTTGGTCCAGAGCTGAGTTCAAGTCCTGAATATCCTTGTTAATTTTCTGTCTCATTGATTTGTCTAATATTGGCAGTGGGGTGTTAAAGTTTCCCACTATTATTGTATGGTGTGTGAGTCTAAGTCTCTTTTTAGGTCTCTAAGAACTTGCTTTGTGAATCTGGGTGCTCCTGTTTTGGGTGCATATATATTTAGGATAGTTAGCTCTTCTTGTTGCAGTGATCCCTTTACCATTATGTAATGCCCTTCTTCATCTTTTTTGATCTTTGTTGGTTTAAAGTCTGTTTTATCAGAGAGTAGGATTGCAACCCCTGCTTTCTTTTGCTTTCCATTTGCTTTGTAGATCTTCATCCCTTTATTTTGAGCCTATATGCGTCTCTGCAAGTGAGATGGATCTCCTGAATACAGTACACTGATGGGTCTTGACTCTATCCAATTTGCCAGTCTGTGTCTTTTAATTGGGACATTTAGTTCATTTACATTTAAGGTTAATATTGTTATGTGTGAACTTGATCCTGTCATTATGATGTTAGCTGGTTATTTTGCCCGTTAGTTGATGCAGTTTCTTCCTAGCATTGATGGTGTTTACAATTTGGCATGTTTTTGCAGTGGCTGGTACTGGTTGTTCCTTTCCATGTTTAGTGCTCCCTTCAGGAGCTCTTGTAAGGCAGGCCTGGTGGTGACAGAATCTCTCAGCATTTGCTTGTCTATAAAGGATTTTATTTCTCCTTCACTTATGAAGCTTAGTGTGGCTGGATATGAAATTCTGGGTTGAAAATTATTTTCTTTAGTAATGTTGAATATTGGCCCCCACTCTCTTCTGGCTCGTAGAGTTTCTGCCAAGAGATCTGCTGTTAGTCTGATGGGCTTCCCTTTGTGGGTAACCTGACCTTTCTCTCTGGCTGCACTTCACATTTTTTCCTTCATTTCAACCTTGGTGAATCTGACAATTATGTTTCTTGAGGCTGCTCTTCTCAAGGAGTATCTTTGTGGTATTCTCTCTATTTCCTGAATTTGAATGTTGGCCTGCCTTGCTAGGTTGGAGAAGTTCTCCTAGATAATATCCCGAAGAGTGTTTTCCAACTTGGTTCCTTTCTCCCCATCACTTTCAGGTACACCAATCAGATGTAGATTTGGTCTTTTTACATAGTCCCATATTTCTTGGAGGCTTTGTTCATTTCTTTTTACTCTTTTTCTCCAACCTTGTCTTCTCACTTTATTTCATTAATTTGATCTTCAATCACTGATACCCTTTCTTCCACTTGATCGAACCGGCTATTGAAGCTTGTGCATGTATCACACAGTTCTCGTGCCATGGTTTTCAGCTCCATCAGGTCATTTAAGGTCTTCTCTACACTGTTTATTCTAGTTAGCCATTCATCTAATCTTTTTTCAAGGTTTTTAGCTTCATTGCAATGAGTTCGAACATCCTCCTTTAGCTCGGAGAAGTTTGTTATTACTGACCTTCTGAAGCCTACTTCTGTCAGCTCATCAGTGAGCTTTTTAAAGGGAGTCTAGGAGTCAGAGACAGAACCTGGAGTGACTCTTTCACTGGCCTTGAATAAGAAAACAGTTGTTTTGTGAACTGCCTACAGAGAGGGGCACCTTTGAGTTGTAAGGGTCTCATTCTTACAACTTTGAGGAATTGAATTCTGCCAACAACCCGAATGAGCTTGGAAAAGGACCCTGAGTTTGAGATAAGAACACATCTTAAGGTTACCTTGATTGCAGCCTCATAAGGCTCTAAACAGGAAACCCCTGCTATGTTGTGCTTGGACTGCTGGACCTGCAGAAATCATAAGATTAAAAATGTGGGTCGTTTTAAGCCACTAAGCTTATGGTAATCTGTTATGCAGCAATAGAAAGCTAATACACCTTTTATGATCTTTTATTTTGCCAATGATATATTTTATTTCCTATAGCTCATCATTTAAAAAAATTTAACTGCCTGGGCACTGTGACTCGTGCCTGTAATCCCAGCACTTTGGGAGGCCAAGGTGGGTGGATCACCTGAGGTCAGGAGTTCGAGACCAGCCTGGCCAACATGGCAAAACTCCATTTCTACTAAAAATACAAAAATTAGCAGGGCAAGGTGGCAGGCACCTGTAATTCCAGTTACTCGGGAGGCTGAGGCAGGAGAATTGCTTGAATCCAGGAGGCGGAGGTTGCAGTGAGCCGAGATCACCCCATTGTTTTCCAGCCTGGGTGACAGAGCGAGATTCTGTCTGAAAAAAAAAAAAAATTAAACTAATTTATTTCAAATAAGTAGTACCTTTGCGTGGTTCAAACATCAAAGCAATGTACAAATGTTTACATTGAAAAGTTTTGCAAAGAGCTCAATTGCGTTCTTTGTTCTTATTTTTTATTGCATTCTATTATTGTTTTACAGATGTAATACGGTGTCAAATTTCTCTGTGGATACTACTTGAAATTTTATTTATAATACCTTTAGTTCCCTAAATCAATTCTGCTTGTTTCATTAAATCTTGTGATTTTTCTTTAAAGTTCTAGTCTTCTCTCATATGTCTAATTGTCTAATATTCTTTTGTTTCCTGTTTATCTTTTAAAATGAGGCTATAGAGAGTCTGACTGGGGGCTGGGTATATGTGAGCAGACCTTGACAATGGGCAGATTTTGCTTAAGGAAAATGGGAGGGGATTTGTATATTAATCTTTTGCAGGGGATATGGGGTGGGGTTTAAATACCAAACTACAAAAGGCCTAACTCTGAGTCACTGACATTCAACTAGCTGCCCTAATTATCTCTAGAGACTTTATTCAATTTCTGTAGTGAAGAAACTCTTTGGTTTTAGGTTGGCAAGTAAATATTTGGCTTCCAGGTCATCTCCATGTAGGGACTGGGGGTCAACTCTTCTTTTTACAGACCTTCAGTTAATCGCCCTGTTGTCAGCCCCAGTCCTTACTCTTATTTCTGTCGTACCTGTAGTCTTGCTAAGGTTTGCAAGGTAGGCGAGCTGTCTCCTTAGCTGCAGCCCTTCCACACAGAGTTTCAACTGATTGTTTGCTCCACTCGACTTCATCAGTTAGCACTGCTCAGATGCTTTCTGACTTCAGAAATTTATTTAAATTTCTCAGCCACTGATGGCCTCCCTCCCGTTCTCTTTGTTGTGGTGGGTTTATGCATTTTAAAATGTCTGTGCTATTATTTTAATGAGACCTCTGGAGGGACAAGACTTAAATATTTGTGCTCAGTCTACCATCTTGAACTAGAAAAATGTACAATGGGGATAATAGTGGTGCCTATTACATAGTTTTTTTTTTTTTTTTTTTTTAGATTAAATAATTTATGCATGTAAATTGCTTAGCACAGGGCCTGGCACATATTTATTTGTAAATATTAGTTATTATTATTCTCTGGACAGGGAATCTTTTCCAAATGCTGTTAAAAACCATACCAGGCAGGTGACCACTGCAGCCAACATCAATTCAGGCTTGGTCTAAGTTTGAGTTTTAGTCCCTTTAGCTCCTGAAATGATGCTTCCCAAAATAGCTTTAAATTTGAGCAAAAGCCATGGGGGAGGGTGGTGGGTGGGTAGAGGGAAGAGCTGCATGCCCCAGGGAGGGTAAGCACTGAATGGAAGCAGTGGAAGCAGAACCTGAGCAACAAAATCTCAATTTTTCCTTGCAGCAAACTGAGGAGCCAGATGTGTTAGTGGATGGAGTGGTCCTAAGTAGCAGCAGCAGCAGCAGCAGCAGCAGCAGTGGGCTCAAGTAGAGGCCAGTACTAAAGCAAGAAGGCTGAGTATTAATACAAAGGCTCAAATCTGTCATTGACCCAAGGAAGCTAAGCAGGGTGGAGGCTGGAACCAGGAGACAAATGAATAAGATTGGATTTGTTTTTCTCTCAGAAGGATTGAAATTCTTCCCACTAGCAACTCATTCCTTTCCTTTTTCAGCAAGCTTCCTCACTTCCTCCTGAGTGATTGTGGGCACTGCGGTTGGCTGCACCCACTAACCCCATAGGCAGAGGCCAGAAGGACCTGCTTCTGTGAACTGTATCCTGTCTTCTCCAGTGGAGCCAGCTCCCTGAGGATGGGGCTGATCATATATGCGGTAGGAATAGGTAGCCTGCCTAGGTTTTGTAAAATCTTTAGCAGAGCTGCCAAAAGGTGATCCTGCCCAGGTATACCTCCCTAACTAGCCTATTATGCTGCCTGAAATTCCACAGTTCTTTTGGGCTTGGTGTCTTCAGAGTTCTGAGTTAAAATGCAAATGCCATGGCTATTTGCTATTCAGGCATGAGTTCATTACCAGCCAGAAGACATTAAGTCTAATTTGTTTAGTCAATCAAAGGGCCATCTAGCAGACTTCCCAAAAGGGGAAGGGAGGAAAAGAAAGGGTACCTGTACCTGGCAGAGAGAGAGAGACAGAGAGACAGAGACAGAGAGAGAAAGACAGAGAGAGAGAGAGAGAGAGAGAGAGAGAGAAATCAGGAGCAGGGGTACCCTCGAGACAATCTTCTCAACTTGCATAGAAGGCTGGAATGCTTTCCAAGGTCTCTTCCTTATGTGATTCTACAATTCTAAATCTTTGGGAAGCTAGAAAGTAAAATGATTCAGCTATTTCTCTTGCTCATTTGGGAATTCCATAGTATCCAGTCACTTGAAAAAAGAGGGAAAGATAACAGGGGCAAATGTCTGGAAAGGAATTTGGATCAAAGCCTTGGGAGGTCCTTTGCCTTCCCAACACATTCAGGGAAATACAGTAGAGTTAAGAGAGTCCTGAAATTTGACGTTAGGGTTATGATTCTATCCCAAACCCATTCTATTTTCCAGGGCAATCACTTGCTTTTTCTGCCTCAACCTCTTACCATACAATGGGCATGATGATCCCTGCCCTACCTATCACCACAGGATTGTATGAAGGATCGAATTAATTGAAGGTCATGGAAGTGGTCCAAATCCTCCAGAGTTCATTAAGTATAAGATACTTTTATGCATTAGGCTTCACAAGGCATAGTAGCTAGCCTAAATTTGAAGGAAAAAAAAGTTTTTTTTTGAGAAAGGATCTGGCTATGTTGCCCAGGCTGGTCTTGAACTCCTGGGCTCAAGTGATTCTCCTCCTCCAGACTCCTGAGTAGCTGGAATTACAGGAATGTACCACTATGCCTGGCTTGGAAGATATTTTTTAAAATAACTTTTCCTTAATTGTGAAAGCAGTATATAATCATGGAAAATATAGAGAGTTATCAAGCAAAATATTAAAATCACCCTTAACCCACCCAAACGTAGGTATCTTTAATGATATGGATTTTGGTTTATTTCCTTTTAGCCTTTTTTCCTTCATTAGGGCAAAGACTGTCTGGTCCACTGCAATATCCCCAAAATCTATCAAAATCTATCTTTGATACATTTTTTTTAAAGTAAAGAGTACATATACTTATTACATTTTAAAAACTATACGTTTCACATCCCGATTTTTTTACCTAATTAAATCCTGAACATTTCCTATGACACTAAATATTATTTTAAAACATGACTTTTAATGTCTGCATTGTATTCCATCATATCAATGTATCAGTCCTCTATTATAGGACATTTGGGTTGCTTCCAACCTTCCACTATTATAATTAAAGCTTAGATTAATATCCTCATAGCAAAATCTTTGTGCCCATATGGTTTATTTCCTCTGGATAAACTCTTAGCAGTGGGATTCCTGGGTGACATGGTAAGTACATTTGAAAGGCTTTTAATAAATATACCATATTTCCCTCCATGAAAGTTGTACCAATTTGTTTACCTGCCAGCAATGTCTGTTTTTTTAATACACATAAGTTTTTGATTTCAACTTTGTCACATGTGTCTATATTTTTCCTTTGTGACTTCCTCCACTTCATTTATGCTTAGAAAGTCCTCAGGGAAGACCTTCTAATATGATAAAAGGTCAATTTGTATGCAGTTCCTGTTTTTGCAATGCAATGCATTCATGGAAGCTTTATCATGTGACAGTCTACATACTGGCAAATGAACCAAGCTCATGCATACACATGGCTGTATTCATCTATTCCAACTTGATTGGTTTCATCAGTGGAAACTAATGAATTGTGGATAAAGGCAGCAAGAGGTGAAGTGTAGGTGTTCAGAAAGCAGTGTTGCAGGGCAATCAGTGAAGAACAGCACTTACCTAAAGTGGCTCCCATGTCTTTCTTGGGTATTAGAGAGTCTTCAAGCAAACTGTTCTGGAAACCGCTTTCCAAAGGTGGAAGTGTCCTACAACACAGGGCTTATCTGACCAGCAGGTGGAGGGAGGCTTGAGAAAGGCCTAGGATCATTCCAAGATTTAGGAGATGCTGGAGAGTGATAAGCACTTCAGAGAGGTTTGCCCTTGATTTTCATCCCTTTTGACCAACTGTCTTCAGTGATTTGAGGGTCTGGCTGAATGGTTGGATTTTGGAATGAATAAAGTTCAAGCTGGCCCTCAGCAGGGAGGTGGAATAGTGTCTCTGGCCAGTGTTGCCCAAGAAAGCTGTTTTTGGTTCACTCTGGAGCAGAGAAAATAAAAGAGATTCCAAAAGGAGAAGTTCAGTCATTGATTACCTTTATTCCCCCAACATCTAGCAGAGTGCCAAGCACATAGTAGACACTCAGTAAGTATGTGTAGAATGGATGAATGGATAAATAAATAGCTGCTTTGTTAACCTATGCACCTGGAGAGGTTCTTTTTCATTCTCTGGTATTTTCTATGCCTTGTCTTTCTCCTTTACTGCCCAAACTTCCTTATGCTTTTTCCCATTTTCTCAGGTAGGCTTTCTCAAGGCCATGAAACATTGGGTAGTGATTAAGAGCATGAGCTCGAGGGCCATGTAAACTTGGGGTAGCTCTCTCAGTGTAACCATTGAGTTATATGTGACATTGGACAAGTTATTTGTCATCAGTAACTCTCAGTTTCTCTATCTGCAAAATGAAGTTAACAATAGTATCTACCTCTTTGGACTGTTGTGAGGATTAAATGAGATAATGCATGTAAAGGACTTAGCATAGTATCTGGCACATGGTAAACGCTCAGTGGTTGGTAGCTGAATTAGTTTCTTATGGCCTCTGTAATAAATTCCCACCAACTTGGCTGAAAACAACAGAAATGTATTCTCTCACAGTTATCGAGGCTGGAATCAGTTTCACCGGACTGAAGTCAAAGTGTCAGCAGGGCCTCCATCCCTCTAGGGGCTCTAGGGGAAAATCTATTTCCTGCCTCCTCCAGCTTCTGGTGGGTGCTAGAATTTTGTGGTTTGTGGCTGTAGCACTCCAATCTCTGCCTCTTTGATTACATTACCCTCTCATCTTCTGTGTGTCTAGTTTCCCTCTGCATCCCTCTTATAAGGATACAGAGACTTGCATTTAGGGTTTACTGAGATAATTCAGGATAATCTCTTATAGTGTAAAAACTAAACTTTCACGTGCTGCCTTGACATCTTTGAGCCTCACAGGGCCTCAAAGTCCAACCATGATTTCCTCCAATCTTGCCTGGTATGTCCCCCATCCAGCAGGAATAATTTCCTACCCAGCTAGTCTCTCTATTAGCTGTATCAGCTACGCACCACCTAGTCCTCAACCTAATGGGTTTCTCCTCTTTGGGAGCCTATGCAATTATTCAGACAAGGCAATCACATCCTCCCAGAGGAGCCAGGGGATACCCCACCCTTCTGTTACTACAAAGCCGACCTCCCTGTCTCTTCTGGTTTACTCTGTTCCCAAATGCAACCCCTGTGTGGCCCTGCATGTCAAGTAGTGTCCCTCTCCTTTGGGCTGTGACTGTATGTAACTAATAAACTGCTGTCAATCTCATTCGTTCAGTGTCAAATGTCGTGTATTTGGCCATTACCAGAAACCTAGGGCAGTACTCCCTCTCTCAATAATGAGATGAAGTGGAGGCAGACAAAACACCTCCTCATCTCAAGATCCTTAATTTAATCACAGGTGCAAAGACCCTCATCCCCCTCTTTTGCCATATAAGTTTACATTCACATGTTCTAGGGATTAGGATGTGAATATTTTTGGGAGGTGGTGGTGGTGTTTTTTAGCCTACCACAGTAGCCCTTATTATTATTTAAGAAAGTGAAAGTTCACACGCCTCTTGCTAACTTTAAAGGGCTGATTATTTAATGTGGCATATCTGAATTCCTGTTGGCTTCTCTGTTAAGGGATACCAGAGACTTATTCAGTTATTACTATTATTATTTTGTAGAGACAGCATTTTGCTCTGTCCCTGAGGCTGAATTCAAACTCCCGGACTCAAGTGATCCTCCTTCCTCAGCCCCCCAAGTAGCTGAAACTATAGGCATGTGCCACTCTCTGCTTGGCATATTCAGTTATTTTTTAAAGAAGTGAGGCAACATTGAAGCATAGATAATTTAAGATTACTTTTGAACATCATTTAAATGGTGAGAATCTTTCTCTTTGGCCAATAAACCTTTTACCAATTCTCCCTTCTTACCTGATTTCCAGGGCTGTGACAGCGCCTGCTGTTTGCCCCCTCCCCAATATCTATTCTCTTATTCTTCCATTGTAATATAAACTTTAGCTAGGTGCATGGCTTTGGCTTCCCAGAGAAAAAACATTCTACTTCCTAGTTTCCTTTCTAGATAAAAGTGGCCATGGGTGTATAAGCCATTGGTATGTAAAGTTCAGACCAGTGGGATGTAAGCTTAAGTGATATGTGTCAGCTTCTAGGAATATTTTTTGAGAAAGGTGGCTGAGCACAGTGGCTCACACCGGTAATCCCAGCACTTTGGAAGGCCAGGATCATTTGAGGCCGGGAATTGATCAGCCTGGCCAGCATAGCAAAACCCTGTCTCTACTAAAGGTACAAAGATTAGCTGTGTGTGGTGGCACATGCCTGTAATCCCAGCTTCTTGGGAGGCAGAGACATGACAATTGCTTGAACCTGAAAGGCAGAGGTTGCAGTGAGCCAAAATTGTGCCACTGCACTCCAGCCTGGGCGACAGAGCAAGACTCTGAAAAAAAAAAAAAAGCAGCCCATGTCCTTTTCCTCTTTGAAACTTCCTTTGTCCTACTGTCTAGAATGGAAATGTGATGAATTGTGCTCCAGACTTCTCCTCCTCCTTCCCCTCCTCATCCTCCACCTCCTTTTCCTCCTTCTTCAGCTTCTTCTGGTTGTTATTATTGTTCTTCGAAAGGACTACTGCCTTTAAGTAGGATTAACTTTGCTTATTTCCCTGTATGACTTCGACATCCATGTGGACAACTTATTCATCTGGCTTCTCAGTTCTTTGGTACCTCATTCTAATGACTTTGTTCTCTATGCCACCTCAGCCACACATGACTGCTCAATCTCCACAATCAATAACTCAAATATCCCACCGTTTGAGTTCCTCTCATTCTTGATTAATTATTTGACTATTCCCACTATGACCTTTTTAAAACCTAATTAGAAACTCCAATATACTAACCCCTTAATTTTCTCTCAGTCCATCGACTCTCTTCTTTTTTTCTTCCATTCTTATTCAATTTATATTACATGATTCATCATTTTATCATCTCGCCACTGTCTCAAACTCTCTTGTCCCTCTGAATTTTTGCTGCATCTGTCTGGTAAAACTCTAATTCTGGATGAACTCTATTGTCTACTTCTTTGATGCCTTTACCCAATTACCTAAGCCCTGACAAAGAAATTACACAATAGGACAGATGGGATCACTATACATTTTTTATAATAGAGCATAGAATTTAACATAGCACATTGAACACCTATTCTTTCATTAAACTCCACCAAAATGGGGATAAAGACATTTTTTAAAAAGTGTAAACACACGGGAATAAAAAGAGCATAAAAGGAGACCACAAAGGAAAAGAGATAAGAAAAACTTTGGAAAATGGAAAGTAGGTAGAGGAGTTAGCACAGCTGAAAAGGCAGAACACCATGCAAGAAATATTCCATGCAAGGAATAATGCCAGTGAGAAGCAAACCAATTTACCTACAGAATCCCAGAAAGACAGGAATTGGAGTAAAGTTGAGTTGGGAAAAGAGTGGAGTTGAAAAGAGTCTGGCTAAAGGCATGTATAAGAAAGAGTTGGCTGGGCGCGGTGGCTCACGCCTGTAATCCCAGTACTTTCGGAGGCTGAGGCTGGCAGATCACGAGGTCAAGAGATCCAGACCATCCTGGCCAACATGATGAAACCCTGTCTCTACTAAAAATACAAAAATTAGCAGGGCATGGTGGCATGCACCTGTAGTCCCAGCTACTTGGGAGGCTGAGGCAGGAGAATCACTTGAACCCAGGAGGCGGAGGTTGCAATGAACAGAAATTGTGCCACTGCACTCCAGCTTGGCAACAGAGCAAGACTCTGTCAAAAAAAGAAAAACAAAACAAAAAACAAAACAAAACAGTTACACCCCTGAGTCTCTTCCTCCATCCTAGTATAAGACAGGAGATTTATTCCATGCAGAAACTGAATCAAAAAAACAGTTACACCCCTGAGTCTCTTCCTCCATCCTAGTACAAGACAGGAGATTTATTCCATGGAGAAACTGAATCAGAGAGGTTTTGGTTTTGGAGATATTGGGCACACAGCAAGGTACCATTAGAAAACAGTGGGATTAAGTAAAAGTCTATAAATTCAATGGTGAGATCCCCTGTAACTCATGTGCTGTTCAAATCCAAATGTTAGCACCTAGATGTATAGTCACCATCACCAGGCAAGTGATTGAAGGATTGCTCCCCAGAGAAACTGAACAGCCCAGACAGAAGATCTGTAGATGCTGGTAGTCCTTGCTTTCACAGTAGTGCAAGACCATAAAAATGACCATTGCAAGCTGGAACCTTAATAATCAATGAGGAAAATCACAATTGTTCCATAACCTTTAAAATTGTTTGTCAAAGCATGAACAACTCTTACTGTCAGGTATAAATGTATAGGGAATAGATGGAATAGTAAAACTGGTATTAGTGCATTGTAATTTAAAACAACATTGAAAATTAAACTTATTTTTTAACTTAAGAATTAATTTGCCCTCTCTGGCAGCAAGCCCTAGGTGCCATTTTGAGAGTTTAACACTTGGGCTGCTTCCCACCCTCGGGCTGAGTTCAAGTTGATGTGGATTGCAGCCTGGCTGAGGAGGACAAGAACACCAGGCTATCCTACGCATACCTAGGACAATATCCACTGCCTTGCAATGGGCTGCTGTGAGACTGAGATTCAAGCAGACCACACTTCCCATGGCTTCTTGCAATGCTGCTTGCCTAAAAGGCCTCCCACTCTCTTTCTAGTCACAACCCCACAAGTGGCACCATTTTGAGAGTTTAAAGTTGGGCTGTGGCCTACTCTCAGGCTGAGTTCAAGGTTATTTGGCTGCAGCCACCACATAGCTAGGGTGGGGACACAGAAGACCAAGCTCTCCTAAGCACACATAGCACAATACCCACCACCCTACTATGGATGGCTGTGGGACTGGGGACTAGCTTGCCCAACTTATCACAGCAATCAGGAACACCAATTGGGTTCCAGTGGGTTGCTCCATCACTGCTACTGCCATCACCCACATGACACTAGCTTCCCAGGGGCCTGAGAACCTGACCATGCGCCAGGCCCACCACTCTCCCAACTACTAGCTTTTAAGGAAGCCACCTGGTGGTCCAGGAAGTAGCTCTCCAGGACCCACTAACACTGGATCCAGTGTAATTGCTCTCGGGCCTAAAACCAGGTTCATCAGCCACACTGCTGCCACCACTGGGGACTGAAGACTGGCGCAGTTGACATCCAAGTCCTCAGAAAAATTTCACCATCACTTCAACTAATAATTGTACTCTAGCCACCATGGAAATCACAGATACGACTGCCTGTGTACTGCCTGTGTACTACCAAAAGAGCCATACAAAGGTCACGCTATTGCAGACGGCTAAAATAAAAGTCAAAGTGTCCTATTTAACCAAAAATATTTATCATTTTCAGGAAAAAATTATCCCTCATAAAAGCAATTTTAAAAAGTTGGAACAAATGACTGCTACACCAGCTATACAGATATCAATGGAAAGGACACAAGAAATGTGAAAAAGCAGGGAAATATGACAGCACCAAAAAACCACGATTGTCCAGCAACAGATACCAATCAAAGAATTCCTCAAAATGTCAGATAAAGAAAAATTAGAAAAATTCAAAATATTGGTTTTAAAGAAGCTCAATGAGATGCAAGAGAAATCTGAAAACCAGTACCAAGAAATCAGAAAATTAATTCAAGATATGAATGAAATATTAAACAAGGAGATAGATATCATTTAAAAATGCAGAAATTCTGGAACTGAAAACTCTGAAGGAAATACAAAATACATTGCTTACATCAAAAGCAGAAAGATCATAAATTAACAACCTAATGTCATACCTCAAGGAACTAGAAAACGAGAACAAACCAAATCCCAAGTTAGCAGAAAAAAAGTAACAAAAATCAGCACAACTAAATGAAAATAAAAACAAACAAACAAAAAATACAAAGGATCAATGAAACAAAAAGTTGGTTCTTTGAAAAAAATAAATAAAATTGATAAACCAGTAACTAGACTAACCAAGAAGAGATCCAAATGAACACAATCTGAAATGAAAAAAGAGACATGACAACTGATACCACAGAAATAAAAAAGATAATCAGAGATGATTATGAACAATTATATACTCACAAACTAGAAAACCTAGAGGAAATGAATAAATTCCTAGAAACACACAACCTCCCAAGATTGAAACAAGAGGACCTAAAACTCCTGAACAAACCAATAATGAGCAGTGAGACTGAATCAGTAATAAAAAAATCTCCCAAGAAAAAACACCCAGGACCAGATGGATTCACAGCCAAATTCTACCAAATATACCAAGAAGAACTAATACTAATCCTCTTGAAACTATTCCAAAATATCAAGGAGGAAGGAATTCTCCCTAACTAATTCTGTAAGGTCAATATCACCCTGATACCAAAACCAGACAAGGACACAACAAAAAAAGAAAGCTAGAGAACAATATCCCTGATGAATATAGATACAAAAAATCTCAACAAAATAGTAGCAAATCAAATCCAACAGCAAGCACATCAAAAAGAAAATACAACACGATTAAGTTGGATTTATCCCAAGAATGCAAGGACAGTTCAACATATGCAAATCAATAAATGTGACCCATTGCATGAACAGAATTAAGGACAAAAACCATAGGATCATCTCAACAAATGCAGCAAAGGCATTCGATAAAATTCAGCAATGCTCCATGATAAAAATCTTCAACAAACTAGGCATAGAAGGAACATACCTCAACATAGTAAAGGCAGTATATGTCAAACCCACAGCTGACATCAAACTTAAGGGGAAAAATTGAAGCATTCCCTCTAAAAATTGGGACAAGACAAGGATGCCCACTTTCACCACTCTTATTCAACATACTACAGGAAGTCCTCATCAGAGCAATCAGGCAAGAAAAAAAATAAAAAGACATCCAAATTGGAAAAGATACAGTCAAATTATTCCTGTTTACTGATGATAAGTTCTTATATTAACATCTAGAAAACCCTGAAGATTCCACCAAAAAACTCTTAGATTTGATAAATAAATTCAGTAAAGTTTTAGGATACAAAATTGATGTACAGAAATCAGTAGTATTTCTATGCGCCAATAACGATCTACTGGAGGGCCAAATCAAGAAGGCAATCTCACTCACAATAGCTACAAAAAAATAAAATACCTAGGAATATATTTAACCAAGGAATTTGTGATGGTTAATATTAGGTGTCAGTTTGACTGGATTGAGGAATGCCTAAATGGCTGGTAAAATATTCTTTCTGCGTGTGTTTGTGAGGTGTTGCCAGAGGAGATTGACATTTGAATTGGTGGACTGGGAGAGGAAAATCCACCCACATTGTGGGTGGGCACCATCCAATTGGCTACCAGCCAGCTAGAACAAGGCAGGTGGAAGAAGAGGGGATAAGCTTGCTTGCTGCATCTTCTGGCTCTCTCTCTCTTCCCATGCCAGACACTTGCTTCCTCTCCTCATGCTCTTGGGTCGGACTCCAGGCTCTTTGGTCTCTGGACTCTGAGACTTGAACCAGCTTCTCGGGGGGCTCTTGGGCCTTCAGCCACAGACTGAATGCTGCACTGTCAGCTTCCCTGGTTTTGAAGCTTTTAGACTTGTACTGAGCCACTACCAGCTTCTCTCTTTCCCCAGCTTGCAGAAGGCCTACTGCAGGACTTTGCCATATAATTGTGAGAGCCAATTCTTCCTAATAATCTCTCTCTCTCTTTCTCTTTCTCAATCTCTCTCTCTCTCTCTCTCTCTCTCTCTCTCTCTCTCTCTCTCTCTCTCTCTCTCTCACACACACACACACACACACACACACACACACACAATTGGTTCTTTCCCTCTGGAAAATGCTGACTAATACCGAAATGAAAAATTTCTATTGGAACTACAAAACATTGATGAAAGAAATGGAAGAAAATGCAAATAAATAGAGAAATAGCCTGTGTTTGTAGATTGGAAGAATTAATATTGTTAAAATAACCATACTGCCCAAAGCAATCTACATATTTAATGCAATCTCTATCAAATTGCCAAGGTTATTTTTCACAGAATTAGACAAAACAATCCTAAAATGTACATGGAAGCAAAAAAGAGCCCAAATGGCCAAAGCCATCCTAAGCAAAAAGAACAAAGTTGGAGGCATCACATTACCTAACTTCAATATATACTATAAGGCTATAATAACTAAAACAACATGGTACTGGTATAAAAATAGACATATAGATCAATGGAACAGGAATAGAGAAACAAAGCCATATAGCTACAATCAACTGATTCTTGACAAAGTCAACAAAAATATACACTGGGGAAAGGACAGCCTATTCAATAAATGGTGCTGGGAAAATTGGATAGACATAGGCAGAAGAATGAAATTGGATCTATACATCTCACCATATACAAAATTAACTCAAGATGGATTAAAGAGCTAAACATAAGACCTGAAACTATAAAAATCTTAGAAGAAAACGTAGAAAAAAATCTTTTGGACATTAACCTAGGCAAGGAATTTATGACCAAGTCAAGTTCTCAAAAGCGAACCCAACAAAACAAAAAGAGACAAATAGGATTTAATTAAGCTAAAAAGTTTCTGCACAGAAAAGAAAAAAACATAGTAGACAGACAAGCTACAGAATGAGAAAAAATATTTCCAAACTATGTATCTGACAAGGGCTAATACCCAAAATCTGCAAAGAGATCAAGTAGCTCAATGAGACAAAAAAAAAAAAAAAAAAAAAAAAAAGCCCATTATAAAGTGGGCAGAGGACATGAACAGACATTTTTCAAAAGAAGACATACAAACAAACAACAAACACATGAAAAATGTTCAACATCATTAATCATCAGAGAAATGCAAATTAAAACCATGCGATACCATCTTACACCAGTCAGAATAGCTATTATTAAAAAGTCTAAAAACAACATATATTGGTGAGGCTGTGGAGAAAAGAGAAAACTTATACATTTTGGTGAGAATGTAAATTAGTTCAGCCACTGTGGAAAGCAGTTTGGAGATTTCCTAAAGAACTGAAAATAGGCCAGGCACGATGGCTCACGCCTGTAATCCTGGCACTTTGGGAGGCCGAGGTGGATGGATCATGAGGTCAAGAGATCGAGACCATCCTGACCAACAGGGTGAAACACCGTCTCTACTAAAAATACAAACAAATTAGCTTGGTGTGGTGGCGGGCACCTGTAATCCTAGTTACTCGGGAGGCTGAGGCAGGAGAATTGCTTGAACCCAAAAGGCAGAGGTTGCAGTAAGCCGAGATCGCGCCACTGCACTCCAGCCTAGCAACAGAGCAAGACTCCGTCTCAAAAAAAAAAAAAAAAAAAGGAAAGAAAAGAAAAAAAAGAACTAAAAATAGAACCATCATTTGATGCAGCAACTCCACTACCTAGTGTATACCCAGAGGGAAAGCAATCATTATACCTGCACTCATTATGTTTATCACAGGACTGTTCACAATAGCAAAGATTTGGAATCAAATGCCCATCAAGGAAGGATGGATAAAGAAAATGTAGTACATATACATCATGGGATACTACTCAGCCATAAAAAAAGAATGAAATCATGTCTTTTGCAGCAACATAAATGGAACTGGAGGCCATTATCCAGGCTGAAATAACTCAGAAACAGAAAGTCAAATACTGCATGTAGTCACTTATAAGTGGGTGTTAAACAATGGGTACCTATGAACATACAGGGTAGAATAATAGGCATTGGAGACTACAAAATGTGGGAGGGTGGAGAGGATGAGAGCTGAAAAGTTACCTGTTGGGTACAATGTTCACTATTTGGGTAATGGGCACATTAAAAGCTCAGACTTCACCACTATGCAATATATGCATGTAAGAAATCTGCACTTGTACCCTCCAAATATATAGAAATGAGAACATTTAAGACTGGGCTTGGTGGCTTATATGTGTAATCTCAGCACTTTGGGAGGCTGAGGCAGGAGGATCACTTGAGGAATTCAAGACCAGTCTGGGCAACATAGTACAACCTCGTCTCTACTATTTTTTTTTTTTTTTTAATTAGCCAGGTGTGGTGTCATACACCTGTAGTCCCAGCTAATGGGAAGGCTGAGGTGGGAGGATCCTACGAGACCGGGAGGTGAAGGCTGCAGTGAGCCGTGTTCATGCCACTGCACTCCAGCCTGGGTAACAGAGTGAGACTCTGTCTCAAAAAAAAAAAAAAAAAAAAAAAAAAAAAAAATTGAAAAGAAGTAGTTTGAACAGTGCTTCTCTTCTTGTTGTAGTATAATTTACAATATGAATCAAGCATCTTTTCCATGCCTTGGCATGGAAATTGTCATGCTCCTTTCTAAGTTTGGATCAGCTTCCAACATTTTATCCTTTGTACTTTCAATCTTGCAAAATATCTCTGAAAGTTCATTTAATGTGAAGGTCTTTTCCCCAGTATCTCTTCCTCTGGGACATCTATATCCTTTCTGTCACAACCACTTTCCTCCTTTATGTCAGTAAGTTCATCTTCACTAAGTTTCTCTGGCTGCATATCTAGAATCTTTCCTTTATGGTCACTTGGTGCCCCTTCATCTTTTGTCGTATAAGTTATTGATGAGGTTGCCTTTCAAAAAAGACCTGTCTCTTCAACATCAAATGGTCGATGATTACCATAACCACCAGCCTTAATTAATCTTTGGAATCTGGGTGCAACTTTTACAGTAGTATATGTGCTAGTAACTTCTTTAGATAGGTTAGCACTAATCAATTCATGCAGACTTTTTAAATGATTACAGCAGCCTTTACTGGAAATAACTTCAATGCTTTGGCCTGAACACTAGCCAAACTGATTGTGATTTTTAAATTACAGTCTTCAATCCAAAGTATTGTTTTAACCATAAGCAGCTTTCTGTTCCTAGTGCAATTTAGATTAAAAGATGTCGATGTGATTTTACCTTTTAAAATATTCACTGAAGTTTTCAATATTGTTTGCATCATAGGTTTATGTAGACTCTGTCCTATCTTTGCTTTGCTATCACATTTTCAAATCAAATTCAATTTCACTTCCAGTACTTTCACTTTTCGTTTCTTTGCTGTACTTTCATCTTTGTTAGCCAATTCCCTCTTTGATTATTCATTTCTGTAAAATATCATGTGGGTTTATCACTGGGGGACAAGGAGACAGCACAAGAACAGTCCATGCTTTGTGGTGTGTGCATGAACTGGATAACAGATGCACAGTGACCAATCACCGATAGACTTTGGTATTGATGCACATATTTATTTATTTACATAGTTATTACATAGTTATATACAGTTATTTACATAATTATTCATGGGCTGAAGATCTAGCAACAAAGTTTGTACTTTATGGTATTCCTCACAGTTAATATTCTGTGATAACTGAAATTTGAACTGTGCTGTTGGGGGACTGGTGGTAACTAAAATTTGTGCAAATTGGGATCATGCAACACAAGGATCTCTTGTGTTGATAATTGTCCTTCCAATGGAATTTCTGGGTTCCTGCCCAATCATCTAGAGTGAAGCCTACCAGTTAGTAAGACTTAAAAACACTTCCATTTAAAAATACAAATAGGTAGTAGAGGATCTTCAGGCATTTGGGAAAAGCATCTAATGTGAAAGAGAGAAACAACACAAATACATACACAAGCACACACACACACACACACACACAAAGAGAACAAAAAACTCTAAGAAAACAGAGACAATACATAGAACAGAAAACTTTAAAAACTCAATAATTACTTTCCTTAGAGAGATAAGACATTTTTTCCTTTTGTTTGGTGCCTTAAAACAACAACCACTCTTATTTGCTCATGATTCTGTGGGTGAGGAATTTGGTCTAGGTTCAGCTGGGAAGTTCTGCTGATCTTGCTGAGGGTCGCTCATTGTGACTGCAGTAATCTAGTGATGTTCTTGGGGCTGGATGGTCCTAGATGGTCCCATCCACATTCTGTCAGTTGGTGGTACCTGTCAGCTGGGCCTTTTTTTATCCATTTAGTCTCCTGTCCTCAAGGGGGCTAGCTTGGACTTCTATTCATGGAAGTCCCAAGGTTCCTAGATGGCAAGAGTGAAAACTGAAAGGCTTCTTGAAGTCACATCGCTTCTGCTGCAATCCACTGTTTGCAAACAATCTACATTTTTGCAAGCAGAACAGTCTTCTTTATTGCTACAATCATTTACATTCATTCCAGATGCAAAATGTAGTGACCTTCTCCCCAGCAAAATTCTCATTTCATTATGGTTTCAGATGTGGAGTCCACGTTCTTACCTAATTGAGTCCAGATGTGAATGAGACACTTCAGGTACCGAACCTCCTATGTGACTCCTCTTAGTCTAAAGACCTGTGAACTGAAATGAAAATTTACGTGTCCTCATCACACCTCAATATGCAGTGGTGAGAGGAACAGGGTAGCTTCAGTAGACATTTCCTTTCAAAAATTAGAGGAACAGGAAGCAAGTAGAAGGCATTCTGAAATCTAGACTGGGGCATGTTGTCAGGACTTCCTTTCTTTGGGACAAGGAGTGTAATTAGGACCTACTTCTGTTCTCTGGGAATGGTTCCCGTTCCCCAGTTCAATGTTCTCCGTAATCCTTGGCTCTGGACTCTGAGATATCTTTTATTTTCCAGAAGAAATGATCCATATTTGTACCTTAGTAGCTTTCTTAGTCTGCTTCTTGTCCATAGAAACTTGATGGTCCAGAAGCCTCTTTCCATTTTGGAAAGTCTCAGCCTCTTTTAGTTCAAGGAAGTGGTGCTTTTATCAATACATCTCTCTCACAACTTTGTAGAGTTTCTTTGGATCTTGTGTTCATTTATAACTCCAAGGACATATTTTTAATTATATATAATAATTAAATTTTAATTCTATATTTAAAATTTTTTTGTAGAGAGGGAATCTCACTATTTTGCCCAAGCTGATCTTAAGCTCCTGGCCTCAAGCAATCCTCTTGCCTCAGCTTCCTAAAGCACTGGGATTGCAGACATGAGTCATTGCACACTGCCTATAATTATTTTTAATAAAACCTCTCTTGATCCTGTATATGTTAGGCAGCTGTGAGATAATGCCTCTCTTATGGACTGAACTGAGTATCCCCTAAATGCATATATTGAAGCCCTAACCCACAATGTGATTGTATTTTGACATAGGGCCTGTGAGAAAGTAACTAAAGTTAAATGGGGTCATAAGAGTGGAACCTTGATCCAATAGGCTAAGTGCCCTTATAAGAAGAGACACCAGAGAGCTCACACACACACACACACACACACACATTCTCTCTCTCTCTCTCTCTTCTCCTGCTCTGTGAGCACACGGCAATAAGGTGGCCATCTGCAAGCCAGGAAAAGAGCCCTTAACAGAGACTGAATTGGACAGAGCCCTGGTCTTAGACTTTCCAGCCTCTAGAACTGTGAAAAATAAAATTCTGCTGTTTAAGCCATCTAGCCTGTGGTATTTTTTGGCGGGGGGAGACATGCGATAATTTAATACATTCATATAATTTATAAAGGTCAAATCAATATACTTGGGATATTCATCACCTTAAATATCTTTTTTAAAGCTACAGCCATGCAAATTCTTGTCTTCTAGATATTTTGAAATGTACAATCGATTATAAAATATAGTCATCGTACTGATCTATTTAACACTAAGTCTTATTTCTTCTACCAAATTGTATATTCGAACCCATTAAAATTCACTTCTCTTCATTCCCCCTCCCCCAAAAAGAGATGTTATTTTATTCAAGAAACTGAAATAAGATCCTTTTTTTTTCTTTCTTTTTTTTTTTTTTATTATACTTTAAGTTCTAGGGTACATGTGCATAACGTGCAGGTTTGTTACATATGTATACTTGTGCCATGCTGGTGTGCTGCACCCATCAACTCGTCAGCACCCATCCATTCATCATTTATATCAGGTATAACTCCCAGTGCAATCCCTCCCCCCTCCCCCCTCCCCATGATAGGCCCCGGTGTGTGATGTTCCCCTTCCCGAGTCCAAGTGATCTCGTTGTTCAGTTCCCATAAAAAACGAATATAGGACAAGAAACAGCCATTAGAAATTTAAAACAGTATTACTGGATTTTAAATAATCATTGGAAAAGTTGTAAGATAAGACTCTTACCCAGAAAGGAAAGCAAAAAGATAGTCATGGAAAATTGGAGAGAAAAGATAAGAAAAAATAGAGAGTCAATTGAGAAGGCCAAAATTCAATCAATAGGAGTTCTAGGAAGAAAGAAGAGAGAAAATGGGTAGTAGGAAGTTATAAAAGAAATGGTATACATTTCCCATTAACTAAGGACATAAATATCCAGATTGTAAAGGTCCAACAAGTAAGTGCCCAGTTCAATTAACAAAAATGAAGCTGCATTATGGCAAATCACCACAAACATTGAGAACATAGGGGATAAATAAAATATATTAAAAGTTTCCAGAAAAAAAAAAACCAAACAGGTTATATATAAAGGACTGGGGAGCCAGAATGGCATCAGAATTTTTAGTAGGCACACTGGAAGTTAGAAAACAATGAAAAAATGTTATCAAAATTCTAAAATTATTTTTAAATAAAAATTTTATACCTAGCAAAGCTATTAACCAAGATTTAGCTTAGAATAAATAAATTTTCAAACATGTAAGATCTAAAAAAACTTTCTTAGGAAGTAACTAGAGGAAAGGCTCCAAGAGGCAGGACTGTTTGGGACTCAGGAAATAGGAAATCCATCATAGAGCAGGGGAATGAAAGGAAGCACTAAGACGGTAGCCGTGCAGCAAGCTTAGAGGGCAATCAGTCCAGAGTGGATCAAAGGAATGGAGGCCTGTAGGACAAATTCCCCATTAAAAATATGAAACTGACAGAATTCCAGATTCCTTTGATCATGTGAAAAACAGTATTTGGGGAAGAGCAGAATTTAAGGAACATTGGTGATAAATAAAAAATCAACACTTTTTAAAAAAGGACACACTAACTCTAGGGAGAAAAGAGATGTAGAAGAGAAGAAATATAATCATAGTGTAACTTGACTCAACAGTGATAGATATTGACATAGTCATAATAGTCATAATAATGTAAACAACAAACATTAGTTTACATAATAATTGCAACATGACTCTATTGGAAGGATGAAGGGTAGGGAAGTCCATGTTTATGTGTGTTGGTAAGGAAGGGTGTGTTTTACAGAGCAAAATTCTATGCCCTCCTTAAATTATTGATGATTTGATAATATTGTCTCTGTTCTACATTAAAGTATTTCTTCTCTCTTGGGTCTTTCAGCTTTTAAACCTATTTAAAATTCTCTCATTAATACAATAGAGCAAAAATAAAAAGAAAAGAAAGCCATCCAGCCAAATAATAAAAACATCTTTCAAATTGACATTACCCTTCAGCTAACTACTCTCTCTCTCTCCTACTCCTTATGACCACCAAATGTCTTGACAGAACGGTTTATAGTCTCTCCCTTCATTTCCTCTGCTAAAAAAGCTACTTCCTCTGCAAAATAAGTTAGTTTGTCAAGATTTCAAGCCACAAGATCAATATATAAAAATTAATTGTACTCCTATCAATGTCTATCCTCTGAAAATTGACCTATGAATTCGAAGCAATCTCCATCAAAATCCTAGCTTATTTTTGTAGAAATTGACAAGATTCTAAAATTTGTATGAAAATTCAAAGATCCTAAAATATCAAAAACAATTTTGAAAAAGAGTGAAATCATGGTATTTATACTACCTGATTTCAAATGTTTTTATTTTAATATTTTTTATTTTTATGGGTATATAGTAGGTGTATATATTTATGAGGTACATGAGATGTTTTGATGCAGGCATGCAATGTGAAATAAACACATTATGGAGAATAGGGTATCCATGCCATCAAGCATTTATCCTTTGAGTCACAAACTATTCAATTACATGCTTTCAATTATTTTTAAATGTATAATTAAGTTATTATTGACTGTAGTCACTCTGTTGTGCTATCAAATAGCAGGTCTTATTCAGTCTTTCTAATTTATTTTTGTACTCATTAACCATCCCCACTTCCTCCCCAGCTTCCCACTACCTTAAGCCTTACTATTAGACTCTACTAATCTAGACAATGTGGTATTGATGTAAGAATATACATGCAGATCTGTGGAACAAAATAGCATATGTACAAATAAATATATATAACATATAATTTCAACATATCTAAATGATAGGTGTATATATATATTCAACTTACTTTTGACAAAGATACTACAAAAAATTCAATAGAGAAAGTATACTCTCTTTCTCTAAAAATTAAAAAAATTTTTTTTGGTGATGGGGTCTCTGTTGCCCAGGCTGGAGTTCAGTAGTGAGATCATAGCTCATTGCAGCCTCAAACTCTTGGGTTCAAGTGATCCTCTTGCCTCAGTCTCACAAGTAGCTAGGATGACAGGTGCATGCCCTTATATCCAGGTAATTAAAAAAATTACTTTTTGTAATGACAGGGTCTTGCTTTATTGCCCAGTCTGGTCTTTAACTCCTGGGCTCAAGTGATCCTCTTGCCTTTGTATCAAGTAAATTTTGTCACAAAAACATCTTAAAAATATAGAATGTGGTCACATGGCCTCTTAGCAAAAAGTGATGGTTCAGTTCCATGTCCAAAATACTGCATAAAAAGTACTTCTGGCCAGGCGCGGGGGCTCACACCTATAATCCCAGCACTTTGGGAGGCCGAGATGGGTGGATCACCTGAGGGCAAGAGTTCGAGACCAGCCTCGCTAACATGGTGAAACCCCGTCTCTACCAAAAATACAAAAAATTAGCTGGGCGTGGTGGTGGGCAACTGTAATCCCAGCTACTCTGGAGGCTGAGGCAGGAGAATCTCTTGAACCCAGGAGGTGGAGGTTGCAGTAAGCTGAGATCACGCCTTTGCACTCCAGCCTGGGTGACAAGAGTGAGACTCTATCTCAAACAAAACAAAACAAAACAAAAATCCTATTAAATAAATGTCATTATTTTTTGTGTCTTTTTTGTTTTGTTTTGTCATTCTTTTTTGTCTTTATAAACATATTCTTCACTCGTCAGTTCTTGAGTTTGAAAAAATTCATCTAAGATATCTTCGTCTGAAGAAGACTCATAATCTGAGATTTCACTTACATAATCAGTTTTACTATCATCAGTCTGGAGTGCTTTTATCTTTCTTTTGTATTCACATCATGCTTCATCTAAAAATTATAAAACTCCCCTTTGTCAATTTTTCTTGTATTTGTCACTATGGGAAGAAGATATGAAAAATATCTGTATTCTCAAATGGGTTTATTCCTAAAAGCAAGCTATAAAACAAAAACAAAATAGCGTTGAAAAACATCCAATATCTAAGAGCAAAACCAGAAAAAGTGTGCAAGGCTTCTAAACAGAAAGTTCCAGAACATTTTTTGAGAGGAAGTAAATGAGACCTAAATAAATGGGTAAATCGTAAATCTCAGTATTGTAAAGACATCACTTCTTACCAATTTGATCTATAGATTCAAGACAATCCCAAATTCCAACAGGATTTTTTTTATTTGTGGAAATTGACAAGTCAACTCAAAAACGTATATGGAAATGTAAAAGGCCAAGAATAACTGAGGCAAATTTGAAGGACGAAACAAGACATAATGACAGAAACCAAGCCTTATCTAGCTACACGTATTAAGTTAATATGGCATTGACACAAGGATAGACAAGTAGACCAATGGAACAGAGGATCTAGAAACAAATCCACACATACATTATGTCAAAGACAACATTGCAATTTAATGGGGGAAATGACAGTCTTTTCAATAATTGGTGCTTTCGGTAAGTAATTACTTAAGTATCCATACAAAGGAAAATGTATGTTGACCTTTTCTTCATACCATATACAGAAATGAATTCCAGATGGTTTGCAGATACAAATGTGAAAGGTAAAACAATATAGCTTTCAGAAAAAAAATTAGGAGAATATCTTTATAGAATAGGCAACTATAGGGAGTTTTCAGTGGCCATATCTGGGACAATTTGAACAGCAAAGTAAATAAACAATAATAATGGATTATAACTGATAGAATAAAAGAAATATACTCGGGTCCGCACTGATATAAAGTTAGGAGAGGGATAGCTCTTTCTTTCTTTCTTTCTTTCTTTCTTTCTTTCTTTCTTTCTTTCTTTCTTTCTTTCTTTCTTTCTTTCTTTCTTTCTTTCTTTCTTTTTTCCCTTCCATTCTAGAAAAGCTAGGGATAGCTTTTTCTTATAGAAGAATTCCAATTAATAAATGTATAAAGAATGATGGAAATAGATAATAATCATTAGGCAAACATCACAGTAATAATTATTGCCAGCAAGAAATGTTGATGCATGCTAAAATTAGTGGGCAAAAATGTAAAGAGAAAAAAGATATTAGTGTAGTCTCAAAGTATCTACCCCCCAAAATTCATCAATTACAAAAGGGAAAATAACAACTTTATAGTGGAGAAACTGAGTAAACACCATCTTAGCCAAGTGATCAAGATTACCATCAGCAGTAATAAGGCATATTGGCACCACATAATCCCTGACATGATGCATTAAGAGTACAATATCACATCTGTGATATGCTTGCCAAAAAATGCATAACCTCAATTTAATCATGAGAAAATGTCAAACAAGCTCTAATTAGGGACATTCTACAAAATAGCTGACTAGTGCTCTTCAAAAGTATAAAGGTCATTGTATTAGTTTCCTATTGCTGCTGTAAGAAATTACCACAAACATAGTGGCTTAAAGTAACACAAGTTCATTTTCTTACAGTTCTGGAGGACAGAAGTCTAAAGTTAAGTTGTCAGCAGGGCTGCATTCCTTCTGGAGTCTCCAAAGGGAGAATCAATTTCCTTGTCTTTTAACCTTCTAGAGGCCACCTGCATGCCTTGGTTCATGACCCTTTCCTTACACTGCTCCACCATTTTGCTTCCATTGTTGTATTTCCTACTACTGACTCTGCTCTCCTGCCTGCCTTCCCCCTTATTAAGGACCCTTGTGATTACATTGGGACTACCTGAACAATCCAGAGTTATCACCTCATCTTAAGATTCTTAACTTAATTGTATCTGCAAAGTCCCTTTTGTCATATAAGACTGGGGTTAGAACATGAACATCTTTGGGACCATTATTTAACCTTCTGCAGTCACGAAAGATAAAGACGGAGGAATTGTCACAGATTGGATGAGACTAAGGAGACATGGTAATTAAATGCAATTGGATCCTGGACCAGAAAGAAGACATTAGTGGGACAACTGACAAAATTCAAATAAGGTCGGTAAATTAGCTAATTGTATTGGATCAATATTAATATCATGGTTGCTAAAGCTGAACTATGGATGTTTAAGATGTTAACGTTAGCTGGCATGGTGGCACACTGCTGTAGTCACAGCTACTTGGTGGGGCTGAGGCGGGAGGATCCCTTGAGCCCAGAAGTTTGAGCTATAATACTGCCAGCCACTGCACTCTAGCCTGGGCAATAGCATACGACATTGTCTTTAAAAAAAAGATTCTAGTATCAGGGGAAGTTAGGTGAAGGGTATCTTGGAATGCTTTGTACTATTTTTGTAACTTTTTCATGAGTCTACAATTATTTCAAAATAATTAAAAGAAAGACACGGACAACAACAAACCAAAAACATACTACTACATTTTCATCAGCATGGCTAAAATGAAAGAATAAAAAAAAAAGACAATGCCAACTGTTTAGCGAGGATGAAGAGAAACTTGAATTGTTATTAATCACTGGTAGAATTATAAATTGGTACAAGAATTTGAAAAGCTCCTTGGCAGTATCTTTCAAAGCGGAATATATATCCATGCTGCATGACTTAATGATTTCAATTCTAAGCATAAACTTAACAGAAGTGCAACTATGTTTACCAAAAAACATGTATAAGGCTACTATTGCCGCTGCAGCTCTTGGGAACCTGAAAAAGAGGAAGTGAGAGGAATATCTCAATTCTCTTTAGATGGTGGCTGCAGTGGTGGTCAAGGCCATTGGAGAAGCATAGTGGCCAGGGTGGGGCTCCACAGTTGCAAAGAGGGGTGGGCAGGAGGAAGCAGTTCAGCTGTAGGGAGTAAAAACAAGGAGAAAGAATCACCAAAAGTGGGGAAATGTGGGAAAAATTCAAAAGGACAAAATACAATAGAACCAGAGTGCTACAGAGTTTGAAATTACCAATGAAAAAAACTGAAATGTTGGGCTCTTTGACACTTCCTCACAAGAATACCAGAGGCAGCATGTCATGTTAAGCTTGATATGTGACAGATCATTGTGTAAATTATTTTGCAGGAATACAAATTGATTCACTTATAGTTCCTCTGAACTTTGAATTGACACTTTTTTTTATAGTTGGTTTTTCTCCCTCATTTTCACCATCCTATTTCCACCTACTTCTAGTACCACCCACTTACTAAATATGATTGACTCATGCATGTGAATTAAACCATTATTGTACATGTTTTTACTCTCTTGTCTCTCAACATTACTCTTAATTTGAACATTTCAACCTGAACATTTCAAATAGGTTTAGTATTTTCATGTCACTTTTCAAACTTCAAAATCCCACATCCACTTTCACAATCAACAGCTGCTCAGATTATCCTGTGAACTCACCTTTATTAAGATAGTATGTTAGCCTTGAGAGGTATAGAAAGCATGTACCAGTCCAAGATGTTGTAGCTTGAAAACCTTAGGAAATAATACTAACAAAGAAAAGATTAAAGAACTTGGACACATGGATAATTGTACTTCAGTATCTGAAAGGTTTTTTTTTTGTTTTTTTAGAGACAGGGTCTTGTTTTGTTGCTCAGACTGGAGTACAGCAGTGCCATCATAGCTCACTGTAGCTTTGACCTCCTTGGCTTAAGGAATCCTCCCACCTCAGCCTCCAGAATAACTAGAACTACAGGCAAGCACCACCATGCCCAGCTAACTAAAAAATACATATATTTTGGAGAGGAGGTGGAGCAAGATGACCAAATGGAAGTCTCCACCAATCATCTGCTCCTCAGGAACACCAAATTTAACAACTATCTGTATGAAAAGAAAAGCACCTCCATAAGAATAAAAAATCAGGTAAATAATCACAGTACCTGGTTTTAACTTTATACTGCTGAAATAGGCACTGAAGAGGATAGGAGAGACAATCTTGTATTGCTGACGCCACCTGTCCCCCACCTCCTGACAGTAGCCATTTATCACTAAAAGACGATCTGTTTGCTTGGGAGAGGGAGAGCACAGCAAGCATGAGACTTTGCGTTGAATTCAGTGCTGTCCTGTCACAACGGAAAGCAAAACTGCACTGAACTCAGCTGATGCCCAACCATAGAGAGAGCATTTAGATGAGCCCTAGCCAGAGGGGAATTGCCCATCCCAGTGGTGGAAACTTGAGTTCTACCAAGCCTTGCCGCTAATGGCTAAAGATGTCTGGGGCCCTAAAAAACTTGAAAGTAGTCTAGATCACAAGAACTGCAACTCCAAGGCAAGTCATAGTACTGAGCTGGACTCAGAACCAGTGGACTTGGGGAACATGTGACCTACTGGGACACCAGCCAGGGTGGCTAAGGGAGTGCTTATACCACCTGTCCCCTAACCCCAGACAGCATAGCTCACAGTTCCTAAAAAGACCCCTTCCTTCTACTTGAGGAGAGGAGGGAGAAAAGTAAAGAAGACTTTGTCTAAACCTAGAGAAAGATATCAACATCCAATTACAAGAAGGTTATAGAACACCAGGTAAATATATACACACCCAACACTGGAGGACCCAGATATATAAAGCAAATATTATTTGAGCAAAAGAGAGAGAGACTCCAATACAACAATATCTGGAGACTTCAACACCCCACTTTCAGCACTGGACAGATCTTCCAGACAAAAAAACCAACAAAGAAACATGAGACTTAATCTATACTATGAAACAAATGGACCTAATATATATTTACAGAACATTTTATCCAACAACTGCAAAATATGCATTTTTTTTCCCTCAGCACATGGATCATTATCAAAGATAGAACATATGTTAGGTCACAAAACAAATCTTAAAGTATTTAAAAATTGGAACAATATTAAGTATCTTCTCTGACCAAAACGGAATAAAACTAGAAATAAATAAGAGGAATTTCAGAAACTGTACAAATGCATGGAAATTAAACAATATGCACCTGAATGACTAGTGAGTCAATGAAGAAATTAAGAAGGAAATTGAAGATTTTCTTGGAACAAATGATACTGGAAACACAACATACCAAGACCTAAGGGATACAGCAAAAGCAGTAGTAAGAGGGACATTTATAGTTATAAATGCCTTCATAAAAAAGATGAAAAATTTCAAATGCATGATTAATAAAATCAATAAAATTTCAAATGCATGACTAATAAAATTAGCAAAATTAGTAGAAGAAAAGAAATAATAAAGATCAAAGCAGAAAGATTGTAAATGAAATTTAAATGAAGAAAACAATATAGAAGATCAACAAAACAAAAACTTTTTTAAAACATAAAGAAAATTGACAAACCATTATTCAGACTGACTAGAAAAAAAAGAGAGAAGACTCAAATAATATCAGAGCTGTAAAAGGAGTCGTTACAACTGATACTGCAGAAATTCAAAAGATCATTAGTGCTACTATGAGCAACTATGTACCAATAAACTGGAAAATCTAGAGAAATGTACAAATTCCTAGACAAATACAACCTACCAAGATTGAACCAGGAAGAAATCCAAACCCTGAACAGACCAATAACAGGTAATGAGGTGGAAGCTGTAATAAAGTCTCCCAGTGAAGAAAGAAATAAAGGGCATCTAAACTGGAAATGAAGAAGTCAAACTATCCTTTTTATGCAGATGATATGATTTTATATTTGGAGAAAACCTAAATACTCAATGAAAACACTATTAGAACCGATAAGGAAATCGGTAAATTTGCAGGATGCAAAATCAACATACAAAAATCAGTAACATTTCCATGTGTCAATCGGAAAAAAGAAATCAAGAAAGTAATACCATTTACAAGAGCTACAAGTAAAATTAAATATATAGGAATTAAAGAAATTAATTTTGATAAATCTAAAAAAGATCTCTACCATGAAAGATCTCTACAATGAAAATGATAAAACACTGATGAAAGCAATGGACGAGAACACAAAATAATGGAGGGATATTCCATGTTCATGGGTTGGAAGAATCATTAAAATGTCCATACTACTCAAAGCAATCTACAGATTCAGCGCAATCCCTATCAAAATACCAACGATATTTTTCACAGAAATAGAAAAAACAATCCTAAAATTTATGTGATCTATAAAATACCCAGAGTAGCCAAAGCTATACTAAGAAAAACAATCAAAACTGGAAGAATCACATTACCTGACTTCAAAGTATACAACAGAGCTATAGTAAACAAAGCAGCATGGTACTGGCA
Organism: Rhinopithecus roxellana; assembly: GCF_007565055.1. Classification (NCBI taxonomy): domain Eukaryota; kingdom Metazoa; phylum Chordata; class Mammalia; order Primates; family Cercopithecidae; genus Rhinopithecus; species Rhinopithecus roxellana. Next base: position 17,972,882 of record NC_044558.1, read on the forward strand.
TAAAAAGAGACACACAGACCATTGGAACAGAATAGAGAACCCAGAAATAAATCCATACATTGAGAGTATACTCATTGTTAACAAAGGTGCCAAGAACATACAAAGGGGAAAGGACAGTCTCTTCAATAAATGGTGTGGGAAAACTGGATATCCATATACAGGAGAATGAAATTAGACCCCTATCTCTCACCATAAACAAAAACTAAATCAAAATTGATTAGAGACTTAAATATGAGACCTGAAACTGGGAAACTATTACAAGAAAACTTGCGGGAAAGTCTTCAAGACACTGGACTGGGCAAAGATTTCTTGAGTAATACCCCACAAGCACAGGCATCCAAAGCAAAAATGGACAAATGAGATCATGTCAAGTTAAAAGCTTCTGCACAGCAAAGGATACCATCAACAAAATGAAGGGACAATTCACAGAATGAAAGAGAATATTTGCAAACTATTCATCTGACAAAGGATTAACAACCAGAATATGTAAAGAGCTCAAACAACTCTACAGGAAAAAAAATCTAATAATCCAATTTAAAAATGGTCAAAAGATCTGCATAAACATTTCTCAAAAGAGGGCATATAAATGGCAGTCAAATGAAAAGGTGCTCAATAAAACTGATCATTGGAGAAATGCAAATCAAAACTACAATGAGATATCATCTTACTCTAGTTAAAACGGCTTATATACAAAAGACAGGCAATAGCAAATGCTGGTGAGGATGTGGAGAAAAGAGAACCCTCGTACACTGCTGATGGGAATGTCAATTAGTAAAACTACTTTAGAAAACAGTTTGGAGTTTGGAGGTTCTTCAAACAACTGAAAATAGAGCTACCATATGATCCAGCGATCCCACTGCTAGGTATATACCCAAAAGAAAGGAAATCAGTATATCAAAGAGATAACTGCACTCCCATGTTTAGTGTAGCACTACTCACGAAAGCCAAGATTTGGAAGCAACCTGAGTGTCCATCAACAGATGAATGGATAAAGAAAATGTGGTACATATGCACAATGGAGTACTATTCAGCCACAAAAAAGAATGAGATCCTGTCATTTGCAACAACATGGATGGGAATGGAGGTCATTATGTCAAGTGAAATAAGCCAGGAACAGAAAGACAAACTTTGCATGTTCTCACTTATTTGTGGGAGCTAAAAATTAAAACAATTGAACTCATGGAGATAAAGTAGAAGGATGGTTACCAGAGGCTGGGAATGGTAGTACGGGATGGTGAAAAAGTGGAGATGGTTAATTGGTACAAAAAAATAGAAGGAATGAATAAGACCTAGTATTTGCTAGCACAACAGAGTAACTATAGTAGAAAATAATTTAATTGTACAGTTTAAAATAATTAAGAGTACAATTTGATGGTTTGTAACATAAAGGATATATTCTTGAAGTGATGGATACCCCATTTACTCTGATGTGATTATTACTCATTGCATATCTGCATCAAAATATATCATGTAACCCATAAATATATATACCTACTATATACCCCAAAAATCAAAAGTTAAAAATTTAAAAATTCCATGAGGTAATAAAGAGATGAAAACCAGTGTAAAAAATATTTTTTTAGAGATGGAATTTCACTGTACTGCCCAGGTTGGTTTCAAACTCCTGGCCTCAAGCCATCCTCTGGCCTCGGCCTCCCAAAGTGTTGGGATTACAGGTGTGAGTCACTGTGCCCAGCTATGAAAGGTTTTCATAATAAAATCCTGACTGACTGGACCGGGCACAGTGGCTCACACCTGTAATCCCAGCACTTTGGGAGGCCAAAGCAGGCGGATCACGAGGTCAGGAGATCGAGACCATCCTGGCTAACACGGTGAAACCCTATCTCTACTAAAAATATAAAAAATTAGCCGGGTGTGGTGGCGGGCACCTGTAGTCCCAGCTACTCAGGAGGCTGAGGCAGGAGAATGGCGTGAACCTGTGAGATGGAGCTTGCAGTGAGCAGAGATTGCACCACTGCACTCCAGCCTGGGTGACAGAGCCAAGGCTCCATCTCAAAAAAAAAAAAAAAATTCCTGACTGACTGTTTTCTAGCCTTACCAAAGAATGTACAGGGGAGAAACTGGCTTAAATTGCAGAACACTTTTGTAGTTAGAAGCAAGGGGAAATTTGGTGGTATGGATTTTTTGGTAAGGAAGCTGAAATCTTGGAGATTAGTAGTAAAAGATAGAGTGGTGTAGTGGAAAGTGAGTGGTTAGAAAATAACACTGCCAATTCCTGCTTCTCATAAATGTCACCACATGCAAATCACTTATCTTCTGTGGCACGGTTTCCTCTTCTCTAAAATGTCTTGAACTTAAAATTTAGTTGTTTTTAATATATTGAATAGATTAAGATCCTTTTTTTTTTTTTTTTTTTTTTTTTTTTTTTTTTTTTTTTGAGACGGAGTCTCGCTCTGTCACTCAGGCTGGAGTGCAGTGGCCGGATCTCAGCTCACTGCAAGCTCCGCGTCCCAGGTTTACGCCATTCTCCTGCCTCAGCCTCCGGAGTAGCTGGGATTACAGGCGCCCGCCACCTCGCCCGGCTAATTTTTTTTTTTTTGTATTTTTTAGTAGAGACGGGGTTTCACCGTGTTAGCCAGGATGGTCTTGATCTTGTGACCTCGTGATCCTCCCGTCTCGGCCTCCCAAATTGCTGGGATTACAGGCTTGAGCCACCGCGCCCCGCCGTAAGATCCTTCTTGAAAGAAATTTCCTTGCAAGATATATGGACAAGTAAGTTTTCCAATGCTACAAAATATTGTTCAAGGTTATATTGTTATTATGTGATTTTTTACTTTCCCTATTCTGTTTCCTGATTAAAAAGCATTGTTACCTTCTTCTTTTTCCCTTTCAAATAGGATGTTTGTTATAGCCCAATATCCTTTATGATTATAGATGCAAAAATCCTCAGAAAGGACTAGCCAACTGAATCCAATAGCATATTAAAAGGATTATTCTCCATGACAAAGTGGAATTATCCTAGGAATGCAAAGGTGGTTTAACAAAGGAAAATCAATCAATGTAAACCACCATATTAATAGAAGGAAGGAAAAAGACCACGTGATTATCTCAACTGCATTAAAAGAAATTATCAAGAAAGTGAAAAAACAACCTACACAATGGGAAAAGATATTTGTAAACCATATATCTAATAAGGGTCTAGTGTCCAGAAAATATAAAGAACTCTTACAACTCAATACAAAAAGACGAACAACTGAATTATATGTGGCCAAATAATTTGAAGAGACGTTTCTCCAAAGAAGATATATAAATGGCCAAACAGCACATGAAAAGAAAAGATGCCCAACATCATCAGTCATTAAGAAATTTAAATAAAAACTGGAATGAGGTTTTCACATTCACTAGGATGACTGTTAACAAGAAATGAAAGGAAACAAAGCAGAAAATAATAAGTTTTGAAGAGGATGTGGAGAGACTGTCTTAAATTGCAGAAGATTTTCTACATTTCTGGTGGTAATGTAAAGTGGTTGATCCACTATGCAGAAAAGTTTGGTGGTTCCTTAAAAAGTTAAACATAGAATTATGATATGACCCAGCAATTTCACTCCCAGGTGTATACCCAAAAGAATTGAGAACAGGTACTACAACAAATACATGTGCATTCATGTTTCCAGCAGTATTATCCACAATAGCCAAAGTGGAAACAGCTCAAATATCTGTCAATAAAGGAATGAATAAACAATTTGTGGTACATTCATACAATGGAATATTATTCAGCCATGAAAAGGAATGAAGTACTGATATATGCTCCAATGTGTGGTTGAACCTTAAAAACTCTGTGCTAAGTGAAGGAAGCCAGACACAAAAGGTCACATAATGTATGATTCCACTTATACAAACTATTCAGAATAGGCAAATCCATAGAGACTGAAGGCAGGTTGGTGGTTGTCAGGGGCAGAGAGACGGGGTAAGGAGGAATGCAGAGAATCTGCTTATGGGTAAAGGTCTTCCTTTTGGGATGATGAAAATGTTTTGGAACTAGACAGAGGTGATTGTTGCACAACATCATGAATGCACTAAATGTTATTGAACTGTTCGCTTTTATAAATAAATGGTTAATTTTATGTTATGTAAGTTTCACCTCAATAATTTTTTTTTTAAATAAGATGTTTGAATTTGACTTGTTGCCTATCCACATAGGTCCTGGAAATAAAAGTTTCTTTCCAGTACTTAACTGCTCGTTTATATTGTAGCAAACATTTAAGGAATGTGGCCATAAATGGGCTTATGGATTACTTGAAGCTGGAAAATCATTTGGAGATTTACAGAGGGGATTAGTTTTTGAGCAACTCTTTCATAGTAACACTCAAATATATGGAAATATAATTAGAAACATCTTATGAATATTTACAATCTTAATAAATTGCTCTGAGATTTGTGAAGTTAATTTACAAAATCAGATCATAGGATAGTCTTTAAGATTTGTGTATTTTTTTTTTACAAAGTTATGTTTTTTAAAGTTTGAGTTCTTTGTGAGAAATCACTTGTTTGAAATACATTCAAGGTTCATTTGAGTATTTAAAAGAAGAAACACATACAAGAATGTACTGCTTTGTAATGACCTCAAACTGGAAACTACCCTAATATCCTTTAGCAGTAGAATGGATAAATTAACACACTGGGGTAATACGCTACAATGAGAGTGAATACAACGCTATTATACATAGTAATAAGGATGTACCTCACAAGCAATGCTGTGTGATAAAAGCCAGACACAAAAGAATACATACTGGATGACTCTATTAGAGTTCAAATATAAGGAAAATTACTCTGTGGTGTTAGAAGTTAGGCTAATGGTTACCCTTGTAGGGGCTAGTTACTGAACTGGTCACAAGGGGACTCCTGGAGTGTTCTTTTTTTATCTGGATGCTGATTCCACGGATTGTGTTCAGATTGCGAAAATTCATCAAACTGTACACCTGATTTGTGCTTTTCTTTATATATGTTATACTTCAATGAAAATTTCCAAAAACAAGTAAGCCAGCAGACAAGCAAACAAATTCTTTAAATTCACATACCCTTTCAGCTAACTGCCCCATATTTCTTTGCTCCTTCTTAATCACAGCCAATTTTGTGAATATTCTATACTCACTGCCTTTATTGCCTCACTTTCTACTTGTTATGCAACCCACACCAACGTGGCCTTCTGTCCCCAAAATTCCCCAAAATGAGCTCTCACAAAGATCACCAAAGGCTTCTCATGTTGTTAAATCCGAAGGAAAAAATTCTATCCTCAACTTGCTTCACTTCCCAGCAATGTTTATTTGTTTGTTTATTTATTTATTTCCCCATACATTCGAGCCCATGAAGAGCCCAGCAATATTTAATTCTGCTAAACACTTCTTCATTCTTTAAAGCGTTCTCTTCCCATTGCTTTTGTGACACAGTACTCTTGTGGCATTCTTCCTACCTCTCTGATTACTCCATCTCTGTCTCCTCATCATCTTCTTTTTTTTTTTTTTTATTTATTTTTATTATTATACTTTAAGTTCTAGGGTACATGTGCATAACGTGCAGGTTTGTTACATATGTATACTTATGCCATGTTGGTGTGCTGCACCCATCAACTCGTCAGCACCCATCAATTCATCATTTATATCTTGTATAACTCCCCAATGCAAGCCCTCCCTCCTCCCCCCTCCCCCCTCCCCATGATAGGCCCCAGTGCGTGATGTTCCCCTTCCCGAGTCCAAGTGACCTCATTGTTCAGTTCCCACCTATGAGTGAGAACATGCGGTGTTTGGTTTTCTGTTCTTGTGATAGTTTGCTAAGAATGATGGTTTCCAGCTGCATCCATGTCCCTACAAAGGACACGAACTCATCCTTTTTTATGGCTGCATAGTATTCCATGGTGTATATGTGCCACATTTTCTTAATCCAGTCTGTCACAGATGGACATTTGGGTTGATTCCAAGTCTTTGCTATTGTGAATAGTGCCGCAATAAACATACGTGTACATGTGTCTTTGTAGTAGAATAATTTATAATCCTTTGGGTATATACCCAGTAGTGGGATGGCTGGGTCATATGGTACATCTAGTTCTAGATCCTTGAGGAATTGCCATACTCTTTTCCATAATGGTTGAACTAGTTTACAATCCCACCAACAGTGTAAAAGTGTTCCTATTTCTCCACATCCTCTCCAACACCTGTTGTTTCCTGACTTCTTAATGATTGCCATTCTAACTGGTGTGAGATGGTATCTCATTGTGGTTTTGATTTGCATTTCTCTGATGGCGAGTGATGATGAGCATTTTTTCATGTGTCTGTTGGCTGTATGAATATCTTCTTTTGAGAAATGTCTGTTCATATCCTTTCCCCACTTTTTGATGGGGTTGTTTGTTTTTTTCTCGTATATTTGTTTGAGTTCTTTGTAGATTCTGGATATTAGCCCTTTGTCAGATGAGTAGGTTGCAAAAATTTTCTCCCATTCTGTAGGTTGCCTGTTCACTCTGATGGTAGTTTCTTTTGCTGTGCAAAAGCTCTTTAGTTTAATTAGATCCCATTTGTCAATTTTGGCTTTTGCTGCCGTTGCTTTTGGTGTTTTAGACATGAAGTCCTTGCCCATGCCTATGTCCTGAATGGTACTACCTAGATTTTCTTCTAGGGTTTTTATGGTATTAGGTCTAACATTTAAGTCTCTAATCCATCTTGAATTAATCTTCGTATAAGGGGTAAGGAAAGGATCCAGTTTCAGCTTTCTACTTATGGCTAGCCAATTTTCCCAGCACCATTTATTAAATAGGGAATCCTTTCCCCATTTCTTGTTTCTCTCAGGTTTGTCAAAGATCAGATGGCTGTAGATGTGTGGTATTATTTCTGAGGACTCTGTTCTGTTCCATTGATCTATATCTCTGTTTTGGTACCAGTACCATGCTGTTTTGGTGACTGTAGCCTTGTAGTATAGTTTGAAGTCAGGTAGCGTGACGCCTCCAGCTTTGTCCTTTTGACTTAGGATTGTCTTGGCAATGCGGGCCCTCTTTTGGTTCCATATGAACTTTAAAGCAGTTTTTTCCAATTCTGTGAAGAAACTCATTGGTAGCTTGATGGGGATGGCATTGAATCTATAAATAACCTTGGGGAGTATGGCCATTTTCACGATATTGATTCTTCCTATCCATGAGCATGGTATGTTCTTCCATTTGTTTGTGTCCTCTTTTATTTCACTGAGCAGTGGTTTGTAGTTCTCCTTGAAGAGGTCCTTTACATCCCTTGTAAGCTGGATTCCTAGGTATTTTATTCTCTTTGAAGCAATTGTGAATGGAAGTTCATTCCTGATTTGGCTCTCTGCTTGTCTGTTACTGGTGTATAAGAATGCTTGTGATTTTTGCACATTAATTTTGTATCCTGAGACTTTGCTGAAGTTGCTTATCAGCTTAAGGAGATTTTGGGCTGAGACGATGGGGTTTTCTAAATATACAATCATGTCATCTGCAAACAGGGACAATTTGACTTCTTCTTTTCCTAACTGGATACCCTTGATTTCTTTCTCTTGCCTGATTGCCCTAGCCAGAACTTCCAACACTATGTTGAATAGGAGTGGTGAGAGAGGGCATCCCTGTCTTGTGCCCGTTTTCAAAGGGAATTTTTCCAGTTTTTGCCCATTCAGTATGATATTAGCTGTGGGTTTGTCATAAACAGCTCTTATTATTTTGAGGTACGTTCCATCAATACCGAATTTCTTGAGCGTTTTTAGCATGAAGGGCTGTTGAATTTTGTCAAAAGCCTTTTCTGCATCTATTGAGACAATCATGTGGTTCTTGTCTTTGGTTCTGTTTATATGCTGGATTACGTTTATTGATTTGCGAATGTTGAACCAGCCTTGCATCCCAGGGATGAAGCCCACTTGATCATGGTGGATAAGCTTTTTGATGTGCTGCTGAATCCGGTTTGCCAGTATTTTATTGAGAATTTTTGCATCGATGTTCATCAGGGATATTGGTCTAAAATTCTCTTTTTTTGTTGTGTCTCTGCCAGGCTTTGGTATCAGGATGATGTTGGCCTCATAAAATGAGTTAGGGAGGATTCCCTCTTTTTCTATTTATTGGAATAGTTTCAGAAGGAATGGTACCAGCTCCTCCTTGTACCTCTGGTAGAATTCAGCTGTGAATCCATCTGGTCCTGGACTTTTTTTGGTGGGTAGGCTATTAATTGTTGCCTCAATTTCAGAGCCTGCTATTGGTCTATTCAGGGATTCAACTTCTTCCTGGTTTAGCCTTGGGAGAGTGTAAGTGTCCAGGAAATTATCCATTTCTTCTAGATTTTCTAGTTGATTTGCATAGAGGCGTTTATAGTATTCTCTGATGGTAGTTTGTATTTCTGTGGGGTCAGTGGTGATATCCCCTTTATCATTTTTTATTGCATCTATTTGATTCCTCTCTCTTTTCTTCTTTATTAGCCTTGCTAGCGGTCTGTCAATTTTGTTGATCTTTTCAAAAAACCAACTCCTGGATTCATTGATTTTTTGGAGGGTTTTTTGTGTCTCTATCTCCTTCAGTTCGGCTCTGATCTTAGTTATTTCTTGCCTTCTGCTAGCTTTTGAATGTGTTTGCTCTTGCCTCTCTAGTTCTTTTAATTGTGACGTTAGAGTGTCAATTTTAGATCTTTCCTGCTTTCTCTTGTGGGCATTTAGTGCTATAAATTTCCCTCTACACACTGCTTTAAATGTGTCCCAGAGATTCTGGTATGTTGTATCTTTGTTCTCATTGGTTTCAAAGAACATCTTTATTTCCGCTTTCATTTCGTTATGTACCCAGTAGTCATTCAGGAGCAGGTTGTTTAGTTTCCATGTAGTTGAGCGGTTTTGATTGAGTTTCTTAGTCCTGAGTTCTAGTTTGATTGCACTGTGGTCTGAGAGACAGTTTGTTATAATTTCTGTTCTTTTACATTTGCTGAGGAGTGCTTTACTTCCAATTATGTGGTCAATTTTGGAATAAGTGCGATGTGGTGCTGAGAAGAATGTATATTCTGTTGATTTGGGGTGGAGAGTTCTATAGATGTCTATTAGGTCCGCTTGGTGCAGAGATGAGTTCAATTCCTGGATATCCTTGTTAACTTTCTGTCTCGTTGATCTGTCTAATGTTGACAGCGGAGTGTTGAAGTCTCCCATTATTATTGTATGGGAGTCTAAGTCTCTTTGTAAGTCTCTAAGGACTTGCTTTATGAATCTGGGTGCTCCTGTATTGGGTGCATATATATTTAGGAGAGTTAGCTCTTCCTGTTGAATTGATCCCTTTACCATTATGTAATGGCCTTCTTTGTCTCTTTTGATCTTTGATGGTTTAAAGTCTGTTTTATCAGAGACAAGGATTGCAACCCCTGCTTTTTTTTGTTCTCCATTTGCTTGGTAGATCTTCCTCCATCCCTTTATTTTGAGCCTATGTATGTCTCTGCATGTGAGATGGGTCTCCTGAATACAGCAGACTGATAGGTCTTGACTCTTTATCCAGTTTGCCAGTCTGTGTCTTTTAATTGGAGCATTTAGTCCATTAACATTTAAGGTTAATATTGTTATGTGTGAGCTTGATCCTGCCATTATGATATTAACTGGTTATTTTGCTCGTTAGTCGATGCAGTTTCTTCCTAGCCTCGATGGTCTTTACATTTTGGCATGTTTTTGCGATGGCTGGTACCGGTTGTTCCTTTCCATGTTTAGGGCTTCCTTCAGGGTCTCTTGTAAGGCAGGCCTGGTGGTGACAAAATCTCTAAGCATTTGCTTATCTGTAAAGGATTTTATTTCTCCTTCACTTATGAAACTTAGTTTGGCTGGATATGAAATTCTGGGTTGAAAATTCTTTTCTTTCAGAACGTTGAATATTGGCCCCCACTCTCTTCTGGCTTGTAGAGTTTCTGCCGAGAGATCTGCTGTTAGTCTGATGGGCTTCCCTTTGTGGGTAACCCGACCTTTCTCTCTGGCTGCCCTTAAGATTTTTTCCTTCATTTCAACTTTGGTGAATCTGGCAATTATGTGTCTTGGAGTTGCTCTTCTGGAGGAGTATCTTTGCGGTGTTCTCTGTATTTCCTGAATTTGAATGTTGGCCTGCCCTACTAGGTTGGGGAAGTTCTCCTGGATGATATCCTGAAGAGTGTTTTCCAACTTGGTTCCATTTTCCCCCTCACTTTCAGGCACCCCAATCAGACGTAGATTTGGTCTTTTTACGTAATCCCATACTTCTTGCAGGCTTTGCTCATTTCTTTTTCTTCTTTTTTCTTTTGGTTTCTCTTCTCGCTTCATTTCATTCATTTGATCTTCAATCGCTGATACTCTTTCTTCCAGTTGATCGAGTCGGTTACTGAAGCTTGTGCATTTGTCACGTATTTCTCGTGTCATGGTTTTCATCTCTGTCATTTCGTTTATGATCTTCTCTGCATTAATTAGTCTAGCTGTCAATTCTTCCACTCTTTTTTCAAGATTTTTAGTTTCTTTGCGCTGGGTACGTAATTCCTCCTTTAGCTCTGATAAGTTTGATGGACTGAAGCCTTCTTCTCTCCTCTCGTCCAAGTCATTCTCTGACCAGCTTTGATCCGTTGCTGGCGATGGGCTGTGCTCCTTCGCAGGGGGAGATGCGCTCTTATTTTTTGAATTTCCAGCTTTTCTGCCCTGCTTCTTCCCCATCTTTGTGGTTTTATCTGTCTCTGGTCTTTGATGGTGGTGACGTACTGATGGGGTTTTGGTATAGGTGTCCTTCCTGTTTGATAGTTTTCCTTCTGACAGTCAGAAGGACTGTCTGTTGGTCTGTTGGAGATTGCTTGAGGTCCACTTCAGACCCTGTTTGCCTGGGTATCAGCAGCAGAGGTTGCCGAAGATAGAATATTGCTGAACAGCGAGTGTACCTGTCTGATTCTTCCTTTGGAAGTTTCCTCTCAGGGGTGTACTCCACCCTGTGAGGTGTGGGGTGTCAGACTGCCCCTAGTGGGGGATTTCTCCCAGCTAGGCTACTCAGGGGTCAGAGACACACCTGAGCAGGCAGTCTGTCCATTCTCAGATCTCAACCTCCGCGTTGGGAGATCCACGGCTCTCCCCAAAGCTGTCAGACAGAGTCGTTCGCGTCTGCACCGGCTCCCGCTACTTCCCCTGTTGGTCTTCAGCTGTGCGCTGTCCCCAGAGGTGGAGACTACAGAGACAGGCAGGCTTCCTTGAGCTGCTGTGAGCTCCACCCAGTTCGAGCTTCCCATTGGCTTTGTTTACCTACTTAAGCCTCAGCAATGGCGGGCGCCCCTCCCCCAGCCTCGCGGCTGCCTTGCGGATAGATCGCGGCAGACTGCTGTGTTAGCAGTGAGGGAGGCTTCGTGGGCGTGGGACCCTCCCGGCCAGGATTGGGATATATTCTCCTGGTGTGCCTGTATGCTTACAGCGCAGTATTGGGCTGGGAGTTACCCGATTTTCCAGGTGTTGTGTGTCTCAGTTCCCCTGGCTAGGAAAACGGATCCCCTTCCCCCTTGCGCTTCCAGGTGAGGCGATGCCTCGCCCTGCTTCAGCTCTCGCTGGTCAGGCTGCAGCAGCTGACCAGCACCGATTGTCCGGCACTCCCTAGTGAGATGACCCCAGTACCTCAGTTGAAAATGCAGAAATCACCGGTCTTCTGTGTCGCTCGCGCTGGGAGTTGGAGACTGGAGCTGTTCCTATTCGGCCATCTTGCTCCGCCCCCCCCTCATCATCTTCTATCCAGTCATTAAATGCTGAAGATTCCATGAAGACTCAGTTCTAGGCTTTCTCTTCTTATTCTGTACTCCCTTCTTAAATGATCTCATTCATTCCTATGCCTTTCAACACAATCCTAAATCCTAAGTAACATAAATATCCCAGACTTCTCTAAGCTCCACACTCATATATTCAATTACCTAATTTACATCTCCATTTGGATGTTTCACAGACATCTCAAACTTAGCTTGTCCAAGACTAAAATCTTGATTTCTCTCTGCCCTAAGCTTTTCTTTTATCCATCTCAATAAATTACACCAACATCCATCCATTTTCTCAAATCAGGGACTTTTTAACAAGTTCTTTAGTTGGACTGGGTGCAGTGGCTCATGCCTGTAATCCCAGCACTTTGGGAAGCGGGTGGATCACTTGAGGTCAGGAGTTTGAGACCAACCTGACCAACATGGTGAAACCCTGCCTCTACTGAAAATACAAAAATTGTGTGTGGTGGCACACACCTGTAATCCCAGCTACTAGGAAGGCTGAGGCAGGAGAATCGCTTGAACCCAAGATGCAGAGGTTGCCATGAGCCGAGATGGTGCCACTGCACTCCAGCCTGGGTGACAGATTGAGACTCAAAAAAAAAAAAAAAAGTTCTTCAGTTGCTCACATCCAAAATCTGGGAGTCCTATAACTTTCTTCCTAATTGTCAATTCTAGCCATGAAAGAATGTGGGAAAAGAGGTGAAAGGATTCACAGCAACCTGTTCTGAAAGCTTTCTCTGAGGTTTGGCCAGGTAACTGTCACGGGTATCATGGTGCACCACCTAGATTTCCTCCAGCTGCTGGAAGTGTTGGCTGCTGATGATTCACAGCTGTGTCCCTCTTTCGGGAATTGCTCTTAGCCTAAAGTGGCCTTGTCCATGGTTATGTCCTCCCATGAAGGATAGAGGTGGTAAGCCACACGCATCCAATGAGAGTACAAAAACTCACACTCCTTGCCTCAGTTTCAGATGACTCTGAAAGGCCATTCCGGTTCCAGAGCTCCCCATGGGAGCAGCTGGAGCTTTCCATTTTAACTTCTCCCTCCTCCAAGTCCTGCTTCCCTCACTTCCTCACAGGCATTGATCCCAAATGTATTCCCTAATTAACCTCTTGTATGCAAATCTCTGTAACAGAATCTGTTTCCAGGAAACTTGACCTAAGATAAGCTAAAATTGTGCCTACCTAGAAGAGTGAAGTAGCCGGAGGCAACATCCAATTTAATACAAAGGGACACATTAATATAAGTGTGGGGTGGAGTGAGACAGAGCAACTCTACTTACAAGGAAGCCAAGATGGCTACAGTTCAGGGAACGAATAGGGAAGGCTGTGCTATTACAGGCATAGCTTAGAAAGCTCTTACCTCTGCTCATGAGCAGATTTCAGCTGAGGCTCTTTTTATGCAGCTAGTCTAGGTTCCTATCACTGCTTTTTTCTAACGAAAATAAACTCCTGGCCAACAAGCTCAGAAAATAGCACTTTGCTAATAGCCACAGTGTGAAGCAGGAAAAGACTGATGGTGGAGGGCTCCTTCATTCTCTGTGCACACCTTTCCTCAACACACACAGACACACACACAGACACACAGACACATACACAGTGTTGTTTGCCATAGATCAAGGTCTAAAGCAACCTATTTATATACCTGTCTGAGGGTAGTTACAGTTTTGAAAAATTATCACTGGGGAAGACAATGTTCTAAGCCCAAAGAATTAATAATTTACATACAAGTTTTCTGCAAATAATTTTATAGTTTTAGCTGTTATATTTAGGTCTTATATTTAGGAATTTATTTGGAGTTAATTTTTGTATATGTTGTGAGATTGGGGTCCAAATTCATTTGTTTGCATGTGAATATTCAGTTGTTCCAGCAATATTTGTTGAAAAGACTATTCTTGAGCCAAAATTTTTACTCTTGTCAAAAATCATTTGACCATAAATGTAAGGGTTGGCATTCAGTTCTTCCTTTAAAAATTATGTGTTATATATTTTCTTAAGGCAAAAGTAATGTATGTTTACTGCAAAAAAATACATGTAAGAAAAAATAAAGATCACGTATTTTTCCATCAATCTCAAGGTTACACATTCCACTACTGTTAACATTTTAAAAATACCCTTCCAGACTGTTTTCTGAAGTATAATGTTATAATATAATGTTGATTTTTATTCTGCTTTTTAAAAAGATTTGCAGTGCCATGTGTATATTTCCATGTCAATAAATATAGATGAATATGAAATCATTGGTTATATTGACTTCACGACAGTCCATAGTATGATTGTGCCTTACTTTTTTTACCTCTTCCCCTATTGTTAGATATTAGGTAGTTTTCAGCATATTCCCACTGTAACCTAGCTCTATGAACACCCTTATGCATACATCTTTCCACATCTGTCCAGTTATTTCAGAGGTAGAAAACTGCTAACCTACAGGTTGATTTCTGCTCACAGATATGTTTGGCTTAGATAGCACACTGATTTTCTAAGAAAAGTTATTCTAGGTTGGGGGAATTTGCCAGGATACATTCTTAGGAAGAGGACTGCTGGGTCTCATGGCACTTGGTTATGATTTGGCAAGGTTCTTCTACTTGCTTGCTCCAAGATGATTGCTGGACACTCTTCCTGGCTGGGCTGGTGAATATTGGGTGGAAGAAAGAGAGGATAGGGGGAGGCAAGCCTTAGCATTGTTTTGTGAGGTTACTGATGACCCAACCAAGAAAGGTCTCTGAGGATACAGCATACCAAACTAGAAGTACTACTGGATTATGCATTAAAAGACATGGATCTAGTTCTAAGTCTATTATATAGCTCTATCAGTTTCGGCTAGTTATTTAACCTCTCTAAGTCTTATTTCCTTACAGGGTTGTTAGGAGAATCAACTGAGATATTGTGTGAAACATGTTTTGAAAACCACAGAGTCCAATACAATTATAAGGCAATACTATTCTAAATTGCCCAAACTGTTTACACAGCGTCAAACAAATCTAAGCTTAGAGTGTAAAGCACTGTGTGCTCTCAGAACCTTGCTTTTAGAGGAGCTACTTTCCAAGAATAGTCATGATTCTAGGTTGTGGAGAACTAATCTGGTACACTTCAGTCCCACAATCATTTACGGATGATTTCACTTGCCAGATACTGTGGGTACAAAGATAATTATGATTAGTCCCTGTCTTTTCAGAGCTTTACAGTCCCCTAGAAAGAGACAAACATGTTTTGAGGTCATCAGAAAACAGAGGGGTAACGAATGTAATAGAGTAGAGAACCAAGACTGCAATACATAAGAGAAACACTCAAGGCCTGAAAGGGAGGGGGAGTGGTTTGAGGCAGAGTTCCACAGATAGGGTTGAGGAGGAGAAAGGACCAGGTGTGTATATGTGTGTGTATGTGTGCACATGTGGGTGAGTGGTAGTCCATGCCAGTTGAGTTAATCTGGGGCTAGACTTTATCTTAGAATCTATGTTCATTTCTATGCATTTGCATTTTCTTTTTTTAGTTTTGTGTTTCCCTTCATTTTCTAGTCAAGTTCTTTTTGAAAAATGCTAATCTGGTGTTAGCTGTACTAACAGGAAAAAAAGATTTGTCTACACCCATTCCAGGAGACTTACAGAATCCAAAGTGTTCTTGAGGTCACTCATGCTGGTAAAAGTAAAGAGCCCGTTTGGAAACTGGGGAAGAGCTTGGAGGCGCTCCTTTTTCCCTTGCTGCCTGCTTCATCTTGCGTTTTTCCTGGATCTTATCCAAACCCCTTACCTTCCAACCATTTTTCTGCTGCTGCTGCAGCAGCAGCAACTACAGACTTCAGAAAAGGCCAGCTAAACATCATGCCCTTCCCTCTAGCCCACCTCCTTCCCCCAGTTTGGGTCATCTGAACTTTTCCATTAAAGATAAAAAGCCAAATGCAATGGTTATTGAAGCCAGAAGAAATAAAGGATGTTGTTCTACTCTTAATGCTTATTAAATTCGGACTTAATCTTCTTCATCGCAATTAAGCCGTTAAACCAGCCAATATACTTAAACGAGGTGAAATGAAAAGACTTACTGTAAGAGATGACAACAGGCTCTTCGGGAAATTAAAATCTCCAGAGATTTCCAAAGTGAGAGTTACTGAGCCAGGAAGGGGAAAGAAAGAAAAGGATTTTTAAAGCTTAATAAACAGGATGCCAATTAGACCATGGGATTAAAAAGCTAGGTGATGTCAGTGTTATCGATGGGAGGAGGGGTTAACTGGAGCCAGGGAATTAATAAGCGCTGTGTTTCTTCCAGATCCTTCTTCGATTCAGTTTCCTTTAACCTGGACGGGTGTATCTTTTCTATCTCAGTTTACCGTCTGTGACATGAGAAGAAACATGTGGTGATGAGGAAATGCCTGCTGACTTGTGTAAAGATTCTAAAATGGTGTTTCTTCATTTTCCAAGTCCTTAATACTGTTCTGACACGTTTAACGCTATTAACTTGAGTGACCTCCCTGCCTAGTGACCACAGCCTGAAACTATGTCATCTCAGGAAAGATAAGGCTAAGGTTCTCCAGTAACCCAATACAGGTTTGGGTTGGGAAAATGATCTCTGTGGTTCAATGGGTGCTTGATATTCTGTCACCTTTTTGGACAGACAGCCTTTTCCCAGAGGCCAGAGGTCCTCCCTTCCCCACTTCATGCTTCCCCACTCTCTCAGGGCAGACTAGAAGCAGCGCTAAGGCGTAGGAAGGATGCCTCCCAACTTGGGAGGTTTTCCAGGGCCCCAGTTTCCACCAGCCAGAAGTTTGATTTACTGGCACCATCTGTGGGAAGACAAATGGCCCTTTCTGGCTGTGCTGGTCAGATGCAGAGAAGGAAAGAAAGAAAGAGAAATAAATGGAGGAAGGCAGATTAGTACATCAATAGATACCCAAGTGACATATGACGAGTGAACAAATAAAAATCCCTCACAGGAAGGTGGCAGGTGTCCTGTGATGGTGATGTTGAAGTGAAAGGGGTGACACTTTCCTTTTTTTTAGCCCAAGGATAATCTCTTAAATTCTGGGTACAAACAATACAGTATAACTCTTATGGTTGCCATGACAACGTGAATCCCTCTCCTCTGATGTCAGGCTGCTCTTCCCCGTCCTTTAGAATCCAAATGCCAGTTTTCTTTCCACAGTAAATGCTGTGCCTGGTTTCAAGGGCTCAATGATGGGCTTGTCTAATAACTCCCTGTCTCCCAGGACTGTTTGTTCTGAAACCCTAAGGTCACATTCTTTTTGGGGCAGAGGGAGCCCGACATGTGGGAGACTAGACCAGGGAGGACAGATTGTTCCAATTAGGCACGTGATCTAATTCTGCTGATGTCTGGGGCCAGCCTCTGACCAGTCCAAGGTCCACATCTCTCCTCCCTCCACCTTACACTAACACCATATCTGCCTTTAGGAGAGCACAGTACTAGGACATGCTTTGGGGAGCAGGTTGGGGACTACGGTACAATTTTAAGCCTTTCTGCTAAAAATCTCTTTATCCGTTGGCCTGCACAAAACTCCCATTATTAGAATGACTTTTATAGATGAAAGCCTTAAAAATAGCTGCCAAATTAAAATGCTCCCTGTGTGTGGAAAAAGGAACTAACTTGTAAAACCTTAGAGTAAATTAGAAAGGGAGGACAGAGCTCTTGAGGGCCTGAGACACAGTATAGATCAATTTGATGCAGGATGAGGAATAGGTTCATAATACTGGGAACTCCTCAGTACACACTGATTTTTCACATTCCTCCCAAGTCTATTCCCCTTTTATCCTAGCTCATTAAACCTAGAAGGCATGCTCGATACCTCCCTCTCAGCACTCAAGTCCAACTAATCATTACTTCATGTCAATTCTAACTTCAAATCTCTCGAAGCCATCTACTTCTCTTCACCTCCATAATCACTACCCTAGTCCAGGTCATCTTCATTTCTTACCTGCGTTACTTTACTGCACAAGCCCCTTAACTCATCTCCCTAGTCCTATTTTTCCACCTTTTACCACCCATTCTCCACCCTGCAACCATTCTCTAACATGAGAATGTGATCATGCCACTCCTGTGCTTAAAATACATCGATACAATTCTATTGCTTACTGGGTAGAGATCAGCCTACTTAGCACAGCACTCAAGACCCTCCACACGTGACCCTGCTCTTGCATCCCCAGTCACATGTCACATCTCTCACTCCACCCCAACACTTCCCACATGACCTACGCTTTAGATACAACTAACTACTCTTTGTGGTTTGTTGAACTTACCAAGTTTCTGATCTTTTGCACAAGAGGCTTGCTTTCCCAGAAACACGCTCCCATTTATTTCCCCTTTATCTAATTTACTCTTATTACTCCTAGTCCTTCAAGCGTGAGCTCATGTACCACCTCTTCCAAAGTCTAGATTAGTTACTTTTCTGCCAGGGACCCACAGTATTCATGTGTCTTTCAGGAAATGCAGTAGCTAAGTTGTACTGTAGTTATCTGTTGAGTTACAGATACAGATATCCCCCAGTGGGCTGTGAGTTTTGTGAGGACAAAAACTGTGTCCTTATTCACTTTTTTATCTGTAGTCCCTAACACGGTATCTGTCAATCGGCAATTCTCAGTAAATATTTGTTGAACAAATGAACAGAACTCAGACAGTATGGATAAACTAGGGGAATAACTGCTGTTCTTGGTCGGGGAGAGAAGGCAAAAGAGGACATTGAAGCCCAGGAAGAAAAGAATAAATAAAATTCAGGAAAATTCTGAAAAACAGCATTAAAGAGGAATAAGGCCTATTAGATATTGAAACATGTTATGACGCTACATTAAAACTGTTTGGTTCTAGATAAAAAAATAGATCAATGACTATTAACAGTCCTAAACACATGTGGAAAATTAGTATATTTTAAAGATGGCATATCAAATCAACAGAAGGGGGAAGATGAATTATTCAAAAATTACACTTGTACAACAAACTAGCTGAATTCTCAAACTAACTTTTTACATCAGAATTAATTATGGATGAATCAAACATCTTAATATGAAAAATGAAACCTTAAAAGTGCTAAAATAAAATATTGGAGAATTTAAATATATACAATCCTGGAAAGGAATGGGCCTTTCTAAGTAGGCCACAAAAACCTTAAAAATTGGATAAAAAATGTGACCACATAAAAATTTAGAACCTTGCCACAGCAAAAAAATACAAAAACAAAGTCAGAAGGCAAATGACAAACTACAAGATATTTGCAACACTTAAAATTTCCTCAATTTCCAAAGAGCTCAAACAAATCAAAAGAAAAACACCAACAACCCAGAGACAAATGAGCAAATGATGTGAAAAGGCAGTTCAAATAAAAAGAAATACAGGCCAGGTATGGTGGCTCATGCCTGTAATCCCAGCACTTTGGGAGACCAAGGCGGGTGGATCACCTGAGGTCAGAAGTTTGAGACCAGCCTGGCCAGTATGGTCAAACCCTGTCTCTAAGAATTAAAAAAAAAAAATTAGCTGAGCATGGTGGTGGACACCTGCAATCTCAGCTACTCCGGAAGCTAAGGCAGGAGACTTGCTTGAACCCGGGAGGCAAAAGTTGCAGTGAGCCGAGGTTGCACCATTGCACTCTAGCCTGGGCAACAAGAGTGAAACTCTGTCTCAAAAAAAAAGAAATACAAATGGCAAATACACATATTTTTAAAGTTCAACCCTACTTGTAAACAAATAAATGCAGATCAAAACAGCAAGATTTTTTTTTTTTTTTTTAACCAAGCATACTGGCAAATTTTTAAAGAGATTGGTAATATTGCATAGCGGAAAAGGCAATTCAGCTACTAAAATTTTTAGTGTACATATTCTCTGACCTAGCAATTCTACTTATCTTGCATAGTGATTAAGAGCATAGGCTCTGGAATAAGCCTGCCTACATTTAATTTCTATCTCTACAATTTAGCTTTGTGAGATAGGAAAGTTTCTTAACCTCTGTAAGCCTCAGTTTCCTCATCTGCAAAATGGGGATAATAAGAGTACTTACCTCATAAAGTTGTTGTAAAAATAAAATGAGATAAGGCA
Organism: Rhinopithecus roxellana; assembly: GCF_007565055.1. NCBI lineage: Eukaryota > Metazoa > Chordata > Mammalia > Primates > Cercopithecidae > Rhinopithecus > Rhinopithecus roxellana. Next base: position 17,992,612 of record NC_044558.1, read on the forward strand.
CGTAAAGTGCTTAGCACAGTAGCTAGCACATAGCAAGCGCTCAATAAGCATTAGCTGTCATTATTATTGTTGTACTTAAAGGGGCATTTATTAGGATATTCATTGCAGCCTTTGTCTATAATGGAAAAAAACCCTAGAAACAACCTAAATACCCATCAATAAGGAATTGCTTTAATAAATGATGATATACTTATGCACTGTCATTATGCAGTCATTAAAAAGAAAGAGGTGAGACACATCCATATGGACCAATTTGGATAAACCTTGAAGCTATAAACTGTGTAAAAAGTATGATTTCATTTGCGTAAATAAAAACAGGAAATAGGCTTTTCTTTCTTTCTCTTTCTCTCTCTCTCTCTCCGTATATGTATATCATACATTTTTTTCTTTTTTTTTTTTTTTTTTTTGAGGTGGAGTCTCGCTCTGTCGCCCGGTCTGGAGTGCAGTGGCCAGATCTCAGCTCACTGCAAGCTCCGCCTCCCGGGTTTACGCCATTCTCCTGCCTCAGCCTCCCGAGTAGCTGGGACTACAGGCGCCCGCCACCTCGCCCGGCTAGTTTTTTTGTATTTTTAGTAGAGACGGGGTTTCACCGTGTTAGCCAGGATGGTCTCGATCTCCTGACCTCGTGATCCGCCCGTCTCGGCCTCCCAAAGGTGGGATTACAGGCTTGAGCCACCGCGCCCGGCCACATTTTTTTCTTGAATTATTCAAGATACTGAAAATAGTGTTTATCTTTGGAGAAAGGATCTGGTGGGGATACATGGGATGATGAATGGGAGAGTTTTTCTTTTCAGTTCATACTTTTATGAACTGTTTGATCTTTTGATTGTGTGTGTATGTGTGTGTGTCTGCACACACGTGTGGTGTGTGTATATGAAATGGCCTGATAAACTCAAATCCTGGCACTGTTCACAACCTTCTAATAGCTTTCCACCTCACTCTGAATGAAAGTTTAAATCCTTCCAATGGCCTGCCAGGTCCTCGTGATCTGATCTCTTGCTCTGCCCTTCCCTCTCCAAACTTATCTCCAGCTGCTTTCTCCCTTGCTTACTCTGCTCCAGTCACACTGACTTTTGCACTTTGCTGCGGACATGACAACCAGAGCCCTATCTCAGGACCTTCATCCTTGCTATTGTCCTCTGCCTTTGAAGTTCTTCTTGCAGCCATTCACCTGGCTTACTCCCTCACCTCCTTTAAGTCTTAACTCAAATGCCACATTCTCAGCAAGGCCTTCTCTGCCCCTCCCCCATTTAAAAATTGCAACTCCTGACATCTCTTTCCCCATATCCTGCTGTATTTTTTCCATAGGGTTTACAACAATCTAACATACTATATATTTTCACTGTTACTTTATCACCTATCTCTCTGTGCTGTCATGTAAGATCCATGAGGACAGAGATTTTTGTCTGTTTCGTTCATTTGTCTGTTCATGTTCATTGCTCTGTCTCTAGTGCCTAATGTCTAGTGTCTCACAAACAGTAGGTACACAAAAAAGACTTATTGAAAGAATGAATGAATGAGCATTCCAGACAAGAAAGAGCCTAAGAACGAAGTCCCACCTTTTTCCTTATTCCAATTCCTCTCTGTTTTTTTGTTTATTCCTTCATCCCTTTGTATTTCTAACTTTCCCTTTAATCTTTTGCCTGACAAGCTAAAAAAAAAAGTCGTTGTTGAAAAAGTGGATTTTGTATATCCATTCTGAGATATTTGTATATCTGAGTATTTAGTTGTTCATTGATAACTAAAGAGTAAAAATTCCAGGAGTATTTTCATTTTAGTAGGGAACAAAACCTATAGGCAAAGGGATTATCCACCTTCTTGGAGTCCCTGAGATCTCCTCACACTTGGGGTGCACTTGTTACTAACTTTGAGGACATAGCACCTCTACTTTCCCCCTCCCACTTATTTAATGGCCCCCATAAGCCTAGCAGTTCCTTTAAGATTATTATTTGATTTTCACAATTCCCAGGGCCTAAAAAGAGTGCATAATGTCAAGACCCTTCAGTGTGCTGTATTCAGGAGACACATCTCACTCGCAAAGACACACATAGGCTCAAAATAAAGGGATGGAGGAATATTTACCAAGCAAAAGCAAAGCAAAACAAACAAACCAACAAACAAAAAAGCAGGGGTTTCAAACCTAGTCTCTGATAAAACAGACTTTAAACTAACAAAGATAAAAAAAGATGAAGATAGGTATTACATAATGGTAAAGGGATCAATGCAACAAGAAGAGCTAATTATCCTAAATAGATATGAACCCAATACAGGAGCACCCAGATTCATAAAGCAAGTTCTTAGAGACTTAAAAAGAGACTTAGACTCACACACAATAATAGTAGGAAATTTTAACACCCCACTGCCAATATTAGACAAATCAATGAGACAGAAAAATTAACAAGGATATTCAGGACTTGAACTCAGCTCTGGACCAAGCAGACCTAATAGACACCTACAGAACTCTCCACCCCTAATCAACAGAATATACATTCTTCTCTGCACCGCATCACACTTAGTCTAAAATTGACTACATAATTGGAAGTAAAACACTCTTCAGCAAATGCAAAAGAACGGAAATCATAACAAACAGTGTCTCAGATGACAGTGCAATCAAACTAGAACTCAGGATTAAGAAACTCACTCAAAATCGCACAACTACATGGAAACTGAACAACCTGCTTCTGAATGACTATTGGATAAATAACAAAATTAAGGCAGAAATAAATACGTTTCTTGAAACCAATGAGAAAAAAGATACAACGTACCAGAACCTCTGGACACAAATAAAGCCATGTGTAGAGGGAAATTTGTAGCACTAAATGCCCACAGGAGAAAGCAGGAAAGATCTAAAATTGACACCCTAACATCATAATTAAAAGAACTAGAAAAGCAAGAGCAAACAAATTTAAAAGCTAGCAGAAGACAAGCAATAACTAAGATCAGAGCAGAATTGAAGGAGATAGAGACACGAAAAACCCTTCAAAAAATCAGTGAATCCAGGAGCTGGTTCTTTGAAACGATTAACAAAATGGATAGACTGCTAGCCAGACTAATAAAGAATAAAAGAGAGAAGAATCAAATAGACACAATAAAAAATGATAAATGGGATATCACCACTGATCCCACAGAAATACAAACTACCATCAGAGAATACTATAAACACCTCTACACAAATAAACTAGAAAATCTAAAAGAAACTGATAAATTCCTGGACATAGACACCCTCCCAAGACTAAACTAGGAAGATGTCAAATCCCTGAAAAGACCAATAACAAGTTCTGAAATTGAGGCAGTAATTAATAGCCTATCCACCAAAAAAAGTCCAGGACCAGATGGATTCACAGCCAAATTCTACCAGAGGTACAAAGAGAGCTGGTACCATTACTTCTGAAACTATTCCAAACAATAGGAAAAGAGGGAATCCTCCCTAACTCATTTTATGAGGCCAGCATCATCCTGATACCAAAACCTGGCAGAGACACAACAGAGAGAGAAAAAAAGAAAATTTCAGATCAACATCCCTGATGAACTTCGATGCAAAAATCCTCAATAAAATACTGGCAAACCAAATCCAGTAGCATATCAAAAAGCTTATCCACCACGATCAACTCGGCTTCATCCCTGGAATGCAAGGCTGGTTCAACATTCGCAAATCAATGAACGTAATTCATCACATAAACAGAACCAATGACAAAAACTACATGATTATCTCAACTGATGCAGAAAAGGCCTTCAATAGAATTCAGCACCCCTTCATGCTAAAAACTCTCAATAAAGTAGGTATCGATGGAACGTATCTCAAAATAATAAGAGTTATTTATGACAAACCCACAGCCAGTATCATACTGAATGGGCAAAAGCTGGAAGCATTCCCTTTGAAAACCAGCACAAGACAAGGATGCCCTCTCTCACCACTCCTATTCAACATAGTATTGGAAGTTCCGGCCAGGACAATGAGGCAAGAGAAAGAAATAAAGGTATTCAAATAGGAGGAGAGGAAGTCAAATTGTCCCTGTTTGCAGATGACATGATTGTGTATTTAGAAAACCCTGTTGTCTCAGCCCAAAATCTCCTTAAGCTGATAAGCAACTTCAACAAAGTCTCAGGATATGAAATCAATATGCAAAAATCACAAGCATTCCTATAAACCAATAATAGACAGACAGCCAAATCATGAGTGAACTCCCATTCACAATTGCTACAAAGAAAATAAAATACCTAGGAATCCAACTTACAAGGGATGTGAAGGACCTCTTCAAGGAGAACTACAAACCACTGCTCAAGGACATGAGAGAGGACACAAACAAATGGAAAAACATTCTATGCTCATGGATAGGAAGAATCAATATCATGAAAATGGCCATACTGCCCAAAGTAATTTATAGATTCAATGGTATCCCCATCAAGCTACCATTGACTTTCTTCACAGAATTAGAAAAAACTACTTTACATTTTATATGGAATCAAAAAAGAGCCTGTATAGCCAAGACCATCCTAAGCACAAAGAACAAAGCTGGAGGCATCAGGCTACTTGACTTCAAACTATACTCTAAGGTTACAGTAACCAAAATAGCATGGTGCTGGTACCAAAACAGATATATAGACTGATGGAACAGAACAGAGTCCTCAGAAATAATGCCACACATCTATAACCATCTGATCTATGACAAACCTGACAAAAACAAGCAATAGGGAAAGGATTCCCTATTTAATAAATGGTGTTGGGAAAACTGGCTAGCCAAATGCAGAAAACTGAAACTGGACCCCTTAACTTAAGATGATTAAAGACGTAAATGTAAGACCTAAAACCAGAAAAACCCTAGAAGAAAACCTAGGCAATACCATTCAGGACATAGGCATGGACAAAGACTTCATGACTAAAACACCAAAAGCAATGGCAACAAAAGCCAAAATTGACAAATGGGATCTAATTAAACTAAAGAGCTTCTGCATAGCAAAAGAAGCTGTCATCAGAGTGAACAGGCAACCTACAGAATGGGAGAAAAATTTTACAATCTATTCATCTGATGATGGCTAATATCCAGAACCTACAAAGAACTTAAACAAATTTAAAAGAAAAAAACAACCCATCAAAAAGTGGGCAAAGGATGTGAACAGACACTTCTCAATAGAAGACATTTATGTGGCCAATAAACATATGAAAAAAAGCTCATCATCACTGGTCATTAGAGAAATGAAAATCAAAACCACAATGAGATACCATCTCACGCCAGTTAGAATGGTGATCATTAAAAAGTCAGCAAACAACAGATGCTAGGGAGGATGTGGAGAAATAGGAATGCTTTTACACTGTTGGAGGGAGGGTAAATTAGTTCAACCATTGGGTAAGACAGTGTGGTGATTCCTCAAGGATCTAGAACCAGAAATACCATTTGACCCAGCAATCCCATTACTGGGTGTATACCCAAAGGATTATAAATCATTCTACTATAAAGACACATGCCCACATACGTTTATTGCAGCACTGTTCACAAAAGCAAAGACTTGGAATGACCCCAAATGCCCATCAATGATAGACTGGATAAAGAAAATGTGGCACACATACACCATGGAATACTATGCAGCTGTAAAAAGGGATGAGTTCATGTCCTTTGCAGGGACATAGATGAAGCTGGAAACCATTATTCTCAGCAAACAAACACAGCAACAGAAAAGCAAACACCACATGTTCTCACTCATAAGTGGGAGTTGAACAATGAGAACACATGGGCACAGGGAGGGGAACATCACACACTGTGGCCCGTCAGGAGGTAGAGGAGGGATAGCATTAGGAGAAATACCTAATGTAGGTGACGGGTTGATGGGTGCACCATGGTATACACCATGGCACGTGTATACCGATGTAACAAACCTGCACATTCTGTATATGTATCCTAGAACTTAAAGTATAGTTTTTTAAAAAAGAGTGCATAACAAGAACAGCCAGTTGCGGCAGCTCACACCTGTAATCCTATTATACCACTGCACTCCAGCCTGGGCAACAGAGTGAGACCTTATCTCAAAAAAAAAAAAAAAAAAAAAAAAAAAAGAAAGAAAGAAAGAAAAGAAAGAAACAAACTCCTGGTGCAAAATAATAATGAGTATTCTTGAAGAAATATGGACACATGACTGTAAATACATACACGCCTATAAATACATATACACATTTTACGTACACCAGTTGTCGAAAACATATCACGGTAATTTCTAAGCAATATCCTACAAACAACAGCAATATATCTTATACTTAAAACAACAAAGTCCTTGAAAAATTCTCAGTCTTGCAAAGTCCTGTATTTTTATGAACCAATAAAAATGTAATCCCAGATCCAAACATTTACAGATCACTCAAATTGCTCCCTTCCTCTACAAAAAGGCAGGAGACAGGATGAACTCTGTTAATAGGATTACACCTGAATATGTGTGAGAGGGCCCAGGGTCACAATCAAACCATTCAGTTTTATTCAGGGGACAGCATTGTGTGTGTGTGTGCGCGCGCGCGCGTGTGTGTGTGTGTGTGTGTTTGTGTTTGGGGGGGAATAATTTAGATTGAGTTCTGGGGTGAGACTGTCTTAGAATCCTTTCAGCTTCCATCCACTGTCCAAACCAGATACTCTTCTTCCTCCAGCACTCCTCCAACACCTTCTCTGGGCCAGGTCGAAAATCCCTTGTGGGGACTGGTCATTTTTGGGAGGTGGGAATGGTGACTGTGGAGCTTAGAGTCTGGTGGAAAGTTGGGCCATCTGGGATACCCAGCAGGACCTCCTGGCTGAATGCCCCAAATACATGACCAGAAACAAGGTCATAAGCATCAAAGAGCTCAGAGAAGGGAAGAATGGTGGAGTCAAATCTATCAGTTTAAACAAACCAAACCATTGATTTGAAGGAACATCCTATTGTTCAGGCTTCAGCTTATGTGATCCTTATGGAGGAGTCTAGTTGTAACTCAGTGTTTCTCAACATTTAATGTGCTTGTTAAAAAAATTTCCCAGACCTCATTCCCATAGATGCTTAGTCAGTTAAGTTGAGATAAGGTTCATGAATCCACATTTATAACAAGCCTATTGTCACCTATGCTGATGCTACTGGTTCTTCAAGAACTACACTTTGGACATCACAGCTTTTGTTTTAGCTCAGAACTTCTCAAGCTTCAACGTGCATATGAATCATCTGGAAATCTTGCTAAAATTTAGATTCTGATTCAAAAGGTCTGAAGTGGGGCCCGAGATTCTGCATTTTTAACTAGCTCCCAGGAAATGGTGGTGCTGCTTGCTGGTTTATAGACCACACTTTGACTACCAAGGGTTTAGCATATGTTCCCTCTGATGGTTAATTTTATTATATATGTTACCCTGACGGGGCCCCAGGATATGGAGACATTTGGTCAAATCCTATTCTCAGTGTGTTTGTGAGGGTATGTCTCCATAAGATTAGCATTTGAATTGGCAGATTAAGTAAAGCAGATTGCCCTCCCTATTGTGGGTGGGCCTCATGCAATTGATTGAAGACCTGAATACAACAAAATGGCTGACCCTACCACGAGTAGGAGGGAACCCTTTCCTGCCTGACTGCTTGAACTGGGACATTGGTCTTCTCTTGTACTTGGACTCCATCTGAAACACTGATTCTTCTTGGGTCTCAAGCTGGCCATCTTTCAGGCAAACTACATCATCAGCTCTCCTGGGTCTTCAGCTTGCCCATGCAGAGCTTGAGACTTCTTAGCTTCTGTAATTATGGGAGCCAATCCCTTATAATAAATTTCTTTCTATATTTCTTTTTTTTGAGACGGAGTCTCGCTCTGTCACCCAGGCTGGAGTGCAGTAGCACGATCTCGGCTCACTGCAAGCTCCACCTCCCGGGTTCGAGCCATTCTCCTGCCTCAGCCTCCCGAGTAGCTGGCACTACAGGTGCCCAACACCATGCCAGGCTAATTTTTTGTATTTTTAGTAGAGACGGGGTTTCACCGTATTGGTCAGGATGGTCTCGATCTCCTGACCTCGTGATCTGCCCACCTCGGCCTCCCAAAGTGCTGGGATTACAGGTGTGAGCCACCCAGCCTTCTTTCTGTATTTCTATCTATACCTCTGTCTATATCTATATCTATTTATTATCTATGATCCTTATTTATATCCTACTTGTTCTGTTTCTCTGGAGAAGCCTGATTAATACATCCCCAGATCTAATTTGAAAATCCAGTCCCCGTATGATTGGGTACTGTGTTTCTATGTTGGGAGGTATCAGTCTAAACTGGAATTCTGGAGGCCTAAAAAGTCATACTCTTTGGCATTAGAAGCAGTGACCAAAATCTGCTATGGGTTCATGGGTTCCCTGAACCATTTAAACAGTAACAATTCATGTTTAGTGAATCTCACAATGTGCCAGGAGTTATGCTAAATATTTACATGAGTTATCTTATTGGAAACTCCCAACAGGTAGTACTGTTACTATCCCCATTTTATAAATGGTGGAATGAAGACTCAGAGAGTTTGAGTAAGTTAAGTGAGACACAACCTTACTCTCTTTGATTTCCAAAAAGAAATCTTGGTCAATGATTCAAGAGAATTTTGAACCCAATCTGTCTCGCAGCAAGCCCAAGCTTCTAACCATTATATTACACTGTCCTTCCTGCCGACCAGTTATGGTATTGCCTAATTCACATGAGGGGTTCAAGGTAGATTTTGGAGACATGTCTTTCTGCTAGTTTCCCAGAAGATACACTGAAAATACTTACTGTGCTTTTCCTCTTTGTCAGTGATTATGGGATGTTTACATTCTAAAATTTGGTGACAGCTCTCAGCTCTGCATGGCTCATTTTTGAGTCATGGCTATATGTTGGGTTTCCTGGTATAGGCAGATTACATTTGGTACCTTATTCAAGCCCCCATCAGTCCAGAGCTCTAGGCTGGCTATTTCTCACAGGTTAACAGCATTTATGCATCATCTGTGCATGTCTCAATATTGCAATCATCAGTAGACATCAGTTTCCAGAAGGTAGGCTCTAGCACTTTGGATGCAAGGGGCCTGCAGATTTCAGTACTAGGCGGTTTCCTATCTGTAGGTGGCAGCAAACAAAGTGATGGACCAGATGAAACAAATGGTTTCAGTAGTGGCCCAAGTCCAGATCCAATAAGAGCTTTCTTTGAAGCTCCCATTTCTGAAAAAATCCATCATTCCCAGAGGAGAGGAGTATGGCTGTTTCAAAAGCCAAAAACAAACTGTCTCTGAACAGATTAATCCTTCTGCCACAGAGGTAAAGCTCAAAACCAAAAACTAGCCAAGGAGCTCTGATGATGTCTATCCATCAGCCAAACCAAGGGCAAATCAGGCTGCACACAGGATGGGGAACAGAGTCAAACCAGTTGAGTCAGCTGGGCCCTTAACTGTAAGAATGAAAAATATTTCTCACTTCAACTGGTGGCATTAATATCACAAGGTACTAGTGCTCATTTATGGTAGTAGTGGATACATTTGATTAAGGATCATATACATATGTAAATGTCCTTACCTCTTTTCTGTGCAGGCATCGTCTTTTCCTCATGCAATTGCTGCTGCACAAACTCAAAAGACTTACGGGCAGGAAGTCTGAGTGCCTTGACCTAACATTCACCTTTTGTGCAAAGTAAGGTTTTACTGAGGAAAAGGAACTGGGGCTGGGTGGACTATAAGCTCTAAGCAAATTTTTGTGGATTCGCTTGAAGATGCCTGTGCTGTTAACTCCTCCATTTCTATGCATTTGCATTTGACTTCTAATTCCAACCTTATCTCTGCGGAACTGAGGGATTTGTTCACAACTGGCCAGCTTAGATAGGGAAATAGTGGCTTCTCAGAGGCCAGGTGTCGGGGTGGCAGCATTCATCTCAGCTCAGGATTCCGGGGAAAGCCTGTGTAGGTGGAGGAGAGGCAGAAGGAGACAGCTGAAGCTATTACTGAGTCCTTCCTGTCTGAGACTGCCCTTCCCCTTTGATTTCTGTAGCAGGCATGGTTGCACTACTTAATTTTAATGCCTCAGCCCTGGCATGAAGAAATGCTGCTGGTGCACCTGATTCACAGTACCCAGGAAAGGAGAGGCCAACAGGATCACTGAGCCCAGGCCTTAAGCTCAGTGCAGCAGCATATTTTGGCTGCTGCTCAGTGACCTGCTTGTTCCAAGGAGCAAGATGGGAGATTTCCTCATAAATATTGATCCATCTATCCTGCACCCCCTACACCAGCACTAGCCAAATCTGTAGGTGAAAAGGATGGATCCAAGGGAGAAGTGCCTCAAAATCTGAAAACCACATGAACTTCATTAAGAGGTTCTGGGGACTTGCGAGGTGGCATTTAAAAAATAATAGCTTAATCTGCATGTCATCTGAGCTTGCTGATTCTTATTTATTTTCATTTACTTTACTTTTATTTCATTTTGTTTTATTATGACACAAAATCCCTTGAGTGGCTTCCCTTAGTTAAGTAAACTAAGGCCAGTGTGCACATTTGTGCAAGAGAATGGGTGTTACAGAGTCTTTTGCCCTAAGCTTCTCTAATTCCTTCTTTAAATAGAGCTCCAGGTATGCATGTGGGGTGGACGGGAAGGGTGGTGGCTTCTGAAGGAAAAGGAGTGATACCCCAAGCTCTCTTTCCGGAGATTTCAGGTTAGGGAAATCTGACCAAGTGGGTAGGCCTGACCATAGTTTCTTGGCAGGAAAGAACACTGAAGGCCACAAGGAGCAGCTCAGTGTGATGGAAGGGAAGTGTGTCATTTTGAAGGCTTCTTTTTCTCTGCTTCCTACTCTGCTTCTGGCTTCTGCATCTGCAGGTGTTTTTGTTTCCCTTGGGTCACCAGGCACAACCTTAGTTCCTCTTTGATTTCCAAAAGAAATCTGCTCATGCTCAGTATCCAGCAAGTCTGAATAACCTTCACTGGTGTTTTGGGAGGATGCCAGGGAGGGGTCACAGCAGGGAGCCCTTCCGTGTCTGCCAGACCGCTTATATTCTTCTTCCCATCTTTCCTTTTATGCTTATTTTACCTTCCTCCATCCTAGATTGTGTTCCTACCTCTCCTGCAATTTCTTCTCCCTCTATTAGAGCATCTAGCAAGTCAATCCATCAAGGCCTCAACAGGATTAAGAATCTTCCATGTTCCAGTAGCCATCCTCTTTAAAAGGAGGTATTTATTTTTGCCGTTATCATTTGTCCTCATACTTTCCCAAAAGAAAGTGGAAAAACAGAGGTAATAGAGAGGCACAGAGCAATCCAACAGTATTGCGCAGGACCAGGCACAAGTCCTTTGTATACCAGCCTGGTTCTCTTTTCTGAAGAGCACTCTTTGTTCTTTGTAATAGGTTTGCTAACTGCACATGATCTTTATTTATTTTCTTTGAGATGGAGTCTTGCTCTGTTGCCCAGGCTGGAATGCAGTGGCACAATCTCAGCTCACGCAATTTCCACCTCCTGGGTTCAAGCAATTTTCCTGCCTCAGCCTCCTAAGTAGCTGGGATTACAGGAGTGTGTGCCACCATTCCTGGCCAATTTTTGTATTTTTAGTAGAGACAGGGTTTCCCCATATTGGCCAGGTTGGTCTCAAACTCCTGACCTCAAGTGATCTGCTTGCCTCGGCCTCCCAAAGTGCTGGGATTACAGGTGTGAGCCACCATGCCCAGCCCCCAACTACACATGCTGTAATGAGGAATCTTTTCTGGATAGTGGATAATATGGTTTGGTAGTTTTGTTCCCTCCAAATCTCATGTTGAAATGTGACTTCCAATGTTGGAGGGGAGCCTATTGGGAGGTGTTAGTGTCATGGGGGGCAAATCCCTCATGAATGGCTTGGTGCTGTCCTAGCAGTAGTGAGTGAATACTCACTCTATTAGCTCACACCAGATCTGCTTTTTTTAAAAGAGCCTGCACCTACTTGCTTTTCTCTCTCTTGCTCCCCCTCTCACCAGGTGTCATTCTGGCTCCCTTTCACCTTCTGCCATGAGTAAAAGCTTCCTGAGGCCCACCAGAAGCTGAGCAGATGCTGCAACCATGCTTGTACAGCCTGCAGAACCATAAGCCAAATCAACCTCTTTTCTTTATAAATTACCCGGTCTCAGATATTCCTTTATAGCAATGCAAAATGGACTAACACAGTGGATGATCTTGTCGTTATCCCCTAGGCTACATGCTTCTCTAGGTTCTCAGGTGAAAATACCACCTCCCTAAGAATTGAGTGTTCTTGGAATGCAGCCAAAGAACCTTTCGCGATCTAGGAGAAAATACTGATCTTAGAAGGAAGAAATATAGATATTGAAAGGATCTTCAAGATCTATGAGAGTTGTTTAAATTGTTTGAGGTATATTTCCTCCTTTTCAAAACCCACTTCAACACTAGCTAAGAGGGAAGAAATTGGGGAGGGATGACTGCAAAAGGTTGAAATAAGCACCCTTCCATAAAGAATTTTTTTTGAGGATTTTTTTTTTTTTAAAGCCAGTTAAGTCACTTACCACTGTGGTCAAGGCAGTCAACGAAATATTGAATTTCTTCAGGAAGACATATTTCTCCTCTTACACAAAGAACGTCTGCCCCAGAACTCTGTATGCAGGGAGAATAGAGCTGGGGAAGGCCTATAGAGATAGTGAGTGTAGATGTGGTCACTAAATCTAGGAGACTCTTTCAGAACCCACTAGTGGTTTTGAAAGAGGTATGTTTAGAGAAACACAAATCAATGTGATTTTATGGAACAGGAAACAAATGTGCGGAATTCATTATCCTCAAGAGTTAGTGTAAGCTGAAAGTATGTATAAATACCTTTTTAAAAGGGTTAGATGCTTTCATAAATTTATGCATAGCTGGTTACTAAGGGCAACGAGGATGTTTTCATGGGAAACCAGAAACAGAAGAGATATTAGATATCAGTTAATCTCTTCCCCTCCACCCCTCCACCTCTGTAGTGAGGGGATATCAATACAGGACCTCTTAGAGCCGAAGGGGAGACTAGATGGGAAATGGGTGATTTCTAGTGGTCTCCCAGGTAACCCCCACCCCAACCTTTTTCTTCAAAGTTAAATTTTAAGAGAGGGAAGGAGGGACCAAACACACATAAAAGCCTCTAATTGGCTAAAGAAGCCACATTGACTCCAGGTGTGGGGGACTTGGTGGATGGGCAGTGAGGCTAATATGCAAAGATGGGTAGTAAAAGGAGCCTGACCAGGCACAGTGGCTCAGGCCTGTAATCCCAGTACTTTGGGAGGCCAAGGTAGATGGATCACTTGAGGCCAGGAGTTCAAGATCAGCCTAGCAACATGGCGAAACCCCATCTCTACTGAAAATACAAAAACATTAGTCGGCTGTGGTGGCGCACGCTTATAATCCCAGCTACTCAGGAGGCTGAGGCATGAGAATCACTTGAGCTTAGGAGGTGAAGTTTGCAGTGAGTTGAGATCGTGCCACTACTCTCCAGCCTGGGTGACAGAGCGAGACTTGGTCAGAAAAAAAAAAAAAAAAAAAAAAAAAAAGCCTATTCTATATTCTAGCGGAGGCTGTCTTGGAAGAAATCAGTCTAATAAGAGAAATAAGTAAGTGAGAATATTAAGAGTTTATGTACAGCACAATGGATATAAAATGAGGGTGTGGAAGGGATGAGCACTGTGTACCAAGAAGATGGAGAGCTGGGTCAACTGGCCTCTAGATGTGAGAGAGAACCTGAAGAGAACGACAGCATTTGGCTTAGACACATCAAAAGGGGGAACAGTTAGCTCTGCCATCATCTAGCTGGGGCCATGGAGGCAGTTTACACCTCACATTCCTTCAGGGACAATGTAAATGGTGCCCCTTGGAGTTGTGCATCTCAGAAGCACTCCTCAAAAATCAGCTACTCCAACTCCCCCATTTTCAGATGAGGAAGTAGAGGCCTGGAGATGTGAATGAGAGGACTCCTTGGGTTGCACAGCTCTTTTACATCAGAGTGGGTCTCTACTTCCCCTCCACCACATTATCTTGCCATGGAGGTTGAGCTATCAAAGGCAGCCTGGTCCTCTTATGAGACACATCTAGAGACCCCTTCATCTGGGAAACAGCTGACCAACACATTAAAATTACACATTAGAATTACACTCATTTCCTCAGCTGGATGTCATGCATTGACCAACTTGCCTGACCCTACATGGTAGTCCTGACAATTACAGAAAAGAGTGAAGAAACTGTTAAAGAAACTGTGAAGCTAATCCAGGAAGCATCTGTTATGCTCTGATGTTTCTTTCAGAATGACTTAGGACTACACCAACCTGAAGCTGCCTGTGGGCCTATGAACTGGAAATAAAACCCCTGGGCCAGAGCTGTCACTCTGTCGGTAGAAAAAGGAGGCTGACTGCTTTTGGCTACCTAGGCTCCACCAGAATTGAGAGGTGACTGGAACTGCAAAGCTGAAAGTTTCTGCTAGGAGAAAGGCAGCTGAGTGAGCTGTTTATTCAACAGGCACTAAAAATGAAGTTTGGCACCTCATTTGAGAACTTCCAGCAGTGTAAGAAAGCTGATTCATTTGTTCAAATAAAACCCAATTGTATTACTGTTTAACAGTGAGATAATAACATCTTATGTTTATAAACTTGTCTTATAGCCTGAGGGAGTCCACACCAATTTACAGACTTCAAAATCTGAGAGAAACTAGGACTATGTTTTCTAACACTGACATGCCCTCCCCTGGGATCTGGACGGCGAGGGTGGGGAGGGATCAGCCCCTGCAGCGGCTTTACATCAAATTCTCCCCAGTGCAGTCCCACCCAGCAAGTTCCAGAATTGGACCTCCTACTGACATACAGGGGAGGGGGGCTCTGCAGGAGAAGGGACCCTGACCAGTTGGGAGGTACACCAAGATTTTGCTTGGAGAGAGAGAAAAAAAAACCAGTCTGAACTGGGTGGAGTGTGCAGATACAACTGTTGGCAGAGGTGGTGTAGTACCTGATCAAACTCAGAGGGGGGAATATTTCATCTCCTGACAGTGAAAACAGGGCAAGTTTTAGAAATAAAGGACAATTCAGTTGTTTTAGGGCATTAAGCAACCCTCTGACTGCTATAGACAGGCCTAGCCTTAGAGTTGATGGCCTCAGCCTGACCAGTTTGGATCCCTGTCCTCAGGGCCCTTAAAAACCCACAGCTTAACCTCCACTCCCAGTGTGTTCCTCAAACTTGACTGGACCTCAGAATCACATGGGGAGCTTGTTTTATATGCAGATTCCTGGTCCCTCACCACCACTCCCACTCACTAGGTCTGGTGTAAAATTCAGGAATCTGCATTTTTAACAAGCATTCCAAGTGATGTTGAGGATGCTACTCCTTTAACCACACTTTAAAAAAAATATTGGCTGGGCACAGTGGCTCACGCCTGTAATCCCAGCACTTTGGGAGACCAAGGGGGCTGGATCACCTGAGGTCAGGAGTTCAAGACCAGCCAGACCAACATGGTGAAATCCCGTCTCCACTAAAAATATAAAAATTAGCCAGGCATAATGATGCATGCCTGTAATCCCAGCTACTAGGGAGGCTGAGGCGCAAGAATCATTTGAACCTGGGAGGTAGAGGTTGCAGTGAGCTAAGATCGTGTCACTGCACTCCAGCCTGCGCAACAGAACAAGACTCCGTCTCAAAAATAAATAAATAAATAGTAAATAAACTAAAAAATAAAAAAAAAATTGATTCCAGATTCCACACTACCAGCATTGGAACAAATCTGGGTCTGCAACCCTTGCAAGTAGCTCAGCACACAGTGAACCTTGGTTTCAATCACACTTTGCTTTCTGGGAAGAACTGAGACCTTGCCAGCACTTTTCCCAGGTTGCTCTGAGTAGATCCTGGACATCTTGGAACACAGGAGAGGTCCCTGCTTTGTAAAATTTAATATTGAAGGAAATTCAGACTACAGTTTCTGCTGAGTCAAGAATGAACCACACCAAGTCCACTAGGGAGGAGGGCAATTACCACTACCCTCCCTCTCCCACCCTCACAAGTCACTCTAGGGACATCTTTCTTCCCTTGGAGTCAATGAAGTTGGCTCTTTCCTGCCTGTGGCAGCTTCATAATGTCTATATAAATGGGGTTTGGGTTGTGGGGAACCCTTTGGTTGAAGGGGGAGGAGGTAGAGATTTTGCTTTGAGGCTGTGTTGGCAAAGCAAGCAAGGGTTTTTACTCAGCACGATGTTTTCTAAAGCTGCTTTTGTTTACGCTTAACATTAAAACTTCACTTGTGCATGTTAAAGAGAGGGGAGGGAAAAGTCAATGCAAATAATGAGGAACTAAGGACACTTCCCCAGCTAACCTCTGCCATTGCCTCAGCCTACAACCATGACTCTGGCTGAAAATAATGCCAACTATCTGAGGGCTGTGAGACTAGAACTAGGTCTTAGTCTCTCCTATCTGGCCCACACAGCTTATCTCCCTCCTAAGCCATCTTTCAGAGATATGTCAATTAGGAACAAAAACAGAAACTCTTGAATTGGAACTTGTCCATGTTCCTCTTTCCTTTTCTTTTTTCTTTGTTTGTTTGTTTGTTTGTTTTTGTTTTTGAAACTGAGTCTCGCTCTGTCACCCAGGCTGGAGTGCAGTGGCGCCATCTTGGCTCACTGCAAGCTCTGCCTCCCGGGTTCACGCCATTCTCCTGCCTCAGCCTCCCAAGTAGCTGGGACTACAGGCGCCCACCACCACGCCCAGCTAATGTTTTGTATTTTTAGTAGAGATGGGGTTTCCCCGTGTTAGCCAGGATGGTCTCGATCTCCTGACCGTGTGATCCACCTGCCTTGGCCTCCCAAAGTGCTGGGATTACAGGCGTGAGCCACCGTGCCCAGCCCCATGTTCCTCTTTCTATTGTTCCTCAATTTCCTGTGGCTCAGAAGATGAGATTGAACACACAGAATGGGGGAAATTTTCCCCACTGGGCCCAGCACTCACAAGTGCCTGGAATTCTCACACAAGTCTGATTTCTTCCTAACACATGACTCCAAGAATCCCTAGGTAATTATAAATAGCTCTGATGGGGTGAACTCATAGTATCAGTCACTAAAACTGCAGTGTGAATGTGCTAGCTGTGCCTTTTCCATTGGGATAGAAAGGGTCTACGAATCCGGAGACATGCAATTATGCCACACTTTCATGGAATGTATCTACTCCACCAAAGTTAGCTGTAAAATGACTTCTACTTCTTCATTAATTGTCCTCCCTCCCTCCCTTCCTTCCTTCCCTTCTTCCTTCCTTCTTCTTTTTTTCTTCCCTCCCTCCCTCTCTCCCTTCTTTCTTTTTTTCTCCCTCCTTCCCTCCTTCCTTCTCTCCCTCTGTCCCTCCAGTCTTCCAGTCCTCCCTCCCTCTCCTTCCTCACTTCTTCCCTGTTTTTGTAGATGTCCTTTAGCAAGTTGAGTAATTTCCCCTCTATTCCTAGTTTTCTGGCAGTCTTTATTGTGAATGGCCATTGGATTTTGTCAAATCCTTTTTCTGCATTTATTAATATGATCATATAATTTTCCTTCTTTTGCTTGTTGATGTGATGGATTACACTAATTGATTCTTGAATGTTAAACCAGGCTTGTATACCTGGAGTAAATTCCACTTGTTCATAGCTTACTGTTTTTATACATTGCTGGATTGGATATGCTAATATTTTATTGAGAATTTTTGCATCTATGTTCATGAGAAATGTTGGTCTATAGTTTTCCTTTCTTGTAATGTCTCTGTGTGGATTTAATATTAGAGTAATGCTGGCCTTATAGAATGACTTAGGAAGTTTCTTCTGCTTCTATTTTCCAGAATAGATTGTTGAGAATTGGTATCAGTTCATCCTAAAGTGTTTGGTAGAATTTGCCAGTGAACCCATCGGGTTCTAGTGCTTTCTGTTTTGGAAAGTTATTAATTATTGATTATATTTCTTTAACAGATATAGACCTATTCAGATTACCTATTTTTCCCTGTGTAAGGAAAAATGTAGATGTGTCTTTAAAGAAATTGGTCCATTTTGCCTAAGTTATCAAATTCGTGGGCATAGAGTTGTTGAGAATATTCCTTTATTTTCTTTGTTATGTCTATGGGATCCCTTCTACTTTTTACCCATTTGCTTAAGAAGTATATATTCAGTACTTACTATTAAAAACATTAGTTCAGCATATATTTATTAAATGCCTATTATGTGCCAAGTATTGTGCTAGGGCTGGGGATAGCATGACATTGATGTCTTGGAACTTACTTTCTTGTAAAGAAGATCAAAATCGAATGAATAATAGACATATCAAACAATTGTAATTATGACTAGTGCCAAAGAAGGAATTAAACAAGACTGGAGAGAATTTCTTTAGCAAGTGTGGGCAGGGAAAGCCTCTCTAAAGGAGGTGACATTTTAGCTGAGAACTAAAAACTGAGAAGGATCCAGCCTTGAGAAAAGCCTAGGAAAGGGTATTCCAGGCAGAGGAAACCACACGTGCAAAGAAAGACACTCCAGAAAAGGAAGAGATCAGCATGTAGGAGGGAATGAAATAAATTCAATGTGTCAGGAGCATAGAAAGCAAGGTAGATCGGAAAGGTCTAAGAGGTGGGCAGAGGCCAGATCCTGTAGAACCTTACAAGCCATGGTAAGGAGTTTGGATTTTATTCTAAGTGGAATGAAGAGCTTTTGAAGGTTTTAGGCAGGAGAGTGACATGATCTAATTTACATTTCTAAAAGGTTGCTCTGTGATCTTTCCTCACTGCTATGGGGAAAATGGAATAGAAGGGAGCAAGAGTGATGTCACAGAAATCAGTTAGGAGTTATTGCAGTAATCTAAGCAGGCAGAGTTGGGTGCCCTGGATTTGGGCAGGGGGACAGTGACAGTCAAGATAGAGAGAAGGAAAAATGAATAGATGGGAATTTGTTTTACCTGGCACTGGACTGAGCATTTACAAACTGCATGAATTGGGCAATCTCACTGCCTCCATCCAGCCACTGGAGGCTGCCTTTCTCTATCTTCAGTTTGAGAGTTTCTTCTTCAAGAACCAGGGGCCTCAAAGTCACCCCACTGGTTCCACACTTTACTCCAATAAGCTCTGGGAGTGACTCTTTCAGATCCCTGGGCCTATCAGTGACATATGTTCAGGGGATCACTGGTTCCATTCCAAACAGGTGTTTCTACATTCTGGGCACATCCCAAACAGTGCATACTCTGAGGATCATTGTTCTCATCTCTCCCGAGTGGGTGACATTTAGAATGATTATTGTTCAGCAGCACTCAGGCTTCTACTAAATGGTATGACAGAAGGAAGAACTTTGACTATCATGGTGATTAGACAGTGGAATGAATTGTCAGAGGAGGTTATGAAGGTTCCTTCAGCCAGACAAGCTGCTGAAATATGAAGACATTATGTATCAACGTGAGCAGCATCTTTATATTCTAAAGGTGGGTAGAGAAAGCAATTCAAGTGACAAGAGGAGTAAGGTGGAAGAACGCTGACAATGCTAGGTCATGGGTGGCTGCCAAACAACACGTGCCAGGACTCACAGGCAGGCTGGGCCAGCAGGTGAATAGGGAAGCTAGAACGAATGACCAGGGAGCTAGTTACAGTGAGTTATGAGGTGGAAACCAAGTTCTGAATCCGGGGTATAAAGCTAAACTGGAGGACACAGACATAGTCTGGAGTCTGAAAAGATAGGCAAGAGTAAGGCTGCAGAGGTCCAAGCCAGGCAGAAGGCAGTGTCAGGAGAAACCTATTCTAATAGTAGTGTTGGTCCCTGGCTGGGCTTCAAGCCAGGAAGAGGGAAATAGGTGGAGAGAAAATCAGAGTGGGAAAAGTATCTCCTGAATCAGAACAGCTAGGTGCAGCCACATCATAGTCGGCCAGCATGTATCAGTGGAACCTAGAACCAGTACCAATCTGCTTTCTGCCCTGTTTTCCAACTTCCTGAGAGAGTCAGAGTCTTACAGATTTCTGTGACTTCAGCACAGTGCTAGCCCTCTAGGGGACCGGGCATCAATGGGTAATTTACTACCCCCGTTCCTTGCATTTCTGTGGATAGCGGGTGTCCTTGTGAGCTGGGAAAGAGGCTGAAAATAAAATCGAGTACACAACATAATCTCACAAAGTAATTTCTCTGTTTCTGCCCCTGCCTGTATTGGCCCTTCTTCAAAGCCTTCCACCAATCCAACTATTTCTGCAAGTCTCCCAGAGGTCTGTCCCGAAGGTTCATTAACAGAACCCTTTTGCCTCCCCAGTGGCTTCCAGCATTTCCTCTGTTCCTTCTCTAGCTCCCTGGGGGTGATAATCCTCTTCTAATGCCTATAACAAAGCCATCCATGCAATGAGTTGTCTGCTGCTGCCGCTGCTGCTGTCACAAGCTGCCTCCTACCCAACTGAAACTACTAAAGCCAATGCTTTTGATGTGGCTTTGTGTACTGAGCGCCCCACAGATATTTTAGTGAAATAGTCCTTTAAATTGATACTTATTCTTACAAAGCTCTCTCTATTTAGGACTTAGGTATGAGATTTGGGAGGTGGATCAGAAGATAAGCAGGATAGTGTCCTCTGGTAGGTATTGTTTTGCTTTATTTGTTTGTTTTTGGTCTTCCCAGCAGGCTTTCTCTCTCCCCTTCAGCTGATGATAGACTCTACTCCTGATCTGAAGGGTAAGCATGTGAAGCAGACCTGGACAAACACAGAGTATCCATTCTCCTAGCAACAGTGATTGGATCAAATTATAGGCACATTACCAAGGAAGGCCAATCAGAATTGTTCCCTGGGATAGATGAATGGACTCTGGGAGATAGAAATTCTCTTTGCTAAGCTGTGACTGATGGCAGCTGTGTTTCCTGCAATATGGAGAAGACCACTCTACATCAAGAGAGTGAGACAAATGGAAAAAGAGATGCAGAGGCAAGCAGAAATAAAATACAGACACAGTTCTGACAATGTTGAATCCCTAGGCTTGGTTCCTTTGAGCGTTGCACTCTTCTTCCTAGCCTTTTGTACCAATATAGTGCCTTTTTTGTTTCCTAAGCTGGGCTGGATTCAGTTTCTGTTATTAATTATTTTTAAATGTCCTGATTAATTACAACATGAGAGCTATATGGGAAATTTTCTCTCTCCTTCAATCCTGAGGTTTAGGAAGATCCCCCTTACATGTCTATTATTTCTTCCATTAGGGTGTGTCTTTCCTGAGAGGCCCCTTAGGCTCCTAAACAAATAATTCCCTAGTGGACCTGCCTCCTAGACCCTCCATCCACATACACACAAGATGAATATGAATCTTTGGGAGAGTACAATTTAGGCTTCTATGTTGGGCCCTATTCGTATATCATTTGTTCATTTAACAAATACTTGTTGAGTTCTTATGATGTGCCAAACACTGTTCTAGGAGCTGAGAATATAGAAATGAATAAAATAGGCAACATTTTTGTCTATAAGAAGCTTGAAATAGATTGCAAACAAATAATTACATGTATAGTATAATCTCATGACTGTTATAAAAAAATAGAGCAGGTACATAAGATAAAAAGTAATGGGGTGGGGTTGCTGTTTTAGGCAGTATGGTCTAGAAAGGCCTTCTGCAGAGGGCACAGATCTGAATGAAGTGAGGATGTGAGTCGTGTGTGTATTTGAGGAGAAAACATTATAGGCTGAAATGACAGAGAGTGCAAAGGCCTGGAACTGCTTGACATGTCTGAAAAAGCAAGAAATGCCAGTAAAATGAGGTGAGCAAAGGAAGAATGGTGGGATACTAGGCCAGAGAGGTAGCCAAGGGCCAAATTGTGGAAGGCCTTGAAGGCTGGGCTCAGAACTTTGTATTTTTTTCTAACTGTGATGGAAAGCCATTAGAATGTTTTGATCTGGGGGTTGACAGGATCAGCTTTACCTTTTAAAAGCCTCCCTCTGGCTTCTGTGTAGAGAATGGACCATAGGGAATAAGAGTGGAAGCAGGAATACCACAGAGGAGACTACTACATTAGATATTTTTTGGTGTTGTTGTTAGTTACTGTTTTTTTGTTTTTTTCTTTTTAACAAAGTCTTACTCTGTCACCCATGCTGGAGTGCAGTGGCACGATCTCAGTTCACTGCAACCTCTGCCTCCCAGGTTCAAGCGATTCTTGTGCCTCAGCCTCCCAAGTAGCTGGGATCACAGGAGCATGCTACCATGCTGTCCCGAGCCATGAGGCCCAGAATTAGCCGACCTCTGTTGCTTGAACTCCGCAAAGCGGAGACAAGAGGGCACATTCCCGGGTTCTTTATTTACAAACTCTTCCCGCGCGCGCCCAAAGCTTTTCCCGCGCGCGCCTAAGTTTCTCCCGCGCGCGCCAAAACTGTTCCCGCGCGCGCCAACCTTTCCCGCGCGCGCCAACCTTTCCCGCGCGCGCGCAAACATTTTCCCGCCCAGGAAGATATGCAGCCCAGGGCGCAGGCGCGATCCCGCGCCCGGGAAAAGTACAAACCCACGGCGCATGCGTGATTGTAATTTGAGAAGACCCGGCCCCCCGTCACCGCCCTGGTCCAACCTCTTCCCCTGCCAGCCTATATAAGGCATGACCCTACACTCAATAAACGAGACTTGATCAGGCTATTTGTCTTGTCTCCATTTCTTGTGTTTTCTTGTCTCCTCCATTCCCACTCCCCATTCCAGGGCCCGTTTGACTGTCCTGCAGGTCGGGACACCATGCCTAGGTAATTTTTGTATTTTTAGTAGAGACAGGGTTTTGCCATGTTGGCCTGGCTGTTCTCAAATTCCTGGCCTCAAGCAATCCTCCCACCTCGGCCTCCCAAAGTGCTGGGATTATAGGCATGAGCCACTGCGCCCTGCTGAGAAACTACTGCATTAGTTTATGTGAGAGATGATGGTGGTGTCAACTAAGATGGGAGCAATGGAGGCAGTGAAAAGTATGCGGATTCAGGATATATTCTAAAGATAAAGCCAATTAAAGCTAACAGACTATGCTGGTGGATTGGACATAGAGTACGAGAGAGGGTCAAGGATGATTCCAAGTGTTTTGGCCTGAGCAACAAAGTGAATCAGGATGACAGCTATTGAGATGGGAAAGAATGGGAGAGGCACAGGATAGGGGACTGGGAGCATCATGAATTTTGTGTGGAATCTGTTAAGTTTGAGATGCCTATTAGTCATCTAAGTTGAGATGTGAAGAGGTCAGGAAAAAAGAAATACATGTCAAACAAAGGAATGCAAAGTATTAGGACAAAAAGAACCCTGAGAAACAAGGAGTGTCCCAACCATCACCATGCAGAGCACATCACACTTCCACTAATTTAAAGAGAAAAATATATCTCATTTCTCAGAATTTCCTCAACCAGGACCTGGCAAAAATTCAAACTATCACAATAAGAAGGGGGTTTGTTACTATAAATCAAGGTAGGCAAAGGGACAGAGACTCTATTAGCATAATAATCCAATGAAGGAATGCTAAGAGAATGTCAATATTGGTAGTGTGGAATACTATTAGCTGTCTCACAGGTATCCCACTCTGAGGCTAGTCTTTAGTTAGGACCTCTTTTCCTGACCCCACTCCCCCAGAACTGGAGGAGCTACCCCCATGTACACTCCAATTCATTGGAACTGGATGGAACCAAATGAGTGACAGTGACTGATTACCCAAACTGGAGACTCACATCAGGAAAGGAGTTCCCCAAAGGCCATCAGGGAGGAGAAGTAGTAGTCAGGGGAGGTTTCTCCACTGTCTGCAAGAGGGAAGGATTGCTACCAATGGTCTTATGCCCCCTGAGTAACTAAGAATGAGTGGCATAATGGGGGGTCACTCAAAAATCTACATGTCCGCCCTTGCACAGTGGCTCATGCCTGTAATCCCAACACTTTGGGAGGCCGAGGCTGGTGGATCACTTGAGCTCAGAAGTTTGAGACCAGCCTGGGCAATATAGGGAGACCTCGTCTCATAAAAACATTAAAAAGTAGCCAGGCGTGGTGGCCTGCGCCTGTAATCCCAGCTACTGGTGGGGCTGAGGTGGCAGGATCTCTTGAGCCCGGGAGGTTGAGGCTGCAGTGAACTGTGATTGTTCCACTGCACTCCAGCCTGGGTGACAGAGGAAGACTCTGTCAAAAAAAAAAAAATATATATACACACACACACACACACACACACACACACACACACACACACATCTGGGAACTTTCCAGAATGCTCGGTGAGAGGCAGAGTTATGGTAGCTGCCGAGCTGCACACAGCTCCGAGCTCCTTACCACTCCCTCACACACCAGCCTCAGCCCACTCGCCGGCAGAAGATGGTGGAAGAAACCACTTACTGTGATGTTTTGGGGATCAAACCCAATGCTACTAAGGAAGAATTGAAAAAGGCTTATAGGAAACTGGCCTTGAAGTACCATCCTGATAAGAATCCAAATGAAGGAGAGAAGTTTAAACAGATTTCTCAAGCATATGAAGTTCTCTCTGATGCAAAGAAAAGGGAATTATATGACAAAGGGGGAGAACAGACAATTAAAGAGGATGGAGCAGGTGGCGGTTTTGGCTCCCCCATGGACATCTTTGATATGTGTTTTTGGAGGAGGAGGAAGGATGCAGAGAGAAAGGAGAGGTAAAAATGTTGTACATCAGCTCTCAGTAACACTAGAAAACTTATATAATGGTGTAAAAAGAAAACTAGCTCTGCAAAAGAAAGTGATTTGTGATAAATGAGAAGATAGAGGAGGTAAGAAAGGAGCAGTAGAGTACTGTCCCAATTGCTGAGGTACTGCATTGCAAATAAGAATTCATCAGATAGGACCTGGAAAGGTTCAGCAAATTCAGTCTGTGTGCGTGGAGTGCCAGGGCCATGGGGAGCAGATCAGTCCTAAAGATAGATGTAAAAGCTGCAAAGGAAGAAAGATAGTACGAGAGAAGAAGATTCTAGAAGTTCATATTGACAAAGGGATGAAATATGGCCAGAAGATGACATTCCATGGTGAAGGAAACCAAGAACCAGGACTGGAGCGAGAAGATATTATCATTGTGTTAGATCAGAAGGATCATGCTGTTTTTACTAGATGAAGAGAAGACCCTTTCATGTGTATGAAAGAGTACAGCATACAGCTGGTTGAAGCATTGTGTGGCTTCCAGAAGCCAATATCTACTCTTGACAACTGAACCATAGTCATCACCTCTCATCCAGGTTAGATTGTCAAGCATGGAGATACCAAGTGTGTAATAAATGAAGGCATGCCAATTTATCATAGACCATATGAAAAGGGACGCCTAATCATTGAATTCAAGGTAAACTTTCCTGAGAATGACTTTCTCTCTCCTGATAAACTGTCTTTGCTGGAAAAACTCCTACCTGAGAGGAAGGAAGTGGAAGAGACTGATGAGATGGATCGAGTAGAACTGGTGGACTTTGATCCAAATCAGGAAAGATGGCGCCATTACAATGGAGAAGCATATGAGGATGATGAACATCATCCCAGAGGTAGTGTTCAGTGTCAGACCTCTTAATGGGCCAGTGAATAGCACTCACTGGTGGCATTTTATGTGCAGTAGTAAATGAGTGAAGGACTATAATCATAATATGCTCACTACTTGCTCTTGTTTTGTTTAATATTCAACTATAGTAGTGCTTTAAAAAGTTAAATGAAGAATAAATTCAAATATAAAAACTCTGACTTTACCCTTTATGTATGATGACTTCGGTGTGCAAGATGAAGTTTAATACCTGTAAAAACTACTTTACAAAGAAGTTCCCCTAGCATTTCTAGGCCAAACCTTGTAACTGACTTCAGCTATGTATGTGGACAAGCTTAGACTGAAATGCTAGGTATATGTATTGGCTTCAGTGTATGACTCTTCATTGTTAAGCTATGAAAGTAAAACTCTGTATTTAACTGGCAATGAGGAAAAAAAATTTGTAGAGAAGTCTTGGTCTGTATAGTTCTTTGTGTTAAGTGGGATTCATTGTAGTGCCTCTGCATTTATCCTATTGCCTCAACTGTTACTTGAAGATGGCATAATAAATAATTTGTCCTGTGGGATCTCTGATAAAAATGATACCTTTCTGTAGGAGGAGTTTATCATAATGATGCTGCTTCTTGAAGGTTTGCACTTCCAGAATGTGTTTCCTTCTGCTGTGCCATCCATATATATATATGTGTGTGTGTGTGTGTGTGTGTGTGTGTGCGTGTGTGTGTGTGTATATCTCCATATATATCTTGACCAGTCCTGGTTATTTGCTCCCCTCCTTGTCTGTGGACCATGATAAGCCTGAGTAGTGACTTCAGAGCTTGGGTAACGTAGAAATTAAAATAAAAAGACCTTTACGTGGAGAAATAATTTGCATGGGTAATATAGGAAGGTATTATTTAGGTATGTTACAGGATTACTTTAAACCATTTGTTTTATGCTCCAAAGTAATTAATGTTGGTAGCATAGCAAATTATGATGAATAGCTTTAATTGTATGTTTAAAAGTCTCATCATATGTTTACATGCTTAAATCTGGGTATCAGAATTTAAGCAGTTATTGAAATGTATTGTCTCCTTAATATACTAATTACAAAGCAAAAAAAAAAAATTCCAACAAACAAGATAACTACATGTCCTATTGACTCCTATTGGTTAGAATAAGTGATGTAGACTGAGAGTAAAGGTCATTTTGTACATTTTCTTGAACTTCATGTATATGTTGATAACCAACTAACAGGCTGGTTTAATCACCCTCTTTTTCCCTCCCTGGAGTAACACAAGTGTTTAAAGCACATGGAAATACTGAACTCCTTGAGGGCAAGGACTAGCACTTGGTTCAGTAGTTGGAACATAGTAGGCAGTCAATAAGTGCTTGTTGATTTGTTTTAAAGCTACTAAAAGAATAATCCAAGTAAAAATTGAGACGAGAGTCAAACCAAATGTACAAGTGAGCAGAATAAGAGGAAAGGAGAGAAAAAAATGTAAATGTGAAAGATAAGAATTCTATGACTGCACCTGGGAGGAGGATAAGATGCAATAGGAGGGGGGAAATTTAAAAAGGAAGCAAATTAGAGGGGTTAAAGTTATCATTAGAAAAGAAAAGCAGAACTGAGCAAGGTTTGGCTGCCAGCTTTTCTGCCTGATTCCTGCCAACAGGGTGTATAGCTTCGTTGATGAGAACCTTTTCTTGGCCTTGTACAACAATAGAGCAAATACCGAAGAAAACTCATAGTTTTAGCATTCAGAGGTCACAGCCAGGCAGTGGGGACGGTGGCCAGCCTTGATCAATGCAGAATTGATTTACAATTTAATGCTTTTGTGTTTCAAAGTAGGATACCCAAAGAGGACAACTGGGGGGCAGACTTCAAATTCCTTCAGCCAACACTAAAAATGAATAGGAGAAGCCCATGTCACTTAAAGCAAGATATATAGTACTGGGAAAGAGTGACCTGTGAATAGGACGTGACAAAGAAAAGGTAGTGGGGAAAAGAAAGGGTAAGGACCTAAAAAGGGAGGCTGAGAAAGTGATATACAGAGAAATATCAAAGGAGGGCTAAGCTTATAAAATTGAAATTGATGGATGAGGGGATGAGGACATTAAAAAGATCTTTAAGAGGCTTCAGGGAATGTAAGATCAAGGGCAAAGCAGAGATGTCATGTGGAATGCATTACATAACAAGCAGCTTGTGAAAGTTAATGCATGACATCATAGAAAGAAGGGTATGCACAGGGTCTAGGGGCCGGGGCGCCCCAGCACTTTGGGTCTGAATATAAAGAGTGGAGTACTGTGGCTACAGAGCTAACGGGATCTTGTAAAGACAAAAGAGGATGTTATAGGCTCTTCTTTATATACAGAGAGGATACTGGGGTAATTGGGTTGACCAAGCATTGGTGTCAACAGAGTGGCATTAACATCTCAGTCCTGTCACTTAAAAGGTAACTTCTTTGGCCAAGCTCCTTTGACTTCTGAGTCTCAGTTTTCTTATCTGTAAAATGGGGACAATAAAACTCAAATCACAGTGTTGTCATCAGGATAAGCAGTGCATGGACAGTGACTTGCACATAGGAGACACTCAATACTGCTACTACTACTACTACTACTACTGCTACTACTACTACTACTACTACTATTGCTTTTTCTGTCATTATGCAATCATCATTTTACTTAAAAAAGTAAGGTGAACAGACAAAATACACTGCTGGAAATTATGCTACCCCTAATAAAAATTTCATTTTTTCAAGGTAAGGAAAGAGAGTGGATCAAAGGGGAAAGGGCAAATGCACGATCTTAGACATAAAGGCTCATCCAAATATGGAATGCTGATGTATACAGGCACGGCAGAGTCGATGCAGGAACAAGCTTATATTAAATATGGTGTAGGGGATGATGGATGGGGAAAGAATAAACATTAGAGTTTAGTGTGTTTAAAAGTGATATTGATCATTTGTGGAAAGGTGTTTGGCAACAGAAAATAAACTGTAAATGGGCAAAATATCTTAAATCTT
Source organism: Rhinopithecus roxellana (assembly GCF_007565055.1). Classification (NCBI taxonomy): domain Eukaryota; kingdom Metazoa; phylum Chordata; class Mammalia; order Primates; family Cercopithecidae; genus Rhinopithecus; species Rhinopithecus roxellana. Next base: position 18,020,987 of record NC_044558.1, read on the forward strand.
TTATAATTAAAAACTCCACGACATGGCCTTCCCTGGAGCTCGTTAAGAATTAGCCCACATCTGAACATCACACATCGGGGCCTATCATGGGGAGGAGGGAAGGGGGAGGGATTGCATTGGGAGTTATACCTGATATAAATGACGAATTGATGGGTGCTGACGAGTTGATGGGTGCAGCATACCAACATGGCACAAGTATACGTATGTAACAAACCTGCACGTTATGCACATGTACCCTAGAACTTAAAGTATAAAAAAAAAAAAAAAAAGAATTAGCCCACATCTGTTTGGCATAGAGACGGAGGTACCCTCCTACGGGAAGAGGGAGAGAGACTGAGTCATCTTATCCTTTTCAGAGTTTCCTCCTTTTGCTTCCCTTCTTTTCCAACCCAGCCCTCACCTTTATTTAACTGTCCAAGAGCCTCAGAGCTAAGCTTGTCCACACGTTGATAAAATGCTTGCCTGGTAGAGCCTGGGTGGTTTCTTTTCTTTTCTTGGCCGTGTGTCTTATTTTAGTAACAAGCAACAAGCAATACAGAGAATGCTCAGACGGAGGGGGAAAAGGACAAGACAGACAATCCTCGCAGCTTTGGTGAAAGTGTGTTCTTGGGGGTGGGGAGGAAGCATCGCCCACAGAGCAGTGCCTTTCACCAGCGGTTCCGAAAAGGAAAAGGAACCCTAGGAGGGTGCAGAGACTGTAATTAGCCACACAGGCAACCAAATCAGAAAGCTGTCAGTAAGAAGAGCAAGGCTTAGGGCACCCAAAGGAGAGTTAAAGATGAAAGCTGCCGGGCGTAGTGGCTCATGCCTGTAATCCCAGCACTTTGGGAGGCCAAGGCGGGTGGATCACCTGAGGTCAGGAGTTTGAGACCAGCCTGGCCAACGTGGTGAAACCCCGTCTCTACTAAAAATACAAAAATTAGCCAGGCATGGTGGCACATACCTGTAATCCCAGCTACTTGGGAGGCTAAGGCAGGAGAATTGCTTGAACCAGGGAGAAGGGGGTCGCAGTGAGCCGAGATCACACCACTGCACTCCAGTCTGGGCAAAAAGAGCAAAACACACACACACACATACACACAAAGGAAAAAAAGAAAGAAAAAGAAAGAAAGAAGAAAGAAAGAAAGAGAGAAAGAAAGAAAGGAAAGAAAGAAAAGAAAGAAAGAAAGAGAAAGAAAAAAGGTGAAAGCTTGGACATGCGAAGGGTTATCCACCTACTACTGCAGTGCAGGGTGCAGGCTGGTGGCTTGACCTGGGGTCAAGGGTAGGGGCCCAGAGATGCCCTAGCTACATAATTTGCAGAATCTATTGCAAACTGTGTTATTATTATGATGTTATAAGTGTAAATTATTGTAAATAAACATATTATATTATTGTGTTATTAATAACATATAATTATTACTATTTGTTTAAAAACTATTCAGAATTTCAAAATAGCAGAGTGTTAAACCAGTTGGGCCCTTCTGAGCATGGAGTCCCCAAATGCACAGGGCCTCATGCTCATGAAGCTGGCACTGCCTAGGGACATGTTTATGTGGAACACCAAACGTAGGCTGATTATTTTATTTAACAAATCAAAATGATAGCGCTAGAATGATTTTGTGTTATTTTATTCAAAGTTTTGTTTTGTAAATTTTAAAACTTCTCTTATGATTTTATATTATACTTAATATATATTATGATAATGCAATCATATTCTAATGACAAATAAAAAGATTTTTTTTTTTTTTTTTTTTTTGCAAATTTGTTTGAATGGCAAACACCTATCCTTTAAATAGGAGCTACTTCCTATTTTATTTAGTTTTTCTGGCCCTGTGTGATTTTGACTGAGGCTCTGTAAAATGGATAAAAAAGACAAGGAAAGCTATTTCCAGTGCTCTCCTTCTCCCAGCCTCATGCTGCTCTGTGTGTCCTCATTCTGGGCTCTTCTCCCAACTCTCCTCCCTCCCAAATCTTTCCCTGAGTTCTTTAATGTTCTTTCCGCTTATTTGTCACCCCTTGTGGCAGCTATAAAACCAAATCCTTACTTTGAGAATTGGTAATTAAAGGGAAAGAATTAAGCGTTTATTCTGCCTTTCCGGTAGGGACTATATTTCAATATAATCAAATAGCCATAGTTTTACTTTTTGTTTATTTAACACTTACATAGTGCTTACCAGGCAGCCTGCTTTATTCTGATTGCTTTACTAGTATTACTTAATTTAATGATCATAACACAACATTTTATAGATAAGAAAATTGAGGCATGGAGAGGTTAAGTGACAGTCACATAGCTAGCAAGAGGTGGGACCAGGATTTGAATCCAGACCCTCTGGCTCTAATGTCGATGCTCATACCCACTCCACTGGGCTGCCCTGGTTGAACAAGGTAAATTCTACTTTCCTGAACAACATTGGCTTGGAAATAGAGACAGGGTGATAGAATTTAAAAATCGTTTTTAAGCCTGTCATAAATTCATTGATTCAGACCAGAATCATCAAGTGGGATTAAAACTATTAGGTGAATAGCTGATGGGGACCTGGACATTTGTATGGTGCCAAGGTAACAGCACACAGACTATTTTCTGGTCATCAAGAGGAAAGCAACTATACAATGGATCTGGTTGCCATCATGCTGATCTAGTGGTGAACCACAGCATTACCAACAGTGGGGCAACCAGACACTACATGTCTTCTGACATTCTGCTGTATGTGATGCAATGCCATGTGGATGTATTCTAGCTGAAGATATTTAATTTGAATGTATCAAGCCTTTTGTTCTAATGTGCAGTTTCTGGGAAATACAGGAGATTGAGAAACAAGCCAAATAACACCACGAATAAGCACTTAGACAAATACAAAAGGTGGAACATTTTTTAGAACCACTGGCCTGATTTCCTCAATGATTCAATTTAATGTGAAATAGAAAAAGAATGTTCTCTAGTTCAAGAGACTGAAGGGATATAACAAGATGACTGCATGATTTGAACTGAATCCTGATGTGGACAAACCAGTTGTAAAGAACATTTCTGGGATAACTGGGGAAATTTGAATATGGCTTGAGCATTGTCAAGTGTTAAGGAATTTGCACACTGAAGCAAATAATTAATAAAATAATTTTTAAATGTCCATTCTGAAGTAAATGAGGTCTCTCTCTCTCTCTCTCTCTCTTTCTCTCTCTCTCTCTCTCTCTCTCTCTCTCTCTCTCTCTCTCTCTCTCTCTCTCTTTTTGAGACAGGGTCTCACTTTGTCACCCAGACTGGAGTGCAGTGGCACAATCTCGGCTCATTGTAGCCTCGACCTCCCGGGTTCGAGCAATCTTCCTGCCTCAGCCCCCCAAGTAACTGGGACTATAGGTGTGCACCAGCACACCTGGCTAATTTTTGTATTACTTGTAGAGACAGGGTTTTGCCATTTTGGCCAGCTGATCTCCAACTCTTGAGCTCAAGTGGTCTGCCCACCTCAGCCTCCCAAAGTGCTGGGATTACAGGTGTGAGCCACCACGCCCAGCCACTTTCACTCTGTTTGCAGAATGGTCCCTCCACTTTGCCCTGAGTGAATCCTGACTCGTTCCTTGTCCATTTCTTCCTATAGCAGATATTATTGGTGCTCTACCCATATCTCTTTGGCCCTCATCATTTCTGTCCATGTAGGCTGACTTCCAACTGCCAACACTGGCATCTTTTCCTGGAGGATTTTCTCTGGCCTCCAGAGCCCTCTTTGCCTGCACACATAGGAAGCCAGAAGTTACAGGGGATTAACAAATTCCCTAGGACAGCTCTGAATCAATGACTGACAGGAGTAGTTGATCCCTTAGGTGGGATAACTCTGAGATGCATGTTCTACACAACCTCCTGGAATTCCCCAGCATGATTAAGCTCCACTTAACCACAGTGGTAACTTGATTGATAACACGCCCCTTCATTGGCTCAGTCCCCTACGCCTTTTGGGTATTTCCTGTGATCATCTTCAAACTACTCATGGTGACTGGAATCTCATATTTCAGAGTCTGCTTTGGGGACAGTCCAGACTAATATATTTCACCTGGAGCCCTCTTTTATGGAAATTGTTCTTTCTCCCATAGCCTAAGAGCAAGAGACAGTTCCAGCATATTTCTAGTGCCATGCTTTTACCCTCATGCAACATTCTTTCCTTCTTTGATGCTTACACCATTTACCCTCTACGTGTCCTCACTGTTAGCATTTATTGGCATCACGGCTATTATCCCGTATCCACAGAAAATTCTGGTGCTCCCCTCTAAACCCAAATCCTATAATTAGCCTGAGGGTTTCATATGGAAGTCCTAACCTCCTCCTGGCCTCTTGGCTTCAGGACCCCCTCATCTCAAGTTATCTTTAGCTCTGCTCCATTTTACCCACTGCCTTGGCCACACTGTGGAAGTCATCGTGGCCCCAAACTGCTTTACTTTTGAAATTCTAAACTTCAATTTTCATTCTTAGAGTATAAGAACCCATTTTTCCAGCTCTCTTACTCTTTCAGTGCTTGCTCATGGGCTTTGCTGCATCTTCCCTACAAGCCTCCACCCAAAGCCAGTTGTGCAATCTACCTTTTCTGTTCCTGAGGACTGCTGGAGAAGATCACCCATGGTTGCATACTGCACTATCTTTAGCCTCAGTTAAACTCTCAGTTTTTAGTCAATCATTTTGTTTATTGTTGGGCAGCAACTTCTCCTTCTCTCCAATAATGTTCCTGCCTGTTGTCTGGGTCCCTTTTCATTTGCCTCAGCCCACTCACTCTTTTTCCAATTTGGTTTCCATCTTGCCTCTGACTCTTGGCTCTATATTCTTTTAAAATCTGCCTTTTGCCATCTAGTGGTTCTATTCTTCTCCAAGTCTTGGCTCAAGTATGTATGTACAAAATTTCTTCTAGTGTTGATGGAAAAATACCAAACTGTAAAATTTTTTAAAGAGGTTTATTCTGAGCCAATATGAGTGACCACAGCTAGGGGCACTCATACCCAAGAAGCCTTGAGTAAGTGGTCCTGAGACAGTCAGAATGTAACTTTGTTTCATATATTTTAGGGAAGCAGGAGTTACAGGCAAAGAATACATTCCTTCCATGTAAAAGAATGTATGCCTTTCATGTAGAACAATACATGGAAAGTATACATTGGTTAGGCCTGAAAAGGTAGGATATCTTGAAGCAGGGGCTTACAGGTTATAGGTGGATTCAGAGATTCTTTTAAACTTTTAAGTTCAGGGGTGCATGTGAGGGTTTGTTACATAGATAAACTTGAGTCATGGGGGGTTGTTGTGTAGATTATTTCACTACCCAGGTATTAAGCCTAGTATCCATTAGTTATTTTTCTGTATTTAGAGATTTTTAAAATTTGCAATTGGTTAAAGAAATAAAGCTTTCTAAAAATTACTTGGAGTCAGTAGAAAAGAATGTTCAATTTAAGATAAGGGTTTGCTAAGCGTCATATGATGTTATGCTAGAGTCAGGTTGTGAGGGCAAGCCAGAAGATACTGGGTCAGAGTGACCTGTAGGGGTGTGTGCCTTAACCCTTGCCTGGCATGGCCTTAGGTTCTGTTTATAATTTGTTATCTTATTGTTTCAAAGAGTCCATTTTGTCAGTCTTATGATCTCTATTTTAACATTAATGCTGGTCAATTGTTGTGAATAAACTGCAAAAGGGGAGAGTGTAATGAAGCATGTCTGACCTTCTTTTTTGTCATGGCCAGCAACTCAGTTTTCTGTTTTTATTTTTATTTTTAAAAAATATTATTAGCCTGTCCTTTGGAAAGGAACTCCATTTTAAAGGTTTATCTGCCATCCTCTTGGCCAAGAGGGAGTCCGTTCAGTCAGTTGGGGGGCTTAGGATTTTATTTTTAGTTTACATACTGTAACTTCAGGACCCAAAGTCTGTCTCTGGCCTTGGACTGGCAGCCGTGCTGGGCCCATCCAGCTTCACTCATTCCATAGTACTTTCTTCCTCCCCTCTCAATCGTTAAGAGAGGATTTAGATAACTTCCATTTGTTGATTCATCATTTCAACAAACAGTTATTGAATATTTTTTGAGCCCAGTGACAGGCATATTGCTAGGAGCTATGCTAGGTGCTGGAATACAGCGGCAAATAAGAAAGGCAAGGTCTCTGACCTCATGACTTGCACATTGTGACAATATCATTGAAAAAAAACCTCATAGAAAAGAATATGAACTATTTCAGATAAGGTAGTCAGGGAACACCTCCATAAGGAGGTAACATGTGATTCAAGTCCTGAAGGTAGAAAAGGAGCCAGACAGGGAAGAACCCAGTGAATGAGTGTTTCAAGCAAAGGGAACTATAAATGAAACAGTTCTGAGGCTAGAAAGAGCATGACACATAGTGCGAGTACAGAAGGCCAATATGGGTGGAGCATAGTCAGTTGAGGGGAGAAGAGTAGGAGAAAGGAGAATGGACCAAGAGTCATTCAGACCACTGGGCTAGATCATGTAGAGATTTGCAGAACAAACTGAAAAGTTTGAATTTTATTTTAGATGTGATGGAAAAGCATTGAAGAATTTTGATAAGGAGAGTCACATAATTTGATTTCCATTTTTAAAAGATTACCTTAATTTACAATTTGGGCAAGTGATAATGGTGCCTTGGACTAGGGTAGTAACAGTAGAGATGGGAGAAGTGGATGAATTAGAAATTCATACTAGATACAGAATGGTCAGGATTTGCCGATGGATTGAATTTGGGAAGTGAGAGGAGGAGGAATCAATGATGACTCTCAGGTTTCTGACATATGTTAATGTCATTTTCTAAAATGGGTAAGATGGGAGAGGAACAGATTGGGTGGGGGGAGGGTGTCGAGAGTTCTGTTTTTGCATGTACTATGTTAGACATGTCTAATAAATATCCAAGTGGTGGTTTTAAATGGTCAGGTAGATCTATGAATCCTAATTTTAGAGTCTTTTTGCGGTCTTCACTGAAAACTGTCAGCATAAAGATAGTATTTAAAGCCGAGGGAATGAATGAAACCACGTAAAGAGCAATTTGAGAAAGAGAAGAAGAAGGCTCAAGACCAAGCATGGATAACGCCAATATTTAGAGTTCAGATGGAAGACATTGAGAAGGAGTGGCCAGATTGGTAAAAGTGTGGTATTAACAAAACCAAGGGAAGAAAGATTTTAAAGAAATAGTTTTTAAAGAAAAGTATTAGAGATCTTCTGTATCAAATGCTGGTGACAGAGCTGTTAAAATCAGGACAGAAATGTGAAAACTGAATTTGGCAAAATACAGGGCTCTGGGGATCTTGAGAAGAGAGGTTTCATTGAGTTGATGAGTATGGAAGCAAGCCTGGAGTGGACTGAAGAATAAATGAGAGATGAGGAAGAAGAGATTGCATGTGTAGAGAATACTTTGGAGAATGTTTGCTGTTGGTGGGTGCAGAAATGTAGGGAAGAAGTTGGAGGGATAGTAGGATAAATAAGAGTTTATTTGGGGGTTAATAAATGCTAAATCAAGTTCGTATGCTGATAAGAATTATTCAGTGGAGAGGGCAAAAGTCCTTAAGAAGGGAAGAAGTTATGTTGTGGCATAGACTGTTAGATATCCCCTAATATTTCTCTCCCCTTCTTCCACACTAATAAAATTCCAAATTTATAGCTGGCTTCATGGCCTACTAGAATAAAGATTATACTTTCCAGCTTTTCTTGCTACTCAATATAGCCTTGTAACTTTACTATCGCTGGCCAATAAGATGTAACCAGAAGTTATGTCTCCTATCATGTGACAGCTCTTGGGAAACTTTTTTGAAAGATAGATGGCATAATGCCCTTTGTCCCATCATTTGTCTCTGTCTCCATCCTACTGCCTGAAATTTGGATGCGATGGTTGGAACTCAAGCTACTATCTTGGACCTTGGCCACACCCAAGGGACATGGTAAGTTGAGATCAGCCTGGGTTTCTGAAGACTCTGTTGAGGAGGGTCACCAGATCAACCCTGAACTGCCTACCTTTGGTCTTTCATGTATGAGAGAAATACACTCTCTTGTTTAAGCCACATTATTTTGGACCTCTGTTGCTCTCCTACAAACCTAATGCTAACTGATTGAAATGGGATCCAGTGAACAAGTGGAAGGGATGGCCTTTAACACGGGACAATTCATTTGACATAGCAGAAGGCAAGGGTACAGATGGTAAATGTGGTGATGGGAAAGTGAGAAATTTCCCATTTAATTCTCTTTTTTCTCAATGAGGTGGGAGGTGAGGTCTTCTGCTTAAAATGGAGATGGATGCTATAGAAGGTTGTATGTAGAAGAGAGATGGTATAATATAGACTCCTTTATATGTAGGAAGTGGGGAGAAGTCTAAGGATATACCTGTGAGGAACCCTATACTGGATCTGAATTATTTCTTTCTTTATTTCTGGCTGCCCTGTTATCCTGGATCCTTGACCCTATGACCACTTTTTATTCTTTATTTCCTGCAAAGTACCCTTATTATGATGTTCTCATGGTTCTCACCCTGTACTTCCAAAGCTGTGCCCTCTTTCTTGGTTCCCAGGTAGGATTCCCCTGGGATTTCAGTGCTTTCCTAAAACTGAACTAGATTTGCCAGGCCTTTGCTGGGCTGTACTTGCAATTTTTAACACCCCACCCCCACTCATTCTGCCCATTTACATTTCCAATGTGCCTTGTTGTCCCACTACCTTTCTTTCTCTTAAGCAAACTCTAGCTTTTAGCTGACACCTTGTCAATTCCTTGTGCCAAAATCCAATTTGTCTATCCTTCAAGGCCCACTCTATGTCCCACCTCCTTCTGGAAGCGTTTCCTAACTATTTCAATCTACCTTGAGGTTTTAGTCATTGAATGAATAAGCTGACACTATTATGTGCCTAGAGTTGATTGCTGCCTCTAAAATATCCATACATAAGTATCCATACATTGATCATTCGTATCACATAGTTGAATATTTGTAACATATGGGCTTCTTCTCTAATGCAGCACAGATGACATATGGATGTTTCCTCCCACTCCCCCTACTCCCTCCTTCTTTTCTTGTCCCTTACCCCTTTATTAGGAGCAGATATTTTTGTAAGTAAAAGTAAAGATTCAGAGGATTTTTTCTCCTCCAAAATAAAGCATTAAAGTTGTGCTTCAAAATGAAGTCGTTACTAGCAAGAGAGTTTTATTTTGTACATGTATCACTCTGAAGAATGTGAAGGACCAAAGAGAGTGTTTCTTGGACCATTTACATCAGACTCAATCTGGGAAGCTGGGTAAAAATGAAGATTTCTATGTGCCAAGAGACATATATAAGAATTCTTATGGCAGTATTATTTATAATAGCAAAACAAAACAAAACAAAAGCTAGAAACAACCCAAATGACCACAAACAGGAGAACAGATAAATAAATTGTGGTATATTCATGCAATGGAATACTGTAGAGCAGTGAAAATAAGTAAACTGCAGCTAAATGCATTGAAATGAATGCATCTCAAAAACAATATTGAATGATAAAGTTGCTAAAGAATATAAACAGTATAACACCATTATACAAAGTCCTCCAACAAGCAAGCTAAACAGGATTTTTTTTTTTTTTTTTTTTTTTTTTTTTTTTTTTTTTTGTTGAGAGACACAATCATATGTGGGAAACACTAAAGAAAGGCAAAGAAGTGATAAGCGTAAAATTTGGTAAAGTTTGCCTCTTTGAAGAAGAGGGGAATGCAGTTGGGAAAGGGTACACAGAAAAATCTTCTATTTCTTAAGCTCAGCGGTCAGTACATGGGAGTTCATTTTATTATTATTATTTAAATTATCCGTACCCTCCTTTGTATGTATACCTCAGAGTAAAAAAAATGAGTGTAGATTTCTACACCCTGCCCAGACCTACTAAACCTGAAATGCAGATTTCTAGGCCCTGGGCAGACCTAGTGAACCTGACCTTTAAGGTGAGGTCCTGGAAGCTGCATTTTTATTTGGCATTCTAGGTGGTTCTGAAGTCTAAGAACTACTGACATGAGATGTCTTTAAGAAACTCACAGGATCTAAAGGATCACACACTGCCTCTCCCTGATAGAGACAGGAATCTGGGGCTGAGAAGCAGGCTAGAAAAAGGCCCAAGGGTATGTGGGAGAGGAGATAAACTACAGAGATAAATTACAGAGATAAAGATCCCATGCTGTTGCTAGATGCTCTATGTGTGGTGTAGTAGCACCTGAAGTTTTAGAAAAGTCAAGGGACTTTTTATATTCTTTGAGCTTTATATTTTAATTCGGATTGGTGATAGAAAAGATTTTCTGGAGAAAGTCTATATCTATACATCCTCCCAGATACTATCAGCAGTAGTAAAGTGTTACATGTGGGTTCTTTTTCATCTTACTGCAAGCTCCACTATATATATATATATATATATATATATATATATATATATATATATATATATATAAATATATATAAAGTTTTTATATATATAAAGTTTTTATATATATAAAGTTTTTGTATATATAAAGTTTATATATATATAAAGTTTTTGTATATATAAAGTTTATATATATATAAAGTTTTTATATATATAAAGTTTATATATATATATAAAGTTTTTATATATATAAAGTTTATATATATATATAAAGTTTTTATATATATATAAAGTTTTCTGGGGCTGTCATAACAAAATATCACAAGTTGAGTGGCTTAAATAACAGAAATGTACCTTTTCATAGTTCTGCAGGTTAGAAGTAAAAGATAAGGTATCTGCAGGGTTGGTTTCTTCTGAGACCTCTCTCCTTGGCTTGCAGATGGCCACCTTCTCTCTGTGTCTTCACATGGTCATCTCTGTGCATGTATGTATCTTGTTGCCTCTCTCTGTGTCTTAATGTCTTCTTTCATAAGGACACTAGTCATGTTGAATTAGGTCCCACCCTGGTGACCCCATTTTAACTTAATTTCTTTAAAGGCCCTATTAGTTGTATTCTGAGGCACTAGGACTTGAAGCTTCAACATATGAATTTGGGAGGGGGAACACAATTCAGTCCATAGCAGTATGGAAGATATATTTTGTTTTTATTGGTTTGTTTTGATACAGCTTTTGTAATAACCTGTATAGAGCTGAGCATACAGTTGGTGCCTAATTCTTATTGACTAATCGATTGATTAGTAACTCAGCTAAAAGATTTGGTGGGGAGAAAGCCATAAAGCAATGAGTTAAATTAATTTATCTTTCTCCAGAGTTGATTGTAGTTGTCTTGTGTTTATCAGATTGACTAACTGATCAGTTATTTTCAATTCCAAATAACCCAGGCATTAAGAATCCACGAGACATTCATTCCAAAACATTATAAAGCATTAAGCTCCTTGAAGCCTGAACTCTTAACAGTTTGACATTTCCTTTAAAAGCTGCTGGAATCCCTCTCTCCAGGAAGCCCAGTCAGAGGGAGCTTAGTGTTTTACTTATCCAAGTCTTTTGCAGCAATGAATTAAACATGTATTGAAAAGGGAGGCATCAAATCTTGCAGCATCCCCCTCTCCCATGCTGAGCTGGTACGTCCCAAGGGCAAGGCCAATCAGCCTCCTCATGGAACGGCGGAGGCAGACAGATTTATTGGAGAGGAGGAAACAAGCAAAGAAAACACTTTCCTTGGCAAAGAAAGAGTCTGATTTCTTGGCTCGTCATCCCAGACGGAGCTGCTGAGACTGTTCCTTCAGATCCCACCAGGGCAGGCCTGACTTCTGGGGAACTTACAGGCAAGTGGGGACTGGGAATGAGGGAAGGAAGCAGGAAGCAGACTCTGCTGTCACAAGACGTAGAAGGAGGACACAAGGCAAACCTGACCAGATCCCAGTAATAAGCATCAATTCTGCTCACAATACACTTTTAACTTTGCAGAGTGCATTTACATCTATGACTTCATTTCACCCTCACAGCAACCTTAGGAAATAGACAAGACAAGTAACATTTCTCTCTCACCACAGATCATGAAAAAGAAGTCCAGAGAGATGGAGATGTGTACAGTTGGTTGGTGGTAGACCTGGGGCTAGAATCCAAGGCTCTGGACTCACAATTCAGGGTTCTTTCAACTATGCAAAACAGATGACTCTCCTTGGGATAAGAATTAATGTAACTTTCCCACTACCTAGATTTTATACAGGGAGGAGGAGGAGAGGATTTGCATCACTGACTCTTAGAATTGGAAAGTAAACTTTAAAATCATTGGAAGAGAGTACAAGAATTCAGGCAAAGACCCAACAGGGCTCCAGAGGTCTATTATTTTCCATAGGCCACTTTGTAAAACTACCTCTGTAAGCTTGCCTTGCTTCTGCCTCTTCTGCAACATCCAGCTCAAATACTGGCACATGAGACCTCCCTATATCAAGCTCTGCTTATGTCTCTGGCCTCCTCATTCTCTAGGTCTCCTCACTTTTCTGGGTCTCCACTATTGTCCCATGATTCAGCCAAAAGGAACAGTTACTGGAACATGCTGAACTGTTTCCCACCTCCAAGCCTTCTAACACCTGCTCTTCTACCTCACAGCAACCTTCAGTCTCGTGATTCCTCCATTCTCCTACTCTGTTAGCCCCTTCGCATTCCCTCTTCCTCCCATACCAAACAGGAACCTATAGCTGAGCACCCAAATCCCTGCTCAGCTTCCCCTCCCTTTGCTGGCACCCTATGCTTCTGCCACATCCACCCACCCAAACCCCAACTGTGGAATCACACAACATTACCTTCTCTGCTCCTACATTTGAACAGTTAAGAACTACTGGATGCAAATCCCACAATCATGGAGACCATGGCCTTTACAAATTTCCACTCCCTAACTTCAGCCCCACTCATCAATCCTCTCACTTGTCCTTGGTCCAGCCCCTCTCACAATCCTCTCAATGACTCTTCCAAACTTTTTACTTCTTTCCTCAAGCCCCTTACTTGACCCTGCTTCCCTCACTGTTGGCAGGAAACTTTGCCTCCTACCTCATTGAGAAAATTGAGGCCAGCAGGATAGATCTCTGTAACTTCCCACTCCCACCAACTACTATCTTATCTTCATACAGACCCATCCTTCCTTTTTTCTCCTCAAGTTTCAGAAGGTAAGCTGCCGTCTTTCTGTTTAAGGCCAACACCTTTAACTAAGCTAGGTCTTGGACCCTCCAGGATCTTGCTCGGTCAGATGACTTTCTCTCTCTCTCTCAACTCAACTATGTTTTTCCTCTAAGGCTAAAAACTCAAGCCTCTCTTATAAAAAAGTAAGCAACAGAAAATCACAACAAAGCAAACACAAAGCAAAACATTTTGGGGCTCTTGGTCCCCTCTAGCTAATATTCAGTCTCTTTTCCTCTCCACATGTAATTTTCTCAGAAGAGTATTCTACATTGGCTAGCTCCACATTCTTACTTTACATTCGCTTCTTAACCAACTGCAGTTTAGTTTCTGTCTCTCGCCTACCACTCTGCTAAATGCGCTCACCAAAATTACCAGCTACCTACTGATGTCCAGACCGGTGGGCACTGCTCAGAGTCCTTATCAGACCTCTCTGCAGTTTTTGACACTTCTGATCACTCTCTCTTTAAAGAAAAACAAACAAGATATCTTGATTTCCACGTCCCCTCATCTCTTGGTAGTACCCTATATCCATCCCTCTGTATGTGTATGGGTCCCATTTCCTCTAGTTACCTGTTCACTGTTAGTATTCCCCACTGCTGTCCTTAACTCACTGCCTTTATCATGCGCTAGTTTCTCCTTGAGTGATTTCATGTGGGTGACTTCTCTTTTGGTTGGAAAAAAAAAACTCACTCAAACTATCCTCATATGGCTGAGGTTTCATTTGAGACTACACCAACTGAGATGAGAACACTTATCAGATATTGAAGCAGTCTCGAGAATAAAAAAGTCTGCTTTTTCCTTGGGCCATGTGCTCACTTTCTATGTCTCTCTCTTTGTTATCTTTTCCTCCTGTGTCCACTCCATTCTTCTGCCACCAAATATCCTTTGCTTTCCTATCATTTCCATCCCATTCTTACCTCAACTTCAAATGGTCTCTGCTTGTCATGTCCCAATTTTCAATAATCTTCCAGTTTTGACTCCCATTGTTAACTGGCCTGGAGTCTCTGTAGTTCTTAGCTCAAAATTCTGAGACAAGGATTCTAAAAAACCCAGTTGATCTTTTTCACCAGATCTATATCACCAGGCTCTGGTCAACTTACAGACTGGCTGCCCTCGGGTCAGTGACCTAGCAGATTCCATCAGCTGTAGCCAAGTCAGATAGGATGGATTGTGTAGAACAAACTATGGCTGCATGGGCAATAGTCAGTGCATGCAGCAAGTTCCCTTAGAAATGGTATGATCAAGGCAGGCTATGACTAATATCCTTAGTATAATCTCAAATCTAAATCTTTAGCACACATCCTCCCCATAGCTTTAAACTATTCAAATTGGGTGCTAGGTATCTTCCCTTGTATGCTTCACAGGCACCTTCAACTCATCATGTCCAAAAGAGAATTGTCCATTTTCCACTAAACTAGCACTGCCTCCTGAATTCTCTATCATAGTTTATGGCACCATTATTCATCTTCATTAGTGCTATTATTATTATCTACATAGCTACCCAAGATAAAGATCTGGATGTCATTGTTGATAGCTCCTTCACACATATTGTATTAGTCTGTTTTCACACTACTATAAAGATATTATCTGAGACTGGGTAATTTATAAACAAAGGAGTTTTAATTGACTCACAGTTCCTCATGGTTGGGGAAGCCTAAGAAAATTTACAGTCAAGGCAGAAGGGGAAGCAGGCACGTCTTACAAGGTGGCAAGTGAAAGAGTGAGCAAGAACAGGGAAAACTGCCTTATGAAACCATCAGATCTCATGAGAACTCACTCATTATCAGGAGAACACCATGGGGGAAACAGCCCTCATGATCCAATCCCCTCCCTCCCTCAACAGGTGGAGATTACAGATCCCTCGACATGTGGGATCACGATTCAAGATGAGATTTGGGTGAGGACACAGCTAAACCGTATCACATATTCATATCCAATTGATCACAAAGCTCTGCCAATTTTACCTCCTAATTTTTTTTCTTAATTCAGTTCCCTCCTTTCCAAAACTACTGCTCCAGTTTAAGCCACCATCATCTCACTTGAAAAGCAGCAAAAACCTCCCAACGGGATTGCCCTTTTCTGATCTTGTCCACCTATAACCCATCCCTCACAGACTGATAAAGTTATCTGTATTTCTAAAAACATACATGACGATTCTTTATTGCTGTTTTAGATCTCTCAATGACCCTCTATCACAGGGGTCCCTATCGCCTGTTAGGAACTGGGCCACACAGCAGGAGGTGAGCTGCAGGCCAGTGATCATTACTGCCTAAGCTCCATCTCCTGTCAGATCACCAGGTGCATTAGATTCTCATCATGAATGCTATTGTGAACTGCACATATGGGGGATCTGGGTTGCATGCTTCTTATGAGACTCTAATGCCTGATGAGCTTCTGAGGTGGAACAGCTTCATCCTGAAACCATCCCTGCACACCACATCTGTGGAAAATTGTCTTCCATGAAACCGGTCCCTGGTGCCAAAAAGGTTGGGGACCACTGTTCTATCATCTACTGGATAAAGACTAAGCTCTTAAAATAACATACAAGGGCCTGCTCTTCCTTCTGCTCCAGCTGATCTGATGCCATGACTTACCTTCCATTTTGCATCCCAGCATCACCACATTGCTTGTTCCCTTCACTCAGCATGCTGTGTCTTGCTTCTATGTCTTTGCTTACGTTGACCCCCTCTTCTTGTAATACCTTCCTCCCAGTCCTTCTCTCACACAACCTCTGCCAGGATAATTCAGATTCTGTTCAGGTATAACTTCATCCAGGAAACTTCCCCTGTCTTCTCCCATTTCCAGTCTCAATAAGGCATGTTATCCTGATATCCTGGTTTTATTTCTGCCATCACATAACTTACCTACAATTTTTTTTTAGTTCTTTAGAGAGTAGAGCCTGTGTCTCACTCATCTATAGATTTCCAACACCTAGCATAGGTCCTGGCACACAGTAGGGGTAAAATTTTTGTTGGAATGTATATTAGTCCATTTTCATGCTGCTGATAAAGACATTCCTGAGACTGGGCAATTTACAAAAGAAAGAGGATTAATGGACTTACAGTTCCACATGGATGGGGAAGCCTCACAATCAGGGCAGAAGGCAAGGAGGAGCAAGTCACATCTTATGTGGGTGGCAGCAGGCAAAGAGAGAGAGCTTATGCAGAGAAACTACCATTTTTAAAACCATCAGATCTCATGAGACTTATCACTATCACAAGAACAACAGAGGAAAGACCCACCCCAGTGATTCAATCACCTCCCACAAGGTTCTTCCCACAACACATGGGAATTCAAGATGAGATTTGGGTGGGGACACAGACAAACCATATCCGAATGCATGAAAGAAGAAGGAGGAGAAAGGAAGCTGAGGCAAAAATAGATAGGCCAGTGAGACAAAGAAGAGAAAGACAGACAGTGGATAGAGGAGATGGGAGAGGAGAGGAGAGGAGAGGAGAGAAGAGGAGAGGAGAGGAGGGGTGGGGGAGGAGAGAGACAGAGAGAGAGAGAGAGAGAGAGAGAGAGAGAGAGAGAGAGAGAGAGGCTGTGCTGAAATAAACTTTAATATAACTCAGAGTAACTAGCTAGAGGTCTGGGACCTGATTCGACCGCCTTTCCTCTCCCCTAGAATCACAAAGACTGGCAGAGCCACGTCAAGGGCTGGGCACAAAAAACCCCAGAGACAACTGGAAATGCAATCTAAAGGATCATCTGCTTGACCGGCTGTAGCAAAAGGGCAGCAGATTGTAAGAGGATGAGGTCCTGCTGGGCTGCTGGAACCAGGGATGAGAGAACCACCAGTTATTAGTAACCATAACTGGGCTGTGGGGGCCCAGAGAGGGGACTGACTCCACTGGGCTAAGATTCCAATTTTCTTTTTTTTTTTTTTTTTTGAGATGGAGTCTGGCTCTGCCGCCCAGGCTGGAGTGCAGTGGCCGGATCTCAGCTCACTGCAAGCCCCGCCTCCTGGGTTTACGCCATTCTCCTGCCTCAGCCTCCCAAGTAGCTGGGACTACAGGCGCCCGCCTCGTCGCCCGGCTAGTTTTTTGTAGTTTTTAGTAGAGACGGGGTTTCACCGTATTAGCCAGGATGGTCTCGATCTCCTGACCTCGTGATCCGCCCGTCTCGGCCTCCCAAAGTGCTGGGATTACAGGCTTGAGCCACCGCGCCCGGCCAGATTCCAATTTTCAAACAAGCCATTACTTCACACATCTGTGGGTAATGATGCAGTTCCCAGAATGAAACCAGAGTCCTATCAACCAGTCCCAGGGTCTTGGCTTCACTAACCACATAGAGAAAAGACAAATGGTAAGGGCTTTGAAATAAGGGGCTGAAAGGCTACAAATTATGACAGTGTGGCCTGGACTCAAGGAAGCCCAATCCTAGTAGAAGCAGAAAGAAGGCATGCCACCCTGAACAGACTGCTCCTCCATCCTCCTGTCACCCCCAAACCACTCCCAGACCAGGCTTCTCCATTTCTGTCAAGGGTGTCAACAGCCTTTCAGTCACTAGTCTCTTCCTCACTAATTATCTTTAATTAGTCAAGACTTGCTTATTCTTTCCACAAAATTTCTTTCTGCCTTTCCCAGTTAAGTTCCTATCCCCTCCCACACAGGCTAACATAGCTGCCTCCTAAAGCCCAAAGTCTTCAGTGGCTCAGTGTTATCCAACAAATGAAGTCCACACTGCTGATCCCAAGCCTTCTTTCCAATTATGTTTCTTACCATCCCAGCATGAACTTTTTATCCTTTCCCATCTTGGAACTCACCCTTCTCTGAAACCCCCACCGCTGTGCTGTCCTACATCTGTGCTTGACTGAAGGATTCCTTCCACCTAGCATGCTTCTTACCAATCTCTCCCTCTGGCACAGTATAGGCAAGTAGTGGTAAGTCCATACTCAGAGTCAAGTCCAGGCCCCCTCACTTACTTTCAGGGCAATATTGGGCAAGTTATGTTGGCCCCCCACCAAGTTTCAGTTTCCTCATACTTAAATAGGGATAAACCCAACACCAGAGTATTGTAAGAAATACAAACATTTTTAAAAAGATGATTCAGTCTTATCGCAAATGACAAAAAAACAACTCTAGCTGTGTTCAGATGAGTGATTTATTGAAAGAATAGCAAATTGTTCACAGAATCAGCTTTCCAGTTCATAAAATGGTTAGGCACTATGGTGACCCTTAACTAGTTCGGGGTCAGTGTAGCTAAAATGCCACCACTGATGCTACCATGTCACTGGCACCATCCATAGACTTCTGACTCATCTCTGTCTTTCTGCTACTCCTCTAAGATTCAAAATCCTGGACAGAAACATCAACTTGGCCAAACACATTGCATGTGCCTGTGTTCTAGGAGCCAAGGAGCTAGAAGACAGACTATCTGCCTCCTCTGCTTCCGGTATATATACATAGCCTGGCTCCTGGCATTTGGCTAAGTGCTCAGTAAATGGTAGCTTTCATGTTAAATGATAGCTTTCACTATCCTTTAAGGTCAACTCAATAACAATAGTAATATCCACAGTTTTAAATATCCTTAAATGTTTATTATCTCACGTGATCCTCCCAAGCACCTTGTCAGGTAGAAGGTGGTCAGCTGGGGCAGAACTTATTTGCCCTAGGATACATCACTAGTAGTGACAGGCTGAAACTCAGGTCTTCTGTCCCTAAATACTATAACAGTAAAATTTGCCTGGTGATTACTATGTGCCAAGCACTGTTTTAAGAGTTCTGTGTGTATTAACTCATCAAATCCTAATATAACCATATGAGGTAGGTATTATATTTAGTCCCATTTTATAGATGGAGTAACTGAGCAACAGAGAGGTTTAGTAATTTACTAAAGTCATTTAGCTACTAAGAAGTACCAGATTCCAAACCCAGACAATGTAGCCTCAGAGAACATCTTAATTGCAATACCTAGGCAGTCTGATTTCAGAGTCTAAGTTCTTAACTGCTACATCATATTGCATTGCAAGTCTTAGATCTTTTGTTTTTAATGCAGAATAATGTTTCTCCTCCTTCATTGACATCCAAAAGCCCCAACAAGAAGTGATGCCACACTCCTAGTTCATCTCTAACCTTACAGGTAGATATGTACCAGTTATAAGACTTTAAGCTCATTAGGGCAGGATGCTATATACCTTGCAGCACCTCAGAAACTGTTCAGTGAGGAGTAAATGAAGGAAGGTAAAAGACAAATGAATTAAACTATGAAGAAGTGGACAGTGGGCCTGGGGTGAGGGTATGAGGAGGAGCACAATATTAGATGCCCAGATGATTCAGGCTCAGGGGTGGGTCTGAGGTTATCCCAGGCATTCCAAGGCTAACCTGGAGTCCAAGGTTTACCTATGATTGGACCCTGCCTTAGTTTGCTAAGGTTGCCACAGCAAAATACCAAGGACTGGATGGCTTAAACAACAAAAATAGATTTTCTCATGGTTCTGGAGGGTAGATGTCCAAGATCAAAGTGCTGGCAGAGTTGGTTTCCTCTGAGGCTGCTCTCCTTGGCTTGCAGATGGCTGCCCTCTTGCTGCCCTCTGTGCCTGCATGCCCCTGCTGTCTCTTATTTGCCCAAATTTCCTCATCTTATAAGAACACCAGTCAGATTGGATTAAGGCTCACCCTAATGGCCTCATTTTAACTTAATTATCTCTTTAAAAACCTTACCGCTATATACAGTCACATTCTGAAGTACTGGGGGTTAGTGCTTCAACATGTGCATTTTAGAGGGACATAATTCAGCCCATAACAGACTCCAACCCTCATCTTCCCTTGGCTTTCTCCCAACAGTGGTAGGTGGGAAACGGTGTGGAGTGAAGCTGGCTTAGTCTCCCAGGCTAGGTAAACAAGAACCTGAGTGACTCCACGCATTTACCTCCACCTAGAAGTGAGTAGAGAGTATCTTTTGAGACTGGACGTAAGGTTGAACAGGACAATGCTGGCACTTAGTGCTTCTCTTCTAGATATATACAAAATGAAATTTGTGCCATATGGCTTTTAATATTCCACATGGGTGCTGTCTATTTAGTTAATAAAAGAAAACCCTCATAGCTGTCCTTTGCTAAGTGAGCTATTATAACATCTGTTTGAACCCCCCCACACACAAGTAATTAAATAAGCACAGTGTCCTTTGGGTATGAAGCAGGGAAGTCCTAGTTGCACTCTCAAAGTTCTCTAGCTGTACAGTTCCCAATGTCCCAGAGTCCTTGTTCATTTAGCAACTGTTTCCTCAGGACCTACTACTGACCAGGCCTGGGGCAGGGGTGTCAACAGAGACAGAGACAAGGCATAGTTCTAGCCCTTAAGGAGCATACAGTTTAGTGGCAGAGAAAGACAAGTTGCCAGACCATGACAGTATGGTAGGACCAGCACTATGACAGAGGGAGGCACAGGGAGCTGTGCAAGCAGAGAGGGCCACTCAGCTGGCTTTAGGGGCCAGAGCGGGCTTCCTAGAGGAGGAGAAGATGCAAGAGCTCAGTCTAGAAAAAGGATAAGTTAGCAAGTTAAAGAAGGGACAGGCTGGGGTAGGGAGGTCACTAGATGCTGCAAGCCGGGAGATCGTGTTGCACAAACCCAGGGGGTGCCATTCACACTCTGGTGTATGAAGTAAACAGTGCTCCCTGGAGTTGTGGCACTTAGTGACCCAAAGGAACTAGTCTCCCATATTTCCAGAAAATCCTCAAGAAGTTAGGCTGAAAATGTGGGCCCCAACAAGAAGTGGTGCCACACTCCTAGTTCATCTCTAAACTTACAGGTAGATATGTACCAGTTATAAGACTTTAAGCTCATTAGGGCAGGATGCTATATACCTTGCAGCACCTCAGAAACTGTTCAGTGAGGAGTAAATGAAGGAAGGTAAAAGAGAAATGAATTAAACTATGAAGAAATGGACAGTGGGCCTGGGGTGAGGGTATGAGGAGGAGCACAATATTAGATGCCCAGATGATTCAGGCTCAGGGGTGGGTCTGAGGTTATCCCAGGCATTCCAAGGCTAACCTGGAGTCCAAGGTTTACCTATGATTGGATATGATAAAGGCAAAGAAGAAGTCTTTAGGAGGGGGCTGCAGCAGAAAGGACGGGAGTGGGAATGGACACATAGATTCCGACAAAGATAAAGTCTGAGCCCTCCACTGAAAGCATTTAAAAATGCCACCAGGACCTGTAAAAAGTGCTAGGACTTGGCTGGTGAAAGGTAAGGCTATCAGGAGGTAAAGCTAGAGAATGCTGGAACCTCACTCCCAGGAATACTAATAGACTTGGCTCATGCCTGTCAAAAACCAGGCAAAACATTCACACTTAGTCTCATATTTTACAATGTGGAGTTGCTCATTTTCATAAGCTCATTTTCAATAAGTGATAGTCCTGGGCAAGATTGCAAGATAAATTCATACTGCCTTGTGTAGTCTACATAAAGTTTTGTTATTCATTTTTTTTCATCTGAGCCTCATAATAAGTCCATGATAACTCCATGAGACAAGTAGAACAGGGATTGCCATTCTCATCTGGCATATGAAGAAACCAAGGCCCAGAAAAGTTGGGTTACCCAAAATCAGCCATCCCTTAAGTGGAACAGCCAAGCTAGATCTCAGGCCCTTGGAAATCTGGTCCGTGCTGTTTCCTCTAGGCCGTGGAAAAAGGCTTGCCTTTAACAAACTTCCCACCTGTTCCCTTGCCCATGCTTCCTGCACTGCCTTGGTGCACCCCACTCCTTATAAGCACCCCTTGGAAACTTCTGATTTTCCTCTGTCTCTCAGGTCTACCTTTTCTAGGCCACAGCCCATTCTTCATGCCTAGCCTTTCTCTTATCTCAAGAACCTATTCATGCAGAGGAGCTCTTTTGACAGTTCTATCCACGTGGAGTTCGGAGTTGAGGTGTGGAGAACCTATCCACTGACATCATTTACTAATTCTTTCCAAGAAGTTTGGGAAATGATTGTTATCCCTTTAATTTCATAATGCTTTAATCCAAATGATAGATCCAGTTGTGGGAATTGTAGCATTTTGAAGCAACTTTGAAGCACCTTGACATAATATCATGTAACTGCCCCCACCCTCCCATCCCTAACACACACAAACACTTCAGGGACCTCGCCTGGATGAGCTAACAAGCTACTCGTCTAGTCCTTTGTGCATAGGTGAGACAAGTGCCTTCTTCCCTCTGAACACTGTGCACCCAGAGAACATATCTTCTTGACTCACTGCAGAAGGCTGACACCTGTGGCCGGCTGGCACCAAGAGGAAGGACTCCCAGGGACAGCAGCTTGTAGTGAGCTAACAGAATACCTGCCTGGTCTGCAGCTCTCTTCTCCGTATCATAGGTTTCTCCTGCTTGTCCCGCCATCCCTCATGGTAGCTGGGACTTCCCCTTTCATCCCTGAGAGATGCTCTGAGATCTTTGTCAGGTAAGAACCAGGAGGCAGGCCGCCCAGATTTGTCAAGATGGGAAAACAGAAACCACTGAGCCCGCATGCTCTGTGCCGAGCCAAGGCCCATGTCCTGTGGCAGGTCCACTCGAGTCCCTGAGGAGACTCCAGGAAGAGAAAGACAGGGAGAGTTCCCTTTAAACAAACAAAACTCAAACAGGAGAGTGGCTTTCTTTAGGAAGGCCTTATGCTTGGCATTGAGTTGGATAGCGGTGTGGAGCCCCAGGGGTTCATCTTGGTCTCTGTGATAGTTTCCTTTCAAGTGGGAAAAGGGAAGGGGCGCACGCAGACCTGGTTGGGGCACAAGGGTGCTGAGAGGGAAGTGAAGGAGACTCTAGCACTTTGCTTTTGTCATCTCCCTCAGACTAGCAGGTACACAGGGTGAGCTCTGACATCTCCCCCAGCAAGCCTTTGCCTCTGTTTTCAGGGCACACCTTTGCCCACTTGGCTCTCATGCAGCCCTGGCTCTGGCTGGGGAGGGAAGTCCTTTATCAGGCCACATTTTCAGACCTTAGGCCTGAGACCCTGGCTCTGCTCTGCCCTCCTGGCTTCACCCACAGAGCTCTCTTGAGGCCCTGCTGTCTCCTATGCATGCCCGCAGCCAGCCCTGCCATGTCCCACTCTTCTCCTTCCTCAGCGAGGGCTCCTCAGCTGAATCATGCCCGAGCCCCATCCCCTGTCCCCTTCACTATAAAAAAGCCTAATTGAGCTCCCTGGATCTGTTTCGATCTCTAATTTATCTGCCAGCTGGGGAGTAGGCCTCCCCACTTCTGCCCCTTATTTTCTTTATTTTCTGAAATCCTTGAGTCTTCACAACTGGAACTGAAATCAGAGCTGTAAAACACACCATGCCAGTGGATGTCATGAAACTGGTTCAAATCTCTGTTCAAAATGCTTGTTTGTATTATAGTCCAAGTGTTCTGTGTTGTGTGCCAAGGCTTTTACCAGTAGCAACAAGCCATTGGAAAAAGAAGTATCAAGTACAAATCAACTTGGACCAGCCACAGGTCTCATTCAAAACGAATGGACAGAGCAGACAAATCCAAAGAGAAGAGTGGAAAGGGAATTTCGCCTAATTAGGAAGCACAGCTTTCTAGATCCTCTCATCAGCAAGTCTTTGTCTTACTTTTTATCTCCTGTGTAGTAAAGAAGAAGTAACCAGAGAATGGGAAGGTTTAAAAAGCCTTTTTTTTTTCTATTTTGAGACAGAGTCTCGCTCTGTTGCCCAGGCTGGAGTGCAGTTGTAATCATGGTTCACTGCAGCCTTAACCTCCTGGACTCAAGCAATCCTTCCGCCTCAGCCTCCTGGGTAGCTGGGACTACAGGTGCATGCCACCACACTCAGCTAATTTATTTATTTATTTATTTTTTAGTGCAGACAGGAGTGTCTCACTATGTCGCCCAGGCTGCTCTCAAACTCCTGGCCTCAAATGATTCTCCTGCCTTGGCCTCACACAGTGCTGGAATTACAGGCATGAGCCACAGCACCTGGCCTAAAAAGCAAATTAAGTTAAATTCGTTTGCAAAGTCTAGATCAGTAGTTTTCAAACTTAAGCCTGTATCAGAATCACCTGTAGTAAGTCTGGGGCGGGGCCTGAGAATTTGTGTTTCTAACATTGTTAAGGGATCTTTGGGGTGTTGTTTTTCTGGCTGGAAACCTCTGTGGCCAGTGGCGCCTTTGCCCGAATTTTGCTTGGGCTTGATGGGCTTGTTTCGTCCACTTGGCCTGGCAGGGGCGCTCAGCTCATGCTACCAGCCTGGGCCCCATGCTTGCCAAGGACGAGTCAGGTGTGGAGTGGTGAAGAGTATGTGAGCGAGCATGGGGTCCAGCCACCGTGCAGTCAGACATGCCGGCTGCTGCAGTGGAGTGGGCAGCTCCAGGTGCCAGCATGGGTGCCAGCTCTCTGCAAAACCGTGGCAGACCTGGTGCACTACAAGCAGCTTCCATGCCTGGCACCAGGGAACAGGTTGGCACCTGGAAGCTTGGAGATGCCAGGAACTACAGGGCCCCAAAGAGGGAGTCACAGCCCTGGTTTTGGGAGCTCCCAGGTCTGGGCTCCCTGAAGGGCTGTAGCTCTTCTTTCTTTCTCTTCTTCCGCAACATAGTGAGCAAGGGACACGTCTCAGCCCTGTTTGTGTTAGTCTCGCTATCCAGCAGGTCCCACTATTCATTCTTGTCCTGCAGGAAGAATGAGGTACACAGACAAGTGAAAGGTGGACAGAATGAAGAGGTGCTTTATTGAGCAATAGAACAGCTCAGAGGAGACCTGCAGGGGGCAGCTCCTTTCCGCAGACAGGGTGTCCCATCAAGTATTTAGCACCTAGCAGAGAGGGTAGCTCCTCTCTGCAAGCAGGTCGTCCCCACAAGTGTTCAGCTCCCAGCAGAGAGGGTAGCTCCTCTCAGCAGCTGGTTGTCCCATCGTCTCTTCTTCCTCTGCCCTTCTCTGGCTGATCCCAGGGCTTTCATGGGCCTCAGAGGGGAGGAAGTGCACACCGATTGGCCCATGGGTGACCATAGGCGGGCCCGGAGAAAGCATCCCAAGTCCCTACTCTGGTCTGCCGTACGGGCAGCCCGGCCCCCAGCCTTCAGGCACACCCTGGCCTGAAGGTGGGGCCTCACTGGGGACCCGCCCCCTTCAGCCCAGAAGCGGGTCGGCCTTCTGCCGCTGTCCATGGTGCCTAGACTGCTTACGCCAAGGGGCACCTGCAGGCCAGCGCGGAGCTGCTCTCAGCCCTGACCTTGGCTTCCCCTTCTGTCCGCATCAGCACCCACATTCTGGAGAAGTCTGAGGCAGCAGGGCGCTGGCATGTCAGCACTGGCCCCAGTACATGCACCCCTGGCCAAGCTGCGACAACGTCCAGGCTTGGCTCCACATTGCTCGGAGATTGGAGTGGGTGCCAACAGTGGGGAAAAGCCAGGCAGCAGAAGCAGGCACTTCCAAGCCTGCAAGGGTGGAGGGACAGCCTTCCCAGGCCCTCAAGAGGGCAGAGAGACCTGGGTCCACAGCCCTGACTTGGGCGCCTGCTGCTGCATCCAGAGGGGTTGGTTGGGGCTGCTACCTGCTCCTGGCTCCTGCCCGCTCCTTGGAGTGTACAACGCCGGCTGTGCCCCCTTGCAGCCTGTGGCGGGGGCTTCAGGTCTTCGCTGGACCCGGGGTGTCATCCAGGGCAGGGGCAACGTTACCGCAAGCTTTCCCCACAGCCTCGTTTCTCAGGGATGCCCAAGGGTCCCCCTCACTTGGCTCGTGGCCCTACCTAGGGGGGCGCCTCCGGGAGCAGATCATGGCCACAGGCCCTGGGCCTCGGGCCTGGCTGTTGGGACTGTGAGGCTCGACAGTCACCCCAATGCTGGACTGACCCTGGGGAGGCAGCCCCAGGTGGCCTCGCCCAGAGCCTCCTCCCAGGGCACAGGAACCTGGCACCCTCGGCAAGGTGGGCACAGTGGCTACACCACTGGCTAGGTGCCCAAAGCGGGCACTGCTCCTACTTCCAGTCCTGGGCCCCGAAGCATGGCCCCAGCTCTGCACCCCTCCTTCCTCTCCATGTGCAAGTGCAGCACCACTCTGGGCCAGTTCCGCCCTGAGGCCCCTCTCTGCGAGACCATGTAGCTCCGTCTCCGACGGGTGACCTGGCCCAGCTCCATTGAGGCAGCCCCCAGGGCGGCAGGCTGCTGGGAGGTAGGGAGGGTGGGCAGGGGCAGGTTGCCTGCCTCTTCCCCACACCCTCCCCACAGCAGTGGCGTGATGGCAGCAGCCACTCTGGACAGCCCACCGCTGTCATTGACATCTTCCCAGGTGGGGCTGATGTTGTTGGTCTGGGACCACACTTGGAGAACCAGTGCTTTAGGGGTTGTGTGGAGTAGGTGTGAGGTCAGGGGTCTCTGGTTCTGTGAGGCCTTGTGCAGTGGCAGGGACTGTGCCACATGACCTGGAGGAGGTTCTAGTTCTGGGAGGCAGGGCTTTGGGCAGAGCTCCACAACCTCCTCCTGAGGCTCCTACAGTTGCCGAAGAGCACGGGCCACCTCAAGGCCTCCTGGCTAAAGCTCAACTTCTTCTAGAGTTCTTTAGCTGCTACTGTCATGCCTCCCTCTTCTTGGGTGGGGAGAAGGTGGTGGAGGGAACCCTGGGGCACATGATCCAAGAGGAGCCCCGAGCCCTAGAGCAGTGATGGTTCTCAAACCTGAGCAAGCATCACAATCACCCAGGGTAACATGTAGATTACTGGGCCCATCCCCAGAGTTTCTGATCACAGGTCTGGGCTGATGGTGGCTGAGAATGTATATTTTCAGCAAGTTCTCAGGTGATGCTGGCTGATGCTTCTTGGCAAAGAGAATGAAAAGGCGTCTATGTTCTCATGTTCTTATGACTAGGACCTAGAGGCCTTGGACACTGACAGTTGCAGTCCAGGGAGCAGTCTGAACATAGACTGGGAATTCATCCGGTGCCAGACTAAGAATTCAGAATGACTTGATTTTTCTTGAGTGAAGGACTGGCAAAAAACTACCAAATTACATACAACATTTATTCTTCTAAAGTATTTTTGAAACTAATCATTGGATGATGTTGTTTAGGTTCAGCCATTTCAACAAAGGGAGGAGAGAAGAGAACTCACATTTATCGAGCTCTACTGAGCTTTTTGCTAGGTGATTCACCTACATTATCTTATTTGCTTCTTGAAACGACCATACGAAGAGGAGGAAATAGGCTTAGAGAGCTTAAGTGACCTGCCTAATTTCACACAGCTTATGAGAGCTGGACTTGTATTCCAACTAAGGTCTGGCTCCAAACACTTCCCACTACACTGGGGAAGGGCAAAGAGGGTGTCTCTGACCCCACCTGCCAATCAGGAGGCCAACCTCTTGGGAGGGTACAAAGCTTTTGTTTAACCACTAAATCCCACAAGTAGTAAACACGCTGAGACACCATGCCTGACAGTGAGCAAGACAGACAGGCCATCCAAGCACATCTTTTAGAAAGCAGCAAATGGGCATTTCTAGAGGCATAAAGTCCTGAGTCAAACAAGAGTGAGGGCCAAGCAAGGTTTTCAATATGTGCTGTGCTTGGGGAGGAAGAAATGGCAGTGGGTCACTCCACAAGGGAAACTATGAATGCTCGATCCAGACATAAGTGTTCTGGTTAAAACGACTCCAGAAAAGACATCCATTGTCCTTGCTTCTACTTCCTACTTAATACATTTCCCCCATCTGTAAAGATCAATCTCTGTCTTTTAAAAATATTTTATCATGAAATAATAAGATATACAAGCAAAGTATACAGACTAGTATGATGAAAACCTATTTACCACTGTGTTTAAGAAATAAAATCTTACTAATGTGATTGTCCTCTTCTGTTTACTTCATTCCCATCCACTTGTCCATTCCCAGTAAATAGCACCCTGACTTCAGAGTTTGTCATTCCTACACAAATGAAAGACCTTTTTTGATCTATGTAAATCCAAATTCTTCATATTCATCAGTAATTTTAAATGTAGTGCAAAAACTCACCTCCTTCACAAATTGTCCTTGATCAAGCCCACCACACTTAATTTTTACTGTCTCTTTCCTAGCTTACATCTTTCATTTTTTTTAACTCTATTCACTTTTACTTGTGGATTTATTCTTTGGAAATAGTTCACTTCCTCCATGAGCTTTTTTGATCACTCCAGGCAGCACTAATATCTGTTCCAAAGGCGAAATATAGGTGGCTTTTAAGTTAAAATTGTTCTGGATTCAAATATGGACCCTGTCACTTACTAGGTCTGTGACCTTGAACAATTGACTCATTTCTCTTGGTGTCTAGTTGCTCATTTATAAGATGAGGTTATGGCAAAGATCAAGTGAGATAGCATATTGTGGTTCATCATTTCCATGCATGTGAATGTTATCTTCAAGGTGTTCAAATCCATGACCATCACCAATTTTTAAATTACAAGCATTGATTTAGGTGCTTGAGCTTTTTTGGTTCATTTTTTGGTTACATACTATCTCCTAATATGCTATAATGGCTCCATGTGCATAAATAAGACTTGTCTTCCCTCAGAAAACTGTGTTCTCACGGAAAGCAGAGAGTGAGCCACACAGAATGACAATATAACTTACCATTCAAACTAAGACACTTTTGAGAGTGAGAAGTGCTATCAGTAATAATTGCCCCAGGTCTCATCACAAACCAGGACTGTCCCTGGGAAGCCAGGACACATGGCTATCCTAATCATATATTTCTTCAGAGTCTCTCCAACCCTCAGTCCAGTGCTAGCTAGGAAGTAGGTACTTGCTAAATCAATACTTGTGGAGGGGAATTGAAGGCCTGACAGCGTCAGAAGTTAGCAAACATGGCTAGTCTTATATAGCTCTTCCTTTCCTCCCTCTGTCTCTGTGCACCCTTCTTATTCAGCACTAATATCACCCCCAAATGGCACATTCATCATCCCAAATTAGCCATTATTAAAGTCATCCATTTGCGGAGCTGCAGCTAAAATGAATTGTGTTATTATTCCAGTTACGGCAATGAATGGCTGAACATCAAAAGCCATTTTGATTTTGTAGCAAGAAGGCAATCAATTATTGTGTCCTGCCGGCTTGTCCAAAGTAGCGCCCAGCTTGTTGCTAGTGAGTATAAGCCTCCTTCTCCACCTAGTTATACACACACACACAATACTGGAGAGCCCAGGAAAGGGAAGGATATATTCTTTCTACCAGTCTGGATCAACTCTTCCTCCCAAAAGTTGGGGTCTTCTCCGCTTTGAGGCTATAGAGGCTTCTCCTGACTTACACTGCCTTTCTCTCTCCCACTCCTGATCCCTATAGGCCTGGGGAGTGAGCCAGCCTTAGTTGCAGTCTTGGTTTGGGTCCCCCTCCACTACCCTGCTACCTACACTACAGATTGGTCTTATCTGAGGTGACTTTGTGAGGCTCAGTACCCCAGTGACTTAATTTCTCAACCCCTCCTTTTGGAGTCACACAGTTCGCAGGACCCCACCCCAGCTGCCCAGTGTCCTCACTCTGGAAAGTTACTGATGAACGAGAGGCTTGAGTCAGTTCAATGAGAGGCTTGAGGCAGCTCATCTCCCAGAAAAACCCTGAATTGTAATAGAGTCTTCACTATTTTACCTCAAAGGAATGATTTAAGCTCCCCAGAGTAGGACAGTGCAGAGGAAAGGAAGAGGGTGATGCTAAACACTGCCTAGACAGGGGACTGGAAAAGGTATTGATCAGCAGGCCCTTTCTGTGGTGGAAATAATGATAATGGTGGTGAGAATAATAGCAGCTACTGCTTTTCAGCTGTTTATACTGTGCTAGACATAAACCTAGCAATCCAGGCCCCTCCAAACCTCACTGTGCACAACCTCTGGCTGTTGGAAAGGTGAAAGGAATGAAGGTACTGCAACTCTCCAATGCATATTTCCTGTGAGCTACACTGGGTGAGGTGCTGTGAGCTCTGCTATTTCACATCACATTACACTGCAGCTCTGCTGCCTTTAGCCAAATCTCCCCATTCATAGCCTCGTCTCCCTGTCACCCACTTTGCTTTAGGAGTCAGGCCTGGGAGTAAGATTTAGCAGGAGTGTGTAAGGTAGAGCCAATTTCCCGGGCTCTTCTCCCCATCAACAAGTAGAAGGCAACTAAGACCACGTTGATTAGCTGAAATTAAGTTCTCTCAGCTGGATAATGTCCCCAAGGGCTACCAGTATAGAATTCATTCACCTGTGCCCAGTGACAGAAATTACGCAAGCCCTGGCATCTCCCTCAAGCTCCTAAAACAGGTTGCCAGCCCAATGGCTGTCTGATCACTAGTATCTCCCTGTCATTCCCCACACACACACACACACACACACACACACACACACACACACACACTACAGACACACACTCACACATTCTGACGAAATTATCTGATGAGATCCTTCTAAGATGTTCACATTGCTTGTGCGGACAGAATCAAGATTGTGAAATATTTGATTGATGATTTTTGTTTATGGTTTTAAATTCCATTCCTACCATTACCAGGAAGAAGAAGAGTAGAAGGAATTCTCCCCATTTACAGGTGAGAAAACAAATATGAAAGATAAGAGACTTGTCAAAATTATGTAAAAAACAGACACTGGACTTGAGTGACAAATGTAGCCTTAGAGTTTCTAATTTGTTTTCTCACCTTAAGTAATCTCTGAGTTGCGAGTACTTGGCTATTTGTTCTGTTGGGCCAGGAAGATCCAAAGATTACTATGTTCCTCCAAGTATCAAATTGACACAGATTCAACCTTGTTTTTCTCTGTTCCAACCTCTTTTTCTCTCAATAGGGAGCAAGAGCTTTCAAAATACAAATAATTGTTTTTCACAATTTAACAGCAATGCCAGCTTATTGCAGACATTTAGAAGCTGAAGATAAGCAAAAATATATATAATCTGCAGTTTCACCACTCAGTGATAACTGCTGTAATCATTGTGGTACATTTCCTTTTTGTCTTTTTTTGTGTCTATATACCCATATGTGTACATATTTTATACCATATTTCCTACATTCTAATACACATATTCTTCATTCCTGAAATCAGGATGTATCTTATAATGATATCAAAATGACTTGCAAATGGCCAGGCAGAGGAATCTACTGTGATATTGTTGTCATTGCTTATGAGTATGCAGACTTAGCTGTACTGAGACGGTATCTGTACATCATGTTGTCACTTCAATTGAGTTATTTGCGTTGGTAGAATCATCATGGTTAAATTTTTAACTTAAATTTGGCTTTCTCCTTAATTGTCACTTAAAATGTCTCCTAAAAATTACACTATGATGCATCATTGAAATGAAAAATTATTATGTCTGCAGAAGATTGCCTGTCACATGCCAGAAAATGCAATTAAAGGTAGTAGAAATTGCCAAATCTCTTGGAATGGATCATATAAATTTCAAAGCTAGGAAAGGTTGGTGTGACTGTTGAACGCATTTTGAGGGACTATCACTCAGGCACAGAACGTCTATCCATCAACAGTTTCTTGGTGACTTTCAAGAGAAAGTGATTGATTTCTGGCTTATGTAATTGAATTGAAAAACAAGACAAATAAAAGAAAAAAAGGAAAAAATATTAACAATGAGTTTAGCCAAATAGGAAATGTGGATAAACCCCCAGGATTCTTCTACATGCTTTAATAATCTTCTTGTCACATTATCACAAGGGGAGGTTATGAAAAGCAGCAATATGTCAGCATAGTACGCTGCATTCCTGCCAATGGTCAAAAGGAATTCAGAAGAATCTTTAGAGTCTGGAATGTGAAAAAAGCTTAGACTCTATTTTTGGTGATGTTACTTAAGAAGAAAGCGGTATATAATTATATGGATATATATGTATGTTACCATCAGCAGAATAAAATTTTGGTATATTAAATATAGTTTTTTTCTTTCTACCAAAGCTATTAATAAATCAGTCTTACAATATATATCATCTCTGATGAAGAAGTAGTTGGGATCTTGCGGTATGTATAGTGTTATATTATGATTTTTAACTTAATATTCTATAATGAGCATTTTCAATGGCACTGGATATTTGAAAACACGGTTTGATGGCTTGCTATATCGAAAAATTGTTTCTCAGAAGGTTATGCCAACTTACAATCCTATCTGTAGTGAGTAAGAGTATACTCTAATTAACTTGGTTAGTGGACCCTAATTAACACAGTTTTCTTTAATTAAAAAAATTAGTATTTGCTAATTTGACAGGCAAAAAAGACAGCATCTCATTTTTATTTAGAGTTCATTGGTTACTACCAAGTTTAAACTGAAAATGTAATTGGTGGCCATTTAAATTTTGTGTGCACAATTTGCCAGTTCATATCCTTTGCTCATTTGTCTATTGGGGTCTCAAGGTCTATCATATTTATTTCCAGTAATACACCAAATGCTGTTGATGATGCCCCACCCCATGTTCCCCTGGCCCACTGATTTTACCTGCATCTGCAGTTTCCAGCATCAACTCAAGTTGCTAGTCTCTCTTTTTTGCTTCAGAGCTTTCTCAAGCACAGTGACAGCTTACTTTGCTACAGTCAGGTGCAACCTGGAAGTGCAGGACAGTTGATGCCATGGGAGCTAATCTTCAATCAATGGGAATGGAAGTCTGTGGATAAATACCATAGACTCTCCATTCTCCAGTGGGATGATTCTAAGACTGTTCCACACAATTTCTCAGAGAGTCTCCAGAAGGACTGAGTCCCAGTTGCCCACAGGGTAAGCTTCTCATTAACAGACTATTAACTTTCCTCCCCTGTTTCACTTTCACCATTTCCGTTTTGTGCTTCCTAAGATCACCTCCCAAATAAGCCACCTCTCTCCAGATCTTTTTCTCAGGGTCCACTTTTGGAAACTGAAAGTAAGAAAAAACAATCATATTTTCCGTCCACACACCTTTTTATGGCAGTGATCACTCTCTCTCAAATTGAACTCCTCAATACGAATGGCACATTTGAAAACGAGCACTGTCCCACGAAAAAACTTTGGAGTGCAAGACACAGCAATGCAGAGACCTCTGTCACCTGGAGAATGCCAGTTGGCTACTTCCAAAACCCTTGTAGGAGATTGCTGGACTCTCTGTGTAGAAACAAAACTGGCTTCCTGAACTGCGAGGCTGAAGAACAGAGCCCAGACTGAGTACATTCAATAAAGTAAAGTCAACTTAAGCAGGCTTACATGCCTGCTTAATTTGTAAATATATATACATATATATATATATATATGTATATATATTACATATATATTTGTAAATATATATGTGTGTGCATATGTGTGTGTGTGTGTGTGTGTTTGTGTGTGTGTATATATATATATTTGCCGGGATGACAATTTATTAATTTACTACAAGAAATACAATGGTCAAAAAGGCCAAAATGCTTAACTAGGCAGATCAGTGCATTCCTTCCCTGTAGGCAAGTTGTGTAGGGAGCCAAATAAATTATCAAAAGATTGCTTGGTGAGCATAAAATCAGCACAAGGGAGTTAGTTGATCTTAAGCATGGTCTCTCAGCTTAGACAACTTGAAGCACTCTCATCAACTACAGGGCCAGCCTTGCCAAGGAACCCATCATGTTTGGTTCACTTGGCCAAGATCCTTCTCCTGGATGGAGCTTGGCTGGTAACTGTCATTTCTTTGCATTTAGCAGGCCAACTACTTCCTATTCATTCCAAGTAGTGTATAACACAGTTAACTTGGTTCCCACTCAGAAAGTTACAATTGAATTTCAGTCCTGCCTCCTTAAGGTTTGTCCTAGATCACCTTGAACAGAGTTTTGAGTGTTCCCAAAATTTTTAGTCACACTTTTACAGATAACTTCTTGGTTAATTTCCACAGATATCCAACCATATCTCCTACTTGTGGATTTTTACTAGTTCAACTTTCAGATGGCAACTGCATTTGTTTTTTGTGGGAGGGGGTAAAGTGTGTATAGAGAGCATCATAAATCTGTCCCCTTCCTGTTGAGATGAGAACTACTTTCAACTCAACAGATTTCTGCCTTTTTTCCAGCTTCATCTTCCACAATCACTCTGTGTTTAACATACCCTTCAGCTTACCACTCCCAGGATAGTCCATGCTCTCTCTCCCTCCCATATACCACAATGTTAGATTGTTTTCCTGCCCTCATTTCCCAATGAACTGATTCATTTTTCAAGATCCAGCTCAAATATCTCTCACTTCCCCTAAGATTCTGTATTAAGCCATTCTTGCACAGCTATAAAGAAATACCTCAGGCCGGATAATTTAAAAGAAAAGAGGTTTGTTTAGTTGGCTCACAGTTCTGCAGGATGTATAGGAAGCATAGAGGCATCTGCTTCTAGAGAGGCCTCAGAAAGCCTCCACTCATGGCAGAAGGCAAAGGGGGAGCAGGCATTTCACACGAAGGGAGCAGCAACAACAGTGAGAGAGTGGAAGGTGCCAAACACTTCTAAATGACCAGGTCTCATGAGAACTTTCTCCCTTTCATGAGGACAACACCAAAGGCATGGTACTAAACCATTCATGAAAAACGACCGCCATGATCTAAGCACCTGTAACCAGGCCCCATCTCCAATACTGGGGATTACAATTCAACATAAGATTTGGCAGGGACACACATTCAAATTATATCAGACTCCTTCCTTGAACCACTGCCATCTCTGCTCCAACATCAAAGAGTTAGACCTTTTCTCCTTAGTGTTACCACAACACCTAATTCAAACCTGTAACATCCCATTGTACTACAGTTATTTATATGTCCATTTTCCCCACTAGAGCATACATTACTGAGAGCAGAGGCTATTGTCTTATTTATTTTTATATTTCCAGAGCTTAGCATAGTGCCTGGCCCTTAGCAAATGCTTGAATAAATTGATTATCCAAAGTTCTACAGCCAAATATTCAGGACCTGCTATATTTCCAAAACTATAGTCCTGAAAGGTATATGACAGCAAATCACCATGTGTCATTTAGCAAAGCTGACAGTGAGCTAGGGACTAGCATCTTGTGCCATCCATTTACTAATTTAACAAACATTTATTGAGAGCCTACTATGTGCCCAGTGCTAGGGATACAGTAGTGAGCAAGACACACAAGACCTGTACTTTCATGGAACTTACATTGTACTGGGGGAAGACAGATGATAAGCACATAAGCAATTAAAATAATTTCTAGACTGTGGTAGCTATTCAGAAGAAAATAAAACAGTGTGACATAAATGTAAGTGACTTGAAGGAAAATGTTTCTTGGGGGATGTTGAGTGTTAGGAAAAGCATTTATGAGAGAGTGACATTTGATCTGAGAGCTGAATGATGAGAAGTAGCCAGCTATGTAAAGATGTAGGGACAGAGTGTATCAGGCAGAAGGAGCAGCAGGTGCAAAGTCCCTAAGGTAGAAATATGTGGTTATAAAACAGAACATTTTGTGGCGCTGAAGAATATGTGAGTGCTGGAGGCATGGTACAAGATGAAATCAGAAAGGTAGGCAGAGGCTAGGGCATGTAGGGCTTTGTAAGCCATGGAAAATTGTTTGGATTTTCTTCAAAGTACAATGGAAAGCCACTGGAGGGTTTTCAGTGAGAAAGTGATGAGTTTTGATTTACATTTCTAAAAGTTAACTAGCCTGCCACAGGATAATTACACATAGAAACAAAGATTCTCATCTGCAACAGGAAACTAAAAGCTATCACTGAATTCTGCTACTCCAGCAGCACTTAGTATAATGATGTACTGATTCACAAGGGAGTGAAAAACCAACTTCAGTCTCTAGTATATCCTCTAGAAAGTTAATTTACAGATGGTTGGGGCAGGTCTTGGAAGCCATACTCCTTTTCAAAAAAAGATCTTTATGCTGAAGAATGCAGAATTCGGCCGGGCACGGTGGCTCAAGCCTGTAATCCCAGCACTTTGGGAGGCCGAGACGGGCGGATCACGAGGTCAGGAGATCGAGACCATCCTGGCTAACACGGTGAAACCCCGTCTCTACTAAAAATACAAAAACTAGCCGGGCGAGGTGGTGGGCGCCTGTAGTCCCAGCTACTCGGGAGGCTGAGGCAGGAGAATGGCGTAAACCCGGGAGGCGGAGCTTGCAGTGAGCTGAGATCTGGCCACTGCACTCCAGTCCGGGCGACAGAGCGAGACTCCGCCTCAAAAAAAAAAAAAAAAAAAAAAAAAAAAAAAAAAAAAAAAAAAAA
Source organism: Rhinopithecus roxellana (assembly GCF_007565055.1). NCBI lineage: Eukaryota > Metazoa > Chordata > Mammalia > Primates > Cercopithecidae > Rhinopithecus > Rhinopithecus roxellana. Next base: position 18,057,114 of record NC_044558.1, read on the forward strand.
AAAAAAAAAAAAAGAATGCAGAATTCATCCCAGCTGTATACTTAAAAGATGAGGAGGAAAAAAGAGTAGTCCACAAAATGGCCTAGAATAAGCTTTCATTATTAAGGTGGAATTAGCTTTCAGCTCACTGCTAGTGGTCAATAATCTGTGCTGAAAACTTCACCTCAACTCCCTAAGATTCAGGAGTTTCGAAGAGAAAAGGGCTAAGCAGGCAGTAGTCCACAGAGCATCTACTTTCCCCTCTTGATAAATCACTGCAAAGAAAACACGGAGCAACCAGGTCTCATTCTAAGCTCCTCTCTGCCAAGTACAGGATTTATAGCAATATAGGTGCAACTACAATTCCACCATAACATATTCTATGTACCCTGTGAGGTTCTGTATGGTGGAATTGTCCTTAAATAAAGCTTAGGAGAGATATTGGAATGCAGTCCCACTGGAATATTCTATCAGGAGTTATGCTTTTTGCTTAGAGTGAACCAAGGCTTCACGCTTCTGCGGAATCTTAAGCAAGACAGAACAATATCAACAACTAGGGAGACTTTTGAAAGGACAGAACCATGGAGGCCATTTCAATCCCAAGCCCCCAACAGAGGCAGGAGCATTGGATAAGGAAAGCAGCCCTAGAACTCATAGCTTAGGAACAGTAAATGTGGGGAGTTGAGCCCAGAGAGAGAAAGGAGATTTAGAAGGCAATAAGGAGAAGGTCCAGACGGAAGCTTCAAACTGCCAGGAATCTAAGGGAATGGACTGCCAGATGTACTAGCGATGCTAAGTTGAGGTCTGCACATGTAAAAGAAGAAAATAAAAAGTTTAAATTATTGGGGCTGCCTAGGTAGAAGAAGGGGGTTATTCATATTGTTTGTCCCCAAAGGACACTTAAAATCCAGGGTATTACAGGCAAGGGGATCAGGGGCCAGTAGTGGAAGTGAGGAAAGGGTTTAAAATTCTTTCCCCAATAGGTACACAAAATTAAGCTAGCATCTAGTCCATGGATGCAATTGAAATGTTAGGTGGGAGAATTGAAATTGTTTCTTAAAAATCCAGGGGTGTTTGGCCACCCACATAGATTACATTCAAGACACAAAGACCTTAAACAGTAATCTGGCATCTATCTGGGGGCCCTAAAGAAGGGAAAGACCTGAAAATTTTAGAAATGAGCACCTGGGGAGAGGTTATGCTGGTACCTGAGTGAAAAGGAGCCCCAAGATGAGGTCAGGGAGAAAACTGAATGGAGGAGTTCCATGCTGTGAGTAAAATGGCCTACCTAGTGAGAGGAACCTAATGGCAGTGTGTGGGAAGAGCTGATTAATTAACTGAATTGTGTGGAAAGATATAATTATAAATCCCCCACAATTCTATTACAGTCACTTCAGTAGGGGCAGCTATTTACTTCGCAGCCCTTGAGCACCTGAATCAACAGTGCATTCAATGCTCCTTCCCCTCCATATGAGACTATCATCCAAAATTGACTGGAGAAGATTACAGATCAGGTAGGAGCAGTGCATGAAATTATATTAAGCCAGGCACACGTGGGATGGAGGGTGGATGGAGAGAACAAGGACCTCAAGGTGGGGAGCCCATTTTTGAAGCTGCTGATTGGCCACTCTGGTGCCAAGGGCCTTTTCTTATGCACAGAAGGCCAGGATGACGGGCTATTAAGAAATATCTGAATCAGTTTCAACCTCCCCCATGCTTTTCCCAACATACATTGCAGAGCTACTTCAGGCTAGGGAAATATGACACCTGGTAAATTGATGGGAAGACAGGATAGCAATTGGATGATATACTGTCCATAACACAACTAAAGCTGCAAGTTGGATACAAAATATTAGGGGAAATAGTGAATATCACAGCTCCTATAAAGGGACATATCACAAAGGAGTCAATTTTTATTATATTGTTTGACCTGATGTGTTTGAAATATAGCAAACTGTCCAACTCTATGGCACTTGAAAGATTTTGGCTTGACAGTTTCAGAGCCCTTCAATATGGGTGGCATTTCATTTAGAAAAATATATGACCATTGTCAGAGGAGATATAAAGCTGAAGGAGCAATTCCAGAGACAGTTAGCCAAAGCTCTCTTGGCCTTTTTCTCAACTTTGGGTTGATCTGTTAAGTCGAAATCGTATTGCATTTTCACAGAGCCTTTAGTTGTTCTTCCAAAGTGTTGAGAGAGTCAGTGGGCTATAGGGGCAAAACACTGAATCACATTCAGACAATCTGAGTTCTATCAAGTGATAGAGCAAGGATATGAGTGGCTTAACCTCACCAAGTTTCCCCCTCTATGGAGAGGAATAACACCTCATCTACTTCACAAGGTTGTTCTGGAAGTCAGCTGAGAGAAAAATGGATGTGCCTTGTAAACTGAAATGTGTGCTATAAATGTAAGAGCTTATCGTTTACCATCACCATAGATAAGGGTCAATAATCTTTTTCAGTAAAGTGCCAGACAGTAAATATTTTAGTCTTTGTTGCCCTCAAAAGGTCTCCGTCACAAAACCTTCTTTGTTTCTGTTGCTTTTAACCACTTTAAAAAATATAAAAACCATTTTTAGCTTACAGGCCTTATAAAAACAGGCTACCAGCCAGAATTCGCCTGCAGGCTACAGATTACTAAGTCCTGTCCTAGATTATTGACATACGATGGTGCTGATGCTCCATCCTCTCCATATTTGGTAAGATTCCCCATAAAGTCTACTATCTTGGCTATATGACTGTAAGAATTACCTAAATTTTTGAATTTTTTATTGAGGCAAAATTTGTATAACGTAAAATTCTTCACTTTATCTATATTAAAGTGTATAATTCAGTGGTTTCGAGTATATTCCCAATGTTGTGTAACTACCAGCACTAATTCCAGAATATTTTGATCACCCCCAAAATGAATCCATACAACTAAGCAGTTATTCCCCTTTCCCCACTTCCTCCAGCCCCTTGCAATCACCAATCTGCTATCACTACCTATGCATATTTTATGTAAATAGAATCATGCAGTATGTGGCTTTTTGTGCTTGGCTTTTTTCACTTAGCATAATGATTTTAATGTTCATTGATGTTGTACCATATATCAGTACTTCATTCCTTTTTTATGGCTAAATAATATTCCACTATATACACATTTTGTTCATTCATCAACTGATGGACATTTGGGCTGTTTCCATTTTTGACTATTAAAATAATACTGTTATAACATCCATGCACAATTTTTTGTGTGAGTATGTATTTTTATTTCCCTTGGGTATATACTTAAGACTGAAATTGCTGGATCGTATAATAATTGTATGTTTAACTTTTTGAAGAACTATCCAACTGTTTTCCACAGTGACTGTACTGACTGTTTCATTTTATATTTTCACTAGCAATGCATGAGAATTCCAGTTTCTCCACATCCACACCAACACTTGGTAACGTCATTAAAAATTATGGCCATCCAAAGGACAAGAATAGACATTTCTCAAAAGAATTGCAAACAGCCAATGGATACATGAAAAAATGCTCAACATCACTAATAATCACAGAAATGTAAATTAAAACCACAATGATTTATTATCTTACAGCAGTGAGAATGGCTATTGTTAAAAACTAAAAAAGCAAACAAATGATGTTGACATGGATGTGGAGAAGAGGGAACACTTATACACTGTTGGTGGGAATGTAAATTAGTTCAACCTTTATGGAAAATAGCACAGAGATTTCTCAAAGAACTAAAAATAGAGCTACCATTGGACCCAGCAATCCCACTACTGGGTATTTACCAAAGGAAAATAAATCATTATATAAAAAAGACACTTGTGCTTGTTTGTTCACCACAGCACTATTCACAATAGCACAGTCAAGGAATCAACTGAAGTGTCCATTAACAGTTGACTGCATAAAGAAAATATGGTACATATACACCATGGAACACTATTTGGCCATAAAAACAAGAATGAAATCATGTCCTTTGCAGCAACATAGATGGGAATGGAGGCCATTGTCCTAACTGCACTAATTCAGGAACAGAAAATTAAATACTGTATGTTCTCACTTATAAGTGGGAGCTAAACAGTGGGTACACTTAGACATAAAGATAAAAATAATAGACACAGAGGACTTCAAATGGGGGGAGGGAAGAAGGGGGAAAAGAGTTGAAAAATTACCTATCAGGTACAAAGTTAACTATTTGGGTAATGGGTACACTAGAAGCCCAATCCCACCAGTACACAATATACGCAGGTAGCAAACATGCACATGTAATCTGGTAGATACCCAGTAGTGGGATTGTGCACCTGAATATAAAATAAAATAATTTTTTTTGAGACAGGATCTTGCTCTGTCACCCAGGCTGGAGTGTAGTGGCACAATCCTGGCTCACTGCAACCTCTGCCTCCTAGGTTCAAGCGATTCTCGTGCCTCCCGAGTAGCTGGGATTACAGGCCCATGCCATCACGTCCAGCTGATTTTGTGTTTTAGTAGAGACAGTGTTTCACCATGTTGACCAGGCTGGTCATGAACTCCTAACCTCAGATGATTCACCTGCCTGGGCGTCCCAAAGTGCTGGGATTACAGGCGTGAGCCACCTCACACGGCCTAAAATAAAATAGAAATTTAAAAATAATTATAGCCATCCTAGTGGATGTGAAATAGTATCTCATTGTCATTTTCTTTCCATTTCCCTAATGACTAATGATTTTATGTGCTTATTAGCCATTACTATATCTTCTGATGTCTACTAAAATGTCTACTAAAATCCTTTGCCCATTTTTAAATTGCATTGTTTGTCTTTTTGTAGTTGAGTTGTAAGCATTATTTTATGTACTCTGGATACTGGACCTTTACTGTAAACATTTTTTACATCCAGTGGGTTGTCATTTAGCTTTCTTGGTAATGTCTTTTGGTGCTCAAGAGTCTTTAATTTTGATGAGGTCTAATTTATCTATTTTTTCTTTTGTTGCTTGTGTTTTTGATGTCATATTAAAGAATCCATTACCAAATCCAAGGTTATAAATATTTCCACTTAAGTTTTCTTCCAAGAGATTTATAGTTTTAGCTCCTGCATTTTTAGGCCTTTGATGCATTCTGATTTAATTTTTATATGGTGTGATGGTAATTTTATGAGTCAACTTGACTGAGCTACAAAGTGCCCAGATAATTGGTCAAACATTATTCTGGGTGTCTATTTGAGGTGTTTTTGGATGAGATTAACATTTAAATCAGCAGACTGAGTAAAGCAGATTGCTCTCTCTAATATGAGTGGATCTCATCCAATCAGTTGTAGGCCCAAATAGAAAAAAGGCTGACTTTCTCTTCCTGCCTGACTTGCCTTTGAACTGGGAGATCAGCTTTTACCTGCCTTTGTACTTGAACTGAAACATTGACTCTTCCTGGGTCTTGAGCCTGCTGACCTTCAGAACGAACCTACACTATCAATTCTCCTGGTTCTCAGTCCTTCAGACTCAGACTGGAACTACATCATTGGCTCTCTTGGGTCTCCAGATTGCTGACTTACCCTGCAGATCTTGGAATTTGTCGGCTTCCATAATTGCATGATCCAACTCCTAATAATAAACCTTTTTCTAAATATACATATATACATCCTATTGATTCTTTTTCTCTGGAGAAGTCTGACGAATAAATGTGGTGTGAGTTAAGAGTCCAGCTTCATTCTTTTGCATGTGAATGCTCAATTGTCCTGGCACGATTTTTTGAAAAGGTGCTTCTTTCCACATTGAAGGGTATTGGTTCCATTGTTGTAAATCAATTGACAATAGATGTATGGGTTTATTTCTGGACTCTCAATTCTATTCCAATGATCTATATAGCTATCCTTATGCCAGTACCACAGTGTTTTGATTACTGTAGCTTTATAGTAAATTTTGAAGTATAGAAGGGGGAGTTCTCCAACTTTGCTCTTCTTTTTCAAGATTGTTTTGACTATTTGGAGTCCTTTACATTTCAATATGAATATTAGAATCCCTTTATTTATGCCTATAAAAAGGCATTTGGAATTTTTACAGAGATTGCAATGAGTCTTTAGACTCCTTTGAGTAGTATTGTCATTTTAATAATATTAAGTCTTCTGATCCATGACCATGAGATGTCTTTCCATTTATTTAGTTATTCTTTAATTTCCACAATGTTTTGCAGTTTTTAGTTCACAAGTTTTACACATTTTTGGTTAAATTTATTTCTAAGTATTTTACTTTTTGATGTTTTCATATTTGTTTTCTTAATTTGCTTTTGGGTATGTTCATTTCTGGTGTATAGAAATGTAACTGATTTTTGTATGTTAATCTTGCATCCTGATGCTTTGCTGAATTTATTTATTAGTTCTAATAGTAGTTTTTGTGTATGAATTTTTCTTAGGATTTTCTATATGTAAGATTATGTAATCTGCACATAGAGATAGTTTTACCTCCTTCTTTCTAATTTGGATGACTTTTATTTCTTTTTCTTGCCTAACTGCCCTGACTAGAACCTCTGGTATAATATTGAATAGGAGTGGTGAGAGCAGACATTCTTGTGTTACTCCTGACTTTAGGGTGAAAGCTCTGTCTTCCACTATTAAGTATGATGTTAGCTTAGGGTTTTTAAAACAACACTATTGAGGTATAATTGACGTGCAAAAATTGCAAATATTTAATGCATACAATTTGGTGAGTTTGGACCTATGCATATATCTATGAAACTATCATCACAATCAAGGCAATAAACATATTCATCATCCCCCAAAATTTCTTCATGCCTTCCATTTTCTGTGGTAGTAACACATGAGACCCACCCTCTTAAAATTTTTAACTTCACAATATAGTATTGTAACATCTCCTCTTTCGTTTCTAATTTTAAGTCTTCTTTCTTTTTTCTCAGTCTAGCTCAAGTTTTGTCTATTTGTTTGTTTTTAAAAAGCCAACTTTTAGTTTTGTTCATTTTTCTATTATTTTTCTATTCCTTATTTTGTTTATTTCTACTGTAATCTTTATTATTTCCTTCCTTCTGCTATATTTGGGCTTAATTTGTTCTTATTTTCTAGTTCTTTGTGGTATAAAGTTAGGTTGCTTATTTGTGATGTTTCTTCATTTTAAATGTAGAAGTTTATCATTATAGACTTTTAGTAGTGCTTTTGTTGCTTTTTTCATTTTCATTTGTCTCAAGATATTGTCTGATTTCCCTATCGATTTTTTATTTGACCAATTGATGGTTCGAGAGTGCATCGTTTAATTACCACATATTTGTAAATTTTCCACTTTTCCTTCTTTTATTGATTTCTAGTCTCATTCCACTCTGGTCAGAAAAGAGATTTGGTATGATTTAAATCATCTTAAATTTGTTAACATTTGTTTTTTGACCTGGCATGTGATCTATCCTAGAGAATGTTCTTTGTGCACTTGAGAAGAATGTGTATTTTGCTCCTATTGGGTGGAATATTCTGTAGATATCTGTTAGGTCCATTTGCTCTATAGTATTGGTCAAGTCAGTTGTTTCCTTACTGATCTTCTGTCTGGATGTTTTATCCATTATTGAAAGTTGGGTATTGAATTTTCCTAATATTATTATATTGCTGTATATTTCTCCCTTAAGTTCTGCCAATGTTTACTTTATATATGTGTTACTCTAATGTTGGGTGCATCTATATTTCCTGAAAAATTGGTCATTTTATCATTATATAATGTACTTTCCTGTCTCATTTGACAGTTTGGTTTAAGGTCTACTTTGTCTCATCTAAGTATAGCCACCCTGATTTCTTTTGTTTACCATTTGCATGAAATATCTTTTTCCATTCCTTCAGTTTTAACCTATGTGTACCTTTAAATCTAAAGTAAGTTGCTTATGGACAGTGTATGATCGCATCTTTTTTAAAAAACCATTCATCCACTCTTGGTCTTTTGATTGGGAAATTTAATCAATTTACACTTAAAGTAATTACTGATGGGGAAGGACTTACTATTGCCATTTTGCTAATTGTTTTCCATCTGTCTTGTAGTTCTTTTCCTCTCTTGCTGTCTCCCTTTGTATTTCATTGATTTTTTTTGTAGCGATATGCTTTCATTCCTTTCTACTTCTCTTTTGTGTATCTTCTGTAAGTATTTTCTTTGTGGTTACTACAAGGCTTACATAAAGCATCTTATAGTTATAACAGTCTATTTTAAGCTAATAACAACTTCAATCACATTTTACAAACTACATTTTTACTCCACCCACTTTATATTATTTATATCTTTTGTATTATGTATTCATTAAATTTTTTTGTAATTGTAGTTATCCTTAATGACGCAATAACTATTTTAACATTTATACTAAAATTGAGTGATTTACATACTATCATTACAGTATTCTGTATTCGCCTATATATTTACCTTTACTGGTGAGTTTTATACTTTTATATGCTTTTTGTGTCATTGTTTAGCAGCCTTTCATTTCAACTTGGAAAACTCTTTGGCATTTCCTGTAAGGCAAATCTAGTGGTGAAGTCTAGTGGTGATTAACTCCCTCAGTTTTTGTTTGTCTGGGAAAGTCTTTATTTTTCCTTTATTTTTTGAAGGACAATTTTCTCAGGTATAGTATTATTGTTCAGCAATTGGTTTTCTTGCTCTCTCAGCACTTTAAATACACTATCCCACTCTCTCCCGGCCTACAAGGTTTCTGCTCAGAAATTCACGGATAGTCTCATGAAGCTCCCTTATAAGTGGCAAGTCACTTTTCTCTTGCTTTCAAGAATACTTTCTTTGTCCTTGACTTTTGATAATTTGATTATAATATGTCCCAGTGTAATCTTCTTTGGGTTGGTTCTGTTTGGGAATGCTTGAGCTTAATTAATCTGGGTGCTTATTTCTCTCTCCCAAGACTTGAAAAGATTTCAGCCTTATTTCTTTAAATAAGCTTTCTGCCCCTTTCTCTCTCCTCCCTCTTCACCTCCCATATTGCATATACGGGTTTGCTTGATGGTGTCCAATAAGTCATTTAGGTTTTCTTCACACCTTTTCATTTTTTTTTTTTTGTTCCTCTCACTAGTTTCAAATGATCTTTCTTTGAGTTTGCTGATTCGTTCCTCTGCTTAAGTATGCTGTTGACACTCTATTAAAAATTTCAGTTTAGTTATTGTATTCTTCAGCTCCAGAATTTTTGTGTGCTTATTTTTATGGTTTTAATATCTTTATTGATAGTTTCATTTTGTTCATGTATCATTTTCCTAATTTTATTTAGTTGTCTGTTTTCTCTTGTAACTCAGTGAACTGCTTTGAGATGATTATTTTGAATTCTTGTCAGGCAATTTGTAGATCTACATTTCTTTAGGGTCAGTTAGCAGAGATTTGTTTTTTCTTTGGTTGTGGCATGGTTTCCTGGTACTTCATGTTCCTTGTGCTTCGCATTGGTGTCTGTACATTTGAAGAAACATCCACCTCTCCCAGTCTTTATGGACTGACTTTGACAGAGAAAGATCTTCACCAGTCAGCCTGGTTAGAGATCCTGGGAACTGCTCAAACATTTTCTATGGATGTGCACACTCTACTCCTCTCCCTCCCTCCCTCCTGGGGAAGGAGTCTCAGTGTTGTGCACCTTCTTCCAATCTTGCAGAGCCATGATGACTTGCAGTAAGCTGCCCAACCCTTTTCCCTAAAACAGTGTGCTGAAAGGCTGCAACATTGAAATAACACTCTACTCCTCTCTCTCCATCCTGGGGGAGAAGTCTCATGGTTGTTGTCATGAGTTTATTTAACATTGTTGCTGCCTCAGTATCCTTTTTTATCCCTGACACAAGTTGTTTGAAACCCAATCATACCTTGTCATCTTTGGTCTAGTGAAAACTTCCCTATGTGGTTGTCTATGTTACAGACTGCTTGTTCCTCGTCTCACTGACCCTAAACCCAGCACATCCCACAGCTGCTAACCATGATAAAAACCTAATGGTCAACACCAGAGTCATACAAATAAGTTACCCTCCCCTCCTTTGCTTGTGTTTCCTTTAAATGAGCCAATTTAGAATTCCCATGGGAAAGCCTAAGGAATAATACCCATGAACCTTAATCAAAGCATAGCCCCCAGTGTCTCCCCCACCCACCCTGCTCTCTTTTGCTTCCTACTTACTGTTTGAGCTCCCAGCTTTCTCCAGATTTCCTGTCTGCCTTCCAATGGCACTCCTATGATTTTGTTTATCTGGAAATGTCTTAATTTTGTCTTCATTTTTGAAGGATAGCTTTGCCATATATAGAACTATTGGTTGATAATCTTTTACTTTCAGCACTTTGAATATGTCATCCCACTGTCTTCTAGCATCTGTGGTTTCTGATGAAAAATGAACTGTTAATCTTGAGGATCCCTCGCATGTGACAGCTTGCTTCTCTTTTGTTGCTTTCAGAATTATCTTTATCTTTTGACAGCTTGTTTATAAGGTGTCTTAGTTTTGATCCCTGAGTTTCTCCTTTTCAGAATTCTTGAGCTTGACATTCAGATTCATGACTTTCATTGTATTTGCAAAGTTTTTTGCCATTGTTTCTTCAAATATTTTTTCTGGTCCTAATTTCTCTTAGGTCCTTCTGGGGCTACTGTTATGCATAGTAGATATCCTTGCTGGTGCTCCACAGGTCTCTGAGGCACTGATCATTTCTCTTCATTCTTTTTTTCTTTCTGTTGCTCAGTCTGGATAGTTTCAATTGTCCCAGATTCAAATTCACTTGTTCTTTCTTCCTCCTGTTTAGATATGCTGTTAAATCCCTCTAGCAATTTTTAAAATTTCAGTTATTGTATTTTTTAATCTGAGAATTCCTATTTGGTTCCTTTTTATAATTTCTATCTTTTATTCATGTTGTCTATTTGCTAGACATCATTATCACGGTTTCTTTGATTTTTATATTATTTTATCTATTTGAATATATTTAAGGGAGTCGACTTAAAAGTTTTTTTTTTCTAGTAAGTACAATGTTGGAGATTCCACAGGAACAGTTTCTACTAATTTTTTTTCTTGTGTATGGGCTCTACTATCTTGTTCCTTTGCATGCTTTGTAATTTTTTGTTGAAAACTGCACATTTTAAATATTATGATGTGGCAACTTTGGAAATCATGTTGTCTCTTAGTCCCATGGTTTGTTATTGCTGCTTGTTGTGGTTGCTCTTGTTTGTTTAGTGACTTTTCTAAACTAATTTTGTAGAGTCTATATTCTTTATTGTTTATGGCGATCAAAGTCTCAGTTAAGTTAGCTTAGTGGTTAGGTTAGTGAATAAAAATGCCACAAAGCTCTCCTTCCAAGAGTCAGCCACCTTCATCTTGATTAAACATTGGCCTGGTTGCTATACACCTTTGATTAGTTTCCAGAGCTCCAATAAAGTTAATGATAGCTTTTGTCCTTTTATTCACTCTTTTTGTGGAGAGATGGGCTCTTGGAGCTTCTTACTCTGACATTTTCATTGTTATTACCTGGATCTTTAATTTCGAAAGAGAATTATAAATCTGTAAGTGTAGGTAGTTTTTTGGGTTGGATAAGTCATTGAAATAATGGTATCATATGACAACCCTAGACCCAAATCCCAGTGCCTTTATTTGACTTGTTCAATTGACTTTGCCCTTCTAGCTTCAGTGTACTCATCTGATAAGCAGGAAGAATATAATTCATCTCATCAGGTTGTTGTGGAAATTAAATGATGCAGTCTAGCACAGTAGGTCATGCTAAACCATTATGGATCATTACCACTTTTGCTCTAATTGGTTTCTAGGGAGAAGGTACACCTTAAGAAAAATGAGACTCAGAACAGGTCAACTGGATTAAGTAGAGGACAGCAACTTGGGTACCATTACTTATCTTCTAAGCAACCTAATCAGTATTAGCACCCTGCCTAGGGTCAGGGGAGGATGAGAAGGCAGGAAAAACAACTTCTTACTCCATAATTTTGTCCTAGGTCAATCACCAGTGGCCACCACTTATAACTTAGCTCCACAGAAAGCCTCCCAAACACGCACCTAAAAAGCCCAAGGTACTTTTTACTTATAAGACCACACTTAATTTCCTACTTTTTCCCTAAAGCTTTCCTGATTTGTCCAATGAACAAAGATTTATCCATCATTAACCTGACTCTGCTTGTGTCACTAATTTGACATTAAATTTTAAATCACTCTTGTACTATTGTAGTGTTAACTTTTCATGGATTCCAACTCAACTCATCCTTCACTGCCCCTCCCTAATTGTACCATAACCTCCTTGAGAGTATGTTTGGCATGTTGTTCATTGTGTTTTTTTATAGCTCTCAACACAGTGCTATGCATGTAGAAGGTATCCAATAAATATTTTAAAAAATGTTTTTTAAATGATAAAATCTTCTATCTCAAATAATAGATGGAATTCTTCCAGCATCTCTATGTCAATGCAAATCATCTGAGTGATCCTTAGTTCTGTTGGCTCAGCTACAAGCTTTCACATGCTTCAACAGAGAGCAGGGGTCTTAAATAAGACTCAAAACAAACAAAGCAAAATTCTTAGCCCAAATGGAGGGAATTATCTTTCAAAGAGAACCCATTCTATCTTCAAGTCCTACTATTCTGTTAATCCAGAGCTACTTCTTGCTGTATCAAAAGCTCTAGAAGCTCCTTTAGCTCAAACAACCGTGGATTCAAAATCAAACTTCCCAGCACATGAAGTGTTGCTTCTCTATCTCAGACTTTGCCACAAGCAGCAGAAACTTTGCACTTGTCCATTCCTCCACAGCCTATCAAATCGGTTATCTCTGGGACACATCAGCCATATCCAGGCTGTCAGAAAGTGATCGTTAATGACAGGGATACTTCCTTAGCCTGTTAGTTTCCTTACCCCTCTTGATTATATAGGGCAACCTGACCCATTCTACAGGACTGCATCCGGCCATCATATTATTGGCCCTTAGTTATGAAAGCTTTTGCCTGGAAAGCTGTGTCAGAGGTTAATGTGACTATTTTTTCTCTCTCTTCAAATTCACTTTACTGGAAACAAACTCCCCAGAATGCTGCTTAGAGAGTTATTTATCTTTATAACTTGAAAAGGCCATGTTCATGCCAGGGGCTCTGGGTGAATCTTACTATTGTTATTTTTCCTCTGTCACCTCCTACTAGTCTCTTCAGCTAAAAAGATCCAAAACAGACAGTGAAAGGGAGTAGGTCAATAGAATGCAGGCTGGGCCTTCTAAAGGGCATGGCTTTTTTTTCCCAAAATGGTTTGTTACTGGACACTGGAAGACAAGGACATGGATGGCTCTCTAGGGTTTTTCCATCTTGAATTTGAATGAGCCTGGCTCAGGGTGAATCAATAATCTTTGCTTCATGCTTTTCATCCACCCTAATACGCTGTTCAGATCTACATTACTGTTAAAACATGAGGTGGAGGGCAGTTTCTTTCTCTTGGAAGGGCATTCACTTTTTTTTCTAGGGTTTTTCAATCTTCAACTCACAATCTCAGCTTAGTCATTTCTCTAAGGCTTGAGGTTTGAGGGGAAAGTGAGTGGTCCATCTTATTTCAGAAACCAAATTGTAGCTTCTCTAGAAATACCTTCTTCATCTGGAAGGACAAGAATATGAGAATTTGAACGATGTACTAGATATGAGAGAGCCATAGGGATGGATGGAGAGCAAGGAGTAGGCTAGCCCCAAAATCTGTTTCAAAGACTGCCTCCTCTGGGAAGACTTAATGTTTCTCTCTCTTTTGTTTCTAGTGCACTTGCCTAATCCCCTAGCCCTGCAATCCTAATCCCCTCTCCAGAGGTAACCCCCATTATTAACTTGATATATCTGCTTTTAGAATTCCTCTATCCATATGCAATGCAAACACATATGAAACATGTAGGTTTTTTTTTTTTTTTTCTTTTGAGACCGAGTCCCACTCTGTCACCCAGGCTGGAGTGCATTGGTGCGATCTTGGCTCACTGTAACCTCTGCCTCCCGAGTTCAAGTGATTCTCACGCCTCAGCCTTCCAAGTAGCCAAGTAGCTGGGATTACAGGCTCGGTCCACCATGCCCAGCTAATTTTGGTATTTTTAGTAGAGATGGGGTTTCACCATATTGGTCAGGCTTGTCTTGAACTCCTGACCTCAAGTGATCTGCCCACTTCAACCTCCCAAAGTGCTGGGATCACAGGTGTGAGCCACTGTGCCTAGCCTAAACATGTAATATTTTAAAAATAAATACTATCATGCCGTACATTTCATTTGGCAACTTTTGTTTCGCTTCTACACCAGTGGTTCTCGAACTTTAGCATGCATCAGAAACACCTAGGAGACTTATTAAAGCACAAATTTCTTTTTTCCACCTCCACAGTTTCTGATGCAGTAGGTCGGGTTGGGACCTGAGAATTTGCATTTTAAAAAAGTTCTCAGATGAGCTGAAGCTGCTGGTCCGGGGACCATACTTTGAGAATCACTGCCTTAAATAATAGACAGGGAGACTTTTCCATGAATACATTCCATTCTTACAACTGCTATATAGCATTCCGTGGTAGCACTTTGTACATACTCCTTCTATAGTGTCTATCCTGTATCATTACAGTTAAGAATCCCCCTAGCCATTATTGCCAACTCACCTCGCCAGTACACTCACAATAGATTGAACTTGGAAAGAAAACATTGTGTCTTTTGCCTTTATTGTGCCTAGCATGTAATGTACACCCAATACATTAATGAATGAAAGGATGAATGACCAACTGATCTGAAGCCCCTCAGAAGCTGAATGGGTATATGGGCTTTGGGAGAAGTCCAGTAACATTTCTTGATATCTGGGACTCCCTTTGGACTCTGATGAGACATTGATATTATATCAGTGGGAAGTATGTGTACACATTGGGGTGAGGATGGTGAATGTATACTTGTGGGAAAAGCTTGTAAGATGATTCGTATATTTCCCTTACCTTTTCCTCAACCCTCCACCCCTCACTGTCCACCTGCCGTTAAAAAAAAGAACTGCCTATATAAGAGGGCAAAAGAAAGAGCCTTTCTTTGTGCTCAGATGTTAATTGTTTGCTGGTTACATGTTACCAGAGGTAGAAATCACTCATCCTGCACTTTAGTATTTTCGTTTGCAATATGAAGTGGTACTGGGAAAGGATACTAGTTTTACACTTTGAATTTAGCACTTTTCATTGGAGAATCATAACGCATTCTTATCACTTTGGTCCTTGTCTCCTCTGCCTAGAGTGTGATAGTTTGCACTCAGAAATACACTTTACTACAGTCATATGCAGATACATGACATTTCTACAGTGGACTTGCAATATGTTTCTTCTGATCAGCCACATTTCTTTACTAATGTGTGAATTACAATCCTCTGTTCATTGAATGAGGTAACTGAAAGCATTTATTCATAATATTACCTACTACTAGTGTGGCACCATGCTAAAATTTGAGGGCCACAAAAGAATTTTAAGGCAAGATTTCTGTTCTGAAGGAGACTATTTGTTAAGTGGGAAGATTAGACATTTACACATGAAACATTCAAGTAGTAATATATGATGATGTGTTATTAGATGCCAGTATGTATAGAACAAATCTGTGTTGTCCAGTACTGTAGACACTAGCCACATGTAGCTATTGAGTAGTGACAAAGATTCTGCTTGGCCAACTTTAGTCAGGTTCCTGAACCTTCTCCTAAGTCGATCTGTGCACTTCCCTGTAAAATCCAGTTTTAGCAAAAGACCCTGCTAAGTCTGTTTAGCAAGAACCTCCTACCATTCTTCTCCATCATCCCTGAGATGATAACTGATCATACTGGCCTGCCTTCAGCAAGAATCCTGTTAGCTTGGTTTAGCCAGAATCCCCTTTACCCCTGATGTTTCCTCTTAATAATTTTCCATTCACTGACCACCACCCCCACCACCCTGCTCCTTGGCTATAAAATTCCCTAGCCCATGCTGTATTCAGAGTGAGCCCAATCTCTCTCTCCTACTGCAAAATCCCATTTTCATGGTCCCTATATCTATCATGATAGTCCTGAATAAAGTCTTCCTTACCATATTTAACAAGTGTCATTAAATATTTTTTTCTTTAACAATATCTGAAAAGTGACTAGTTAGAATTGAGATGAGTTATAAATGTAAAATACACACAAGATTTCAGACTTAGGACAAAGAAAGAATGTAGAAATAGTTCATTAAGAATTTTTATATTTATTATATATTGACCGATACTTTAAAAACACATTGGGTTAAGATATATTATTAAATGTATTTCACCTATTTCTGCTTTTAAAAATGTGGTTACTGGAAAATTAAAATTATATGTATATATGGTTCATACTATCTTTCTATTGAACAGAGCTATTATAAATAAGTGTTGTAAGAACTTGTAGGAAGAAAGGAATAATGAACTAGAGTAGTCGCCCAAGGAGATGGAACTCTTGATTACAAATGATGTAAAGTCAACTCAGACTAGTTTATTCACACACACACACATACAGAGAGAGGGATAGGTGGGGGAGGGTATTTTATTGGCTCACATAACTGGGAAGTCTACAGAGTATTTTGGGACTGTAGGCAGCCATCTCATCCACCATGTCAAAAGAATAGAGTCAAGACAGGCAGAATTCTGATGATGCTGTTTGAGTCCCAGATTCACAATGTCCTAGGTAAGCCAGGCAAGCAGGAAAAAAAAAAAAAAAAAAAAAAAAAAAAAAAAAAAAAAAAAGAATCTCTTTTCCTCTAGCTTCAGTATAAATTTCCTAGAGAAGATCCTAATTGGCCAGGCCACACCTGTGGTTGGGAGAGGCCAGAGCACTGTGATTTATAGCTTAATTAGGGTCACACCGAAAGTGGGAATTATTCTCTAGCAGAACCAGAGGAAAGGAAGTAGGAAAGAGTATGTGGAAGACAAAAACCGTAGTTACTATGCCCACTACAGTTGGACTATACACATGTAAATATAAGCTAATGTGCTACACAATGCCGAGGACAGACTTTTTTTTTCTTTGATTAACTTTCTTTTCTTTTAATTAAAGTCAAGGATATTTTTTTAAGTTTTGCCTCACTGCTTCTTTCTGACATTAATGTTTCCTCCGCCTTACAGAGCCAATGTGGTATAGTGCAAAGACAAGATTCGTATTTGGCTTAGACCCAAGAATGAATTTAGGCTCTGCCATTTACTTCATACACAACATTGATAAAATACTTAATGTCTTGAGTCTCAGTTTCCTCATCTACAATATGAATAGAATAACATATACCTTACAAAGTTGTTACAAAAATTATATGAGCTAACAAATTTAGTAGGTACACAGCTGAGAGTTCCTCATCTCCTTCTTAATGATAGAGAATATATTTTGGAAAGAAATGCACCAAAGTGAACTATTAAATGTTTATGAACCAATTTCCTGGGTTAAAAAAAATGCTATAATTTGTAGTGTTTGCCATTTTCTGTGGTGTAAATACGCCTGTTACCAGTAGAGTGTCTTGACTGTAAGTCGTTCAGGTTCTTGGCATTTTGAACAGAGTTGGACAAAACGCGCAGTAAAGCAAGGAAAGAATGAAGCAAGGAAAGAATGAAAGCAGGGATTTATTAAAAATGAAAGTACAGGCTGCGTGCAGTGGCTCATGCCTGTAATCCCAGCACTTTGGGAGGCCGAGACTGGCAGATCTCTTGAGTTCAGGAGTTCGAGACCAGCCTGGCCAACATGGTGAAACCCTGTCTCTATCAAAAATACAAAAATTAGCCAGGCATGGTGTTGGTTGCCTGTAATCCCAGCTACTTGGGAGGGTGAGATAGAAGAATTGCTTGAACCCAGGAGGCAGAGGTTGCAATGAACAGAGATCGCACCACTGCACTCTAGTCTGGGTGACAGAGCAAGACTCCAACAAAAAAAAAAAAAAAAAAAAAAAAAAAAAAAAAAAGAAAGAAAGAAAGAAATAAAAGAAAAAGAAAGTATATTCCACAGTGTGGGAGTGGCAGAGTAGCAGCTCAAGGGCCCAGATACAGAATCTTCTCAGGTCCAAATATCCCCTAGATGTTTCTCATTGGCCACTTGGTGCTCACCTTATGTAAATGAAGTGGTGGCCTGCAATCAGTGTGACTGATTGTGAACAACAACCAATCAGAGGCTGAAGTGAAGTTACAAAGGTCACACTCCTGTGCAAACATTTGATTGGTTGCAACCAATCAGAGGCTAAAGTGAAGTTATGAAGTTGCATTTCTATGCAAATGAAGACATTAAGTATTTTATTGGTTGCAGAAAACAACCAATCAGAGACTAAAGTGAAGTTAGGAGTTGCATTTCTATGCAAATGAAGACTTGGCTGGCAATCAGTCTGACTTGTTGCAGGCAGCAACCAATCAGAGGCTGGAGTGAAGTTACAAAGTTACACTGCTATGCTAACGTCTGATTGGTTGCAAAAAGCAACCAATCGTAAGTACTTTGAATTTCCCATCTGCTGGGCAGAAAATCTGGGAGTTTGCAAAGGGAGTAGCCTCTGGTCCTTCTGTTACTTAGGGGTGGATAGTTAGGGTTTTCCTTTCAATTTAGTTCTAGGAAGTCCACCCGAAACAGCCCTAGGTTCCCTGCCTCCAAACTCTATTCTCCTGCTTCATTCCCACCATGGCAGATTTCAAGATATCAATGTAAGGTCACTTAACACAAAGTTGGGAGTAGATGCGCATAATTAACTCTCATTATACCACCTTTATGACTCAATTCTCTCCTCAGATATTTAAATCAGACTGCTCTTTCCTTCAAAGGGGACTATAGAACAAAATGGAAAAGTGATTATTTGAAAATATTGGCACCGAAATTATCTCTTTATACCCCTTCTGTGTCTGGCTCTTCTGCTTCCTCAAATGAATCCATAGCTATCTCAGCTTTTCTTTAGGCATAGAAAAAGATTGGTAATTGCTTTGTGGCTTTAGGAAAACTGACTCCCAGATGAATGGAGAAGATCTTCTAGTGTAAAAGTTCAAAACAGCTTTCCAGGCAAAACCAGTTAGGAGGAGGTTAAACTGAAACAATAGGAGATCTTATTTCCAAGAAATTCAAAATAGTTTCTCCTCTCTAGTTTACCTCTTCTAAAAATAAAAGATTAACACCACTACGGACTTATCAAAATGACTAACATAAAAGATAGTGACACCACCAAATGCTGGTAGGAACGTAGAAAAACTGGATCACTCATTCATTGCTGGTAAATATGTAAAATGGCATAGCCTCTCTAGAAAACATTTTGGCAGCTTCATAAAAAAAAACTAAAAATGCAAGTGCCATATCACCCAGCAATTGCACTCCTGGGCATTTATCCCAGAGAAATGAAACTATATTCATACAGAAACCTGTACAAAAATATTCATGGCAACTTTTACATTTGTGTTCCCCTATCTCCCCCAAAATTAATATGCTAAAATCCTAATCCCCAAAGTGATGGTATTAGGAGGTGTGACCTTTTGGAGATAATTAGGTCATGAGGATAGAGTCTTCACGAATGGAATTAATGCCTTATGTAAGGGATCCCAAAGAGCTCTCTTGCCCGCTTTCTGGCATGTGGGGATACAACAGAAGTCCGCAGTCTGCAACCTGCAGGACAGCCGTCACCAGAACCTGATCATGCTGTCTGATCTCAGATTTCCAGTCTCAATAAATGTGAGAAATAAATTTTTGTTGTTTATAAGCCACTGAATCTATGGTACAGCAGCCTGGACTGACTAAGACAAGTGAAAAACTGGAAACCCAGATACCCTTCAACAGATGAATGGTTAAACAAACTGTGGTACATCCATACTATGGAATACCACTCTGTAGTTAAAAAAATTAAATAAAAAAAAAAACAAAAAACTATTGATACACATAGCAACTTAAATAAATCTCCAGGGAAATTATGCTGAGTGAAAAAAAGCCAGAGTGACAAAAATTTGCATGCTCTGTGATTCCATTCATATAACATTATTGCAATAACAAAAATATAGAGATGGAGAGGAAAGTTGTGGTTGCCAGGAGTCAGGAACTAGACGTAATGTGAGGTAGAGATAAGTTTGGCTATAAAAAGCAACATGAGGTATCTTTGTTATGTTCCAGCTGTTGAGTATCTTGACTGTGATGGATACATGAACCTACATAGGTGACAAAATTGTACAGAATGTGACACACAACACAGAAAATGAGTACAAGTAAAATTGGGGAAATCTGAATAAAATAGACGGATTATATCAATGTCAAGATCCTGGTTGTGGTAGTATACTACAGCTTTGCAAGATGTTACCATTTGGAGAAATTGGGAAAAGTGTACAAGGGATCTCTCTGTATTATGTCTTATAACTGCATGTGAATCTACAATTTGAATTAAAATTTCAGTTTAAAAAGAAGTCAGAGAAAAACCAAAAAGGAAAAGAAAAAAAGAGAAGTTTCTCAACTCCAGGGTTCTCCAATGAGAAGTCTTATTTTAATAGAGGAATTTAATTTACTTGCTTCTCCCAGATGTCCCCTCTCCAGCACTGACCTTTTTGTCCATTAATATTTTCATTTAGATGCCTATGGGCATTCAGTTTCTCCCAATTTGCAACTGTGTGCTATGTGCATCACACACAGTGTTTTTTGGTCATCTTCTCATGTCTCTTATCTCATACACTTATTCTCACCTGTAGTATTCTTATTGGTTGACTGTTTTACAAATCTGGCGACTTAAAACATAACAACGATGTTGGCAACACTGGCCCAGGCCATTGCACGACCAGCCTATTTCAATCTAATCTGGCAGCATCACTTCATTTTCTAGGGCAAGCCTTCTTTAAACTATGCGGCTGTCATGCATCTTATCTACCAGGAAATAGTCTAGAAAAGTCTTGTATTCCAGTCATTTTTGAGAGTGTTGGTTAAGAATAAGAGCTTTGGAATTTGATGGACCTAGGTTTGAATCAAGGGGTTGTCATGTGTTAGCTGTGGCCTTAGGTTGAGAGTTTTCTCACCTGTAAAATGGGGATGAAAATAGTAAAACTAGTATCTATCTCATAGGCTGTTGTAAGGATTAAACGAGATAATGCATGTCAAGTGCCTAGCATACAGAAAGTACTTGTTTGTTATTATTCTATTACTCTTTTTCTTACTTTCCTTAGACCTTACATTTCCAGCTTTATGCCCATGGGCTATTTAGGTATCTAAGTCTAGGATCCATTGCTTCAGTCTTTTGCCTCCCAGTGCCTTGCATGCTTTTGCTACCTGGTGCTTTTGTAAAGCTGAAACAGAAGACTATGGACAGAATAGTGGAGGACTGTGGTTATTGACAAGAGATATCTGAAGGTTCAGTCTCACCCGTAATTTGACTCCTAAGCCTAGACTACACTGCAGCCTTTTCTTGCCTTCCTAGCCCTTGAGTGGTATTAGTAATAGCCCATGTGGGCCACCATAGATGTGGGGAAAACAACAAGGAGTTTATAGGCTTATCCGTTTTTCGTTTTTTTGTTTTCCAGTTCCAACCACATCCCTCAGGCCCTAGAGCTCAACTAATCAAAAATGTGGTTTATTTGCTCAGATAATTCTGGATAGGGAGATAGAGTAATTATTCCCCTGATAACTAAGGGAGAATCTTTCAAATCCCATTGGAAAAAGCAAGTAACATCAACAATGTTATCACAAGCCTTTTTTTTTTTTCCCACAGAAGAGGTAGTATATGGTAGGACAGTAATTCTCAAAGTGCGGTCTCTAGACCAGCAGCATGAGCATCACCTAGAAGTTTGTTCAAGATGCAAAGTCTTGGGCCCTACCTCAGACATTCTGAATAAGAAACTCTGGAGGTAAGGCCCAGGAATCTGTGTCTTAATAAACTCTACAGATGACTCTGATGAACACTGAAGTTTGATTGTCACTCACTGGGGTAGTGGTTAGGAGCACAGATTCTGAAGTCAAATTGCTTGGATTTCACTTTCTGCTCTTCCATTACTAGCTATGTGATCTTGGGCAAGCCAGTTACACTCCCATGCCTCAATTTTCCTATCTGCAAAATGTGAATAATAGTATTCTCTCCTTGATCCTCCTTTTTTTCCCCTCTTGACTTCAGTGACACTACATTGTCCTCCTGGTTTATCTTCTACCTCATTGGCTTCTCCACCTCTTTTGCTAGTTCCTTGTCCTCTGCTTGACTTCTTTTTAAAAATTTTTTTTTTTTTAAATTATACTTTAAGTTCTGGGATACATGTGCAGAACATGCAAGTTTGTTACATAGGTATACATGTGCCACGGTGGTTTGCTGCACCCACCAACCTGTCATCTACGTTAAGCATTTCTCCTATTGCTGTCCCTCCCCTAGCCCCCCATCCCCCAATAGACCCCAGTGCGTGATGTTCCCCTCCCTGTGTCCACATGTTCTCATTGTTCAACTCCCACTTATGAGTGAGAACATGTAGTGTTTGTTTTTCTGTTTCTGTGTTAGTTTGCTGAGAATGGTGGTTTCCAGTTTTATCCATGTCCCTGCAAAGGACATGAACTCATTCCTTTTTATGGCTGCATAGTATTCCATGGTGTATATGTGCTACATTTTCTTTATACAATCTATCATTGGTGGGCATTTGGGTTGGTTCCAAGTCTTTGCTTTTGTGAACAGTGCTGCAATAAACATACGTGTGCATGTGTCTTTATAGTAGAATGATTTATAATCCTTTGAGTATATACCCAGTAATGGGATTGCTGGGTCAAATGGTATTTCTGGTTCTAGAACCGTGAGGAATCGTCACACTGTCTTCCACAATGGTTGAACTAATTTAAACTCCCACCAACTGTGTAAAAGCTTATTTTTTCTACACATCCTCTCCAGCATCTGTTGTTTCCTGCCTTTTTAATGATCACCATTCTAACTGGCTTGACAAGGTATCTCACTGTGGCTTTGATTTGCGTTTCTCTAATGACTAGTGATGATGAGCTTTTTTTCATATGTTTGTTGGCTGTATAAATGCCTTCTTTTGAAAAGTGTCTGTTCATATCCTCTGCTTGACTTCTAAATGTTGGAGGCTCCAGGGCTCAGAACAGGAACCTCTTCCTTGTTTCCATTCCATTTTCTCCCTAGATAATGTCATGCAATCCCAAGGCTTTAAATACCACCTATGTGCTATTGACCCACAAATTAATTAATATATCTGACTCTGACATCCCCCAGAACTTGAGACATGTATATCTGACTATGTGATGCCTCAATTTGGAATATTATTAGGCATATCAACTTTTACATGTCTTTTTTTTTTTTTTTTTTGAGATGGAGTCTCGCTCTGTCGCCCAGGCTGGAGTGCAGTGGCCGGATCTCAGCTCACTGCAAGCTCTGCCTCCCGGGTTCACGCCATTCTCCTGCCTCAGCCTCCTGAGTAGCTGGGACTACAGGTGCCCGCCACCTCGCCAGACTAGTTTTTTGTATTTTTTAGTAGAGACGGGGTTTCACCGTGTTAGCCAGGATGGTCTCGATCTCCTGACCTCGTGATCCACCCGTCTTGGCCTCCCAGAGTGCTGGGATTACAGGCTTGAGCCACCGCGCCCGGCCACTTTTACATGTCTAAAATAACTTGTGGTACTTGATCGCCCCCCCCAACCCCCCACAAGTCCCTTCTCCTTGAATCTTCCCCATTTTAGTAAATAATCCCATCATTCATCCAAGGTAAGAAACTTGGGAGTACCTTTGAATCTTCTCTTTTTTATGCCTTACATCCAAACCATCATAGCCCTAAATCCAAAATACATACAGAATTGTCCTTGGTTCTGCTCCCCACCAAATTACTTCAAGCCACCTCCCTCTCTCATACTGTCTCCTTGCAGTAATCTCATAACTGGTTTCTCTGCTTCCACTCTCACTCTATTGTACTCTATGCTCCAGAAGTATCAGAGAGATCTTTAAAAATGCAAATCTACTTAAGATCATCTTCCCTGAACCAGTGTTCAGAACAAGAATAAATGCCAAGTCCCTGACCCAGGCTTACAAGGCCTCCATGATCTGAACTCTGCCTACCTCTCCAACTTCCTTTCTCCCAACTCTCCCCGTTGATCCTGACACTCCCATCACACCAGCCTTGTCAGCATTTCTTCAATATGCCAAGCACCTTCCTGCCCTTAGACTCAGGCACTACCTATTCCTTCTGCCTAGAACATTTCTCCCCTGGGTATGCAAATGACTGGACTTTTATGATTTATGTCTTGGCCCAAATGTCACCTCCTCAGAGAGGCACTCTTTTACCAGCTAATCAAAAGTAGATTGTCCATTTCAAACACACCACCCTGTCTATTTTTTAAGGCACTTATTAAAGCACCTGTCATTATATATTTGTTTGTGTTTACCTGTCTTTCTGCACTAGAACGTGAGCTCCATGAGAGCAGGGACCTTGACTGTCTTGATCACTGTAGCATCCCAGTGCCTAGCACAGTGCTGGCATATAAAAGGTCCTCAGTAAATATTTGCTGAATTAATGAATATTCTCAAATAGTCATAGCTCTTGGAAATTGGGTATTTCTCCATCTATATGCTGAAACATGCCAGACATGTTCCTACATGCATGTCTATGTTCACACCTAATCTTAGGATCGTTTTCACTCTGAACAACTTATGGTATATAGAAAGGTGCTCAATAAATGTTCATGAAATGAATAAATGAAGAAATAAACTTCTTCATGCCTCATTTTTCCTAGCACATAGACATGAGCAACCATGAGTCTGTTACTTCTTTGACTATTTTTAGGGCATAGGCCTAAAAGCACTGCCCTCCAAATGAAGGGAGAGAGCTGCCTACATGTAATAATGGAAGAAAGTAACAGTTAAAGGAGTTAGACAAAGCAGTTCCAGAATGAGCTACAGGCTGGGGGCAGTCAGGGGAGGGGGTGGTGGGGTGGTGGTGATGTTCAGTGAGGAAAGAAGATGGAGTGCTTTCGCCACTGTATTGGTTCTCACACTTAAATTTTTGTACAAAAGCAGGGATGCTTATTCAGAAGGTCTGAAGCAGGGTGACCACCCATCCTGGTTTGTTCAAGACTTTTCCAGTTTTATCACTGAAAGTCTAGTGTCCAGGGGAAACCCTCAGTCCTGGAAAACCCCTAAATGATTGCTCATGCTAGTTCTGGGGTGAATTATTTTAATATAACACCCCCAGCTCTTTCTGATGCAGGTAGTTCCCAGGCTACACTTTTAGACGACACAGGAAAAAGCCTTGGTGGCAGCTCAATTTACCTCACTAACTCTGATCCCAAATAATAGGGTTGGCTCAGCTCCTTTTGTTCTCTTTCCAACCTTAGCTAAAAGGAACACTTTGTAAGGCTTCAATTGATTCAAGAAGATTGAAATTTCAGGGCTAAGTGATTAAACCTCTTACAGATGGAAGAACACTTAAATGCCTAAATTGTTTGAGTACTTTAAAAACAGGGAGAAATGGCCAAATTGTATCATCCAAAAAGTTCTAAAATAATCAGCTAAAAGGAACCACTCAGAATGTGGGTGGCATACTGTCACTTTTTCCCAGTCTGCTGACCTCTTCGCTTCAATGGCTATGGGCAGCTTAGTTAAGTGATCTATGAAATGTTAACCTTTCTATCACGACTGCAGATGCTGTCACCAAAATAAACTGGAATTCAGTCGATGAAAGGATGTCAAAGGACACCAGTCTCTCTTTCCTCAATCATCTCCACTGATTTCAAACATTTTCTGCTGCATTGTCACCGTAGCTTGAGATCCATTCCAGTTTCTTCACCCTAGATTTCATAGTCGAAGAGTGTACGATTAAGGATACAAGGATACAACGTTTAGTTTCAAGTAAGCCACAGTGAAGGGGCCAACTACCTAAGTAAAGGTATATTTTCAATATACATGTTATTTACGGTTTAGGGTATGTGTTGGTGGAGAAGTGGAGAATTGGAGCCCACGTACATTGTTGTTGGGAGTGGAAAATGGTGCAGCAATTGTGGAAAACAGTTTGGCAGTTCCTCAAACAGTTCAACATAAAGTTACCATATGACCCAGCCCTTCCACTTCTATGTATATGCCCCAAAGAATTGAAAACAGGGACTCAAAACAGATATGCTGATGTTCATAGCAGTATTATTCACAATAGCCAAAAGGTGAAAACAATTCAAATGTCCATTGGTGGATGGAATGGGTAGACAAATTGTGGCATATATTATACATACAATGAAATGTCATTCAGCCGTAAAAAGAAAGGAAATTATGATAAACATTATGACATGGATGAACCTTGAGGACATTATGCTGAATGAAATAAGCCAGACACCAGAGGACAAGTCTTGTATGATTCCACTTATATGAGATGTTTAGAATAGGCAAATTTATAAAGACAGAAAATAGATTAGCGGTAACCAGGGGCTGTGGGGAGGGGCAAGTGTGGAGTTATTCTTTAATTGATACAGAATTTCTGTTTGGAGTGATGAAAATACTTTAGAAATAGATTGTGGTAATGGTTGTAGAACAATGTGAATTGTACACTTAAAATGGTTAAAATACAAAGTTTTGGGCCAGACGTTGTGGCTCACACCTGTAATTCCAGCACTTTGGGAGGTCGAGGCAGGTGGATTTGAGCTCAGGAGTTTGAGACCAGCCTGGGCAACACAGGGAAGCCCCATCTCTACCAAAAATACAAAGAATTAGCTGGGCATGGTGGCAGGTGCCTGTGGTCCCAGCTACTTGGGAGGCTGTGGCAGGAGGATCACTGGAGCCTGGGAGGTGGAGGTTGCAGTGAGCTAAGATCGAGCCACTGCACTCCAGCCTGAGCAACAGAGTGAGACTCTGTCTCAAAATAACAGAGAAAATTTTATGTTACATTTGCTTTACCAATTTTTTTGATATGATAATGAGTAACAATTGGGAAGTTGGGGGTGGTAGTGGGTCCGGGGAGAGAAAGATAAGCCTGATACCCTGAAGGTAGTTCCCTGGCAAGCTTAGTAGCTTTGAAGATAAAAATTAACCAGGGCCTGGAGCACTGTATGCAACAAAGATACAGAAGGTAGTACACTTCCATCTGCATGTTTAATAAGCCACTCAGGTGAGTCATGCAGGTGGTCCTTGAAGCATACTTCCATCAGCTACAAAATCTGTGGGTGGGTAAGTGGTATAAGTTTTGCTAAAGAGGAATTTGAGCAAATGAATGAGTATCTAGGAGCCTAGCACAGCACCTAGTAGGTGCTTAAAATAATTGTGTTGCATTAGTGATTGGAGAAAATGGAGCGCTCAACATTTTTGAATAAATGAATTGATATTGTTGCCTGTTTACTGAAATGCCTTTTTCTTCCATCTCTAGGATCATCATGCCTCTTCCCTCGAAACTTGACATAAACACAGACTCCTCTTTAAAGCCTTCCCTGATTTCATGTCCCCTACCCCAAGTAAATATGACCTCTCCTGTAACTATGAGGGGTTATGGAGAGTTATAAGTGCTGGGGTTCAGAGGATTATTAGAAGCACTGGGAAAGGACAGTTGGGCTGGAAATGTCAGGAAGGATAACAAATTTGCACTTGGAATTTTTGCACTGGAGTGGATTTCTACAAGGGCAGGAAGCTGAGGGTCAATCAACAGCAAAGTAAGCAAGGCCAAATTCCCCGGTTGGTCAGAAAGATGAATGAAAACTACAAGTTGGAGGGAAACTGGTAAACCAACGACAAAATAACCCAGGCCTAGTCCCCTAATTGGTCCCAGTAATAAATTCAAAGCATGTAGCAACTGCCTTCTTTAACTTCACATTAATGTAATTGCCTCCTTCTAGAACATTCTTTCCTTCCCGTTTCTGCATGTGGAAATCCTGCCTTGTTCTTCAAGGCACAGTTCTGTTTGAAGCCCCTTCTATGAAGCTTTCTCTGATTTCATGTCTCTCATCTCTAACAGGAAGATGAGCAGACAGCACGAGACCTGGGGTGTAGGGCATTATTGGAGGTGCTGGGACAAAAAAAATAGGATAGTGCTATAAGAAGGACATAGGTTTCATGCTAAGATTTTGTGCCTGAGTTTGTTCACTTACATTGTGGTTACTATCATTAATGAAGTAACCAACCTGGGCCTCTTATGGTAGGAACTAATTCTGTGAGGTAGGATAACATAGGTGAGTGCAGGGAGTAGGCAGTGACACCTAAGAAGAGAAGGTAGAACTACTAATTGGCAGAGCTGGAATTTGAACCCAGTTTCTTTCTCTCCTGAAATCCATGCTGATAACCTCTATATCAGTTGTTTCCAGAATTTAGTATGCATTAGAATTACCCAGGTAGTTAGTTAAAATGCAGATTCCTGGGCCTCACACCCGAAAATTTGGCTCAGTAAAAGGGTCCAGGAATTGAGAGTTTAATACACTCTTCAACTGATTCTGAATCCACTGATCCAAGGACCACCTTCTGAAAAACTTTTCTCTCTTTCCTTGGTGCCACTGACCTCAATCCTCAACGTGCCTTTGTTATTCATGCTTAGTGGTGTCATAGACAACTCATTTTAGAAAATATTATTTTTCCCCATTGATTGGCCTTGGCATCCTTGTTGAAAATCAGTTGACCACAAGTGTATGGGCTTATTACTGAACTCTCAATTTTATCTCATTATGTATTTCAGTTATTTATATGTCTATCCATATGCCCATAGTACACATCCTTTTTATATTGAGATAAAGTTCACATCACATATAATTCATCATTGAAATCTTTCAAGCATACAATTTAGTGCCTTTTAGTATATTGATAAAGTTGTGCAACAATCATCAATATCAAATGCAGAAACACCCCCCAAGAAACCCAGACTTTGTACCCATTAAGCAGTCACTGCTCATTTCATTCTCCTTCCATCCCCTGAGAACCACTATTCTACTTTCTCTGTCTACAAATGTATTTTTTAATTTTTAATTTTTGTGGGTACATAGTAGGTATGTATATTTATGGTATATATGTAATATTTTGATAAAGGCATACAATGCATAATAATCACATCAGGGTAAATGAGGTGTCAATCACCTCAAGCATGTAACCTTTGTGTTACAAACAATACAATTATATGTTTTTAGTTATTTTTAAATGTACAAATAAATTATTACTGACTGTAGTCGCCCTGCTGTGCTAGCAAATATTAGGTCATATTCATTCTTTCTAACTAATTTTTTGCACCCAATAACCACCCTCACTTTCTTCCCACCACCTCCACTACTTTTCCCAGCCTCTGGAACCATCCTACTCTCTATCTCCATGAGTTCAATTGTTTTAATTTTTAACTAACACTAATAAGTGAAAACATAAATGAGAACATGCAATGTTTGTCTTTCTGTGCCTGGCTTATTTCACTTAATAGAATGACCTCTGTTTCCATACATGTTGTGGCAAATGACAGGATCTCATTCTTTTTCATGGTAGAATGGTACTCCATTGTCTGTACATATCAAATTTTCTTTATCCATTCATCTGTTTGTGGACACTTAGGTTGCTTCTAAATCTTGGCTACTGTGAATAGTGCTGCAATAAACATCGGAGTGCAGATATCTCTTTGATATACTGATTTCGTTTCTTTTGGGTGTATACCCAGCAGTGGGATTGTTGGACCGTATGGGAGCTCCATTTTTAGTTTTTTGAGGAACCTTTGAACCGTTCTCCACAGTGGTTTTACTAATTGACATTCCCACCAACGGTGTATGAGGGTTCTCTTTTCTTCACATCCTCACTAGCATTTGCTATTGGCTATATTTTGGATAAAAGCCTTTTTAAGTGGGGTGAGACAATATCTCATTGTAGCTTTAATTTGCATTTCTCTGATGATCAATGATATTGAGCATTTTTTCATAAATCTATTTGCCATTTGTACGTCTTCTTTTGAGAAATGTCTATTTAAATCTTCGGCCCATTGTTTTTATTGGATTATTAGATTTTTTCCTATGTAGTTGTTTGAGCTCCTTATATATTCTGGTTATTAATCCCTTGTCAGATGGATACTTTGCAAATATTTTCTCCCATTCTATGGGTTGTCTCTTCACTTTGTTGATTGTTTCCTTTGCTATGCAGACGCTTTTTAACTTGATGTGATCTCATTTGTCCATGTTTTCTTTGACTGCCTGTGTTTTCCCCAGTCCAATGTCCTTGAGAGTTTCCTCAATATTTTCTTTTAGGAGTTTCACAGTTTGAGGTCTTAGATTTAAGTATTTAATCTATTTTGACCTCATTTTTGTATATAGCAAGAGACAAAGGTCTAGTTTCATTCTTCCGCATATGGATATCCAGTTTTCCCAGCACCATTCATTGAAGAGACTGTCCTTTACCCAATGTATGTTTTTGGTACTTGTGTCAAAAATGAGTTCACTGTGGATGTATGGATTTGTTTCTCGGTTCTCTATTGTGTTCCATTGGCCTATGTGTCTGTGTCTGTTTTCATCCCAGTATCATGCTGTTTGGGCTACTATACCTGTGTAGCATAATTTGAAGTCAGGTAATGTGATTCCTCCAGTTTTGTTCTTTTCGCTCAGGATAGCATTTGCTATTCTGGGTCTTTTTGTGGTACCATATAAATTTTAGGAGTGTTTTTTTCTATTCCTGTGAAGAATGTCATTGGTAATTTGATATGGAATGAATTGAATCTGTAGATTGTTTTGGCTATATGGACATCCTTAACAATATTGATTCTTCTAGTCCATAAACATGGAATATCTTCCCATTTTTTCAGTGTCCTCTTCAATTTCTTTCGTCAGTGTTTTATCGTTTTCATTGTAGAGATCTTTCACTTCTTTAGTTAAGTTGATGCTTAGGTACTTAATTTTATTCATAGCTATTGTAAATGGGATTACTTTCTTGATTTCTTTTTCAGATTGTTTGCTGTTGGCATATAAAAATGCTGCTTATTTTTGTATGTTGATTTTATATCCTGCAATTTTCCTGGATTTATTTATCAATTCTAATAGTCTT
Source organism: Rhinopithecus roxellana (assembly GCF_007565055.1). NCBI lineage: Eukaryota > Metazoa > Chordata > Mammalia > Primates > Cercopithecidae > Rhinopithecus > Rhinopithecus roxellana. The sequence continues at coordinate 18,087,894 of NC_044558.1, forward strand.
TTTGCTAGAGTCTTTAGATTTTTCCAAATATAAAATCACATCATCTGCAAACAAGGATAATTTGACTTTTCCTTTCCAATTTGAATGCCCTTTATATCTTTCTCTTGTCTGATTGCTCTAGCTAAGACTTTCAGTACTATGTCGAATATCAGTAGTCAAAGTGAGCATCCTTCTCACTTAGCAAAAAGTTTCCCGATCTTAGCAAAAAGTTTCTGTTTCTCCCCATTCAGTATGATAATAGCTGTGGGTCTGTCATATATGACTTTTATTGTGTTGAGGTATGATCTTTCTATACCTAGTTTATTGAGGGTTTTTATCATGAAGGGATGTTGGATTTCCTCACATGCATTTTCAGCATCAATTGAAATGACCATATAGTTTTTGTCCTTCATTCTGTTGATGTAATGTATTACATTGATTGATTTGCATATGTTGAACTATCCTTGAATCCCTGGGATAAATCCCACTTGGTCATGATGAATGATCTTTTTAATGTACTGTTGAATTCTGTTTGCGAGTATTTTGTTGAGGATTTTTGCATCAACGTTCATCAGGTTTATTGGCCTATTGCTTTTCAAAATACGTCTTTGTCTGGGTTTGATGTCAGAGTAATACGGGCCTCATAAAATGAGTTTGGAAGTAATCTCTCCTCTTCTATTTCTCGGAGTAGTTTGAGTAGGGTTGGTGTTGGTTCTTCTTTAAATGTTTAGTAAAATTCAGCAGTGAAGCCATCCGGCCTCAGGTTTTTCTTTACTGTTGCCGGGAGACATTTTATTATGGCTTTGATCTCCCTACTTGTTATTGGTCTGTTCGAGTTTTGGATTTCTTCATGGCTCAGTGTTGGTGGGTCGTATGTGTCTAGGAATTTATTCATTTCTTCTAGATTTTCCAATTTATTGGCATATAGTTGCTATTAGAAACCTATAATGATCCTTTCAATTTCTGCAGTATCGTTTGTAGTGTCTCCTTTTTCATCTCTGATTTTATTTGGGTCTTCTTTTTTTCTCATGGTTAGTCTAGCTAAAGGTTTGTCAATTCTGTTTATCTTTGCAAAAAATAATTTTTTTTTGGATACAGAGTTTCACTCTTGTTGCCCAGGCTGGAGTGCAATGGTGTGATCTCGGCTCACTGCAACCTCTGCCTCTTGGGTTCAAGTAATTCTCCTGCCTCAGCCTCCCAAGCAGCTGGGATTACAGGTGCATGCCACCACGCCAAGCTAATTTTGTATTTTTAGTAGAGACAGAGTTTCTCCATGTTGGTCAGGCTGGTCTCGAACTCCTGACCGCAGGTGATCTGCCCGCCTTGGCCTCCCAAAGTGCTGGGATTACAGGCATGAACCACGGCGCCTGGCCAAAAAATAACTTTTTGTTTCATTGATCTTTTGTATTGTTTTCTTTATTTTAGTTTCCTTTATTTCTGCTCTTATCTTTATTATTTCTTCTACAAACTTTGGGTTTGTTTGCTCTTGCTTTTCTAGTTCTTTAAGATATATTATTAGGTTGTTTATTTGAAGTTTTTCTGCTTTTCTGATGTAGGTACTTATAGCTATAAACTTTCCTCTGAATACTGCTTTCACTGTATCCCCTAGGTTTGGTATGTTGTATTTCCATTGTCATTTGTTTCAAGAATTTTTTCAGTTTCCTTCTTAATCTCTCCATTGGCCCACTGATCATTCAGGAGCTTATTGTTTAATTTCCATGCGTTTGTGTAATTTCCAAAGTTCCTCTTGTTACTGATTTCCAGTTTTATTCCATTGTGGTCAGAGAAGATACTTGATATTAGTTCAAATATTTTGAATGTTTTAAGAATTGTTTTGTGGCTTAACATATGGTCTGTCCTTGAGCATGATCCACATGTTAAGGAGAAGATTGCGTATTCTCCAGTCATTGGATAAAATGTTCTGTAAATATCTATTAGGTCCATTTGGTCTGTAGTGCAGATTAAGTCCAATGTTCTTCATTGATTTCCTGTCTGGATGATCTGTCCAGTATTGAAAGTGGGGTGTTGAAGTCTGCAGCTATTATTGTATTGGGGTCCATCTCTCTATTTAGCTCTAATAATATTTGCTTTATATATCTGGGTGCTGCAGTGTTGGCTGCACAAAAATTTGCAATTGTTATATCCTCTTGCTGAATTTACACCTTATTATTATATAATGACCATCTAGCTGTTTTTATAATTTTTGTCTTGAAATCTATTTTGTCTGATATAAATATAGCTACTTCTGCTCTTTTTTGGTTTCCATTTGCATGGAATATCTTTTTCCATCCTTTTATTTTTAGTTTATGCATGTTTATAGGTGAGCTATGTTTTCTCTAGGCAATAGGTCATTGGAATTTATTTTTTCATCCAGTCAGCAACTCTGTCTTTTGATTGCAGAGATTAGTCCAATTATATTCAATGTTTATTACTGATAAGTAAGAATTTGCTCCTGTCATTTTGTTATTTGTTTTCTGGTTGTTTTGTGGTCTTCTCTTCTTTCTTTCCTTCTTGTCTTCCTTTTAGTGAAGGTGATTTTCTCTACAGAACTTTTCACCCCAAATCAACAGAATATACATTCTTCTCAGCACCACATAGCACTTATTCTAAAATTGACCACATAATTGGAAGTAAAACACTCCACACACTGGGGCCTGTTGGAGGGGTGGGGGGCAAGGGGAGGGAGAGCATTAGCACAAATACCTAATGCGTGTGGGGCTTAAAACCTATATAATGGGTTGATAGGTGCAGCAAACCACCATGGCACATGTATACCTATGTAACAAACCTGCATGTTCTGCACAGGTATCCCAGAACTTAAAGTAAAATAAAAAAAAAATTTTAAAAAGGAAAATAACAAGTGAAAAATCTTGTAACTACTGGATCTTCTTCTATCTTTCTGTGTATTTATATGTGCTGTATGTGTAACGTTTATATATGAATGAGTTCTAATTAATTAGCGTAAAGAAAAGTAACCAATTAAACATTTTGTCATAAAAATAAAAACTGTAATGCCTTTTAGTAGGCTACTGAAAAAACAGCTTTACATGCAAGGTGTGCAAGGAAAGTAAAATACATTTTTGGTAAAAGATTATAAGAAGGCAAGGGAATGTGAATTTTGGAGGGCCTAGTTAGAGGATTAAAGGATTGTTTTAAGTTAGATAGGATAAAACTGAAGGTTTGAACAAGTTGTGGAAGGTTTGTGAAAAATTAATCTTGTAAAAGAAATTCTGTGTGTGAACCCATTGGCTAAAGTTAAAGAAGAATTATTCAGTTTTTCTATAAATTGAACATTGGAATAAAAGCACAACAGAGTTTTCTTAGAGCACTGATCTGCTCTGTAACAGAAAATGGTAAAGCATTATTTAAAATGATTTATGAGAATCTTGCCTTATGGACATACATTAAAATTGAATAGATTTTTCCATAAGGTTTTATTAAGAATTGGGTTTAGCATCGGTGGTATACTAATGCAGAGGGTGAAATCTGGCTTTCTCTCTTGAACATGATTTTCATGTAATAATAATAAAAAGTAATGAAAAAAAATTTTAAAATAATTATTCTTGCTGCACTTTATACAAATAATCAGGCCAAGTATAATAAAGAAAATTGGTCTTACCATAACTTGTCTTTAGTAAAAATAGAAAACTGGAGAGAGAAAAATCGTATTTCAAGAACTATGGTACATCTGTTATTAGACTCTAATGTCAGTTGTTTTTGAATTTTTTTCTGCCATTTAGACTGACGCTGCCTATTTCTGTGAACCAACTAGTGATCTCTGGCTGTGGCTCAGAAGAAACAAGAGGTATAGGTAATGTAAAAATCTTAATCAGTATTCTAATTCTGGGCACATTTTAATTGGCAAGCAACCCCATATCAGCTTGGTTCCAACAATTGCCCAGTTCATGGAAAGCCTTCTTATTTAGTTTATTTGGGATAATTTGACTTATTTTGTTTTACTGTTGTGGAATATATTGCAGTTTTATTCTTTCTGTGGGAATGCAGGATAAACTTACTGAATGTTTTCTTAAACTGAACACTTATTAATATCACCTTTTGTCTGAACTCAGAGTTATGAATGGCCCTCGCCATACCTATACTTTCTGACTGAGCTCCTCTCTACCCTGAATACAAGAGACCCTAACAGTTAGGCTGGAATATCGTTGGCCCATTCAGCCTGAAGTAGTTACAGAAGATGGATCTTCTCCCCTCTACAACTGTTAGGATTAAGGGTTCCCTTGTAAAAGGGAAGGAGGAAATATGTCAGAGACGTTTAAACCGCAGTGACTCCATCTTGAATAGGGGCTGTGTAAAATAAGGATAAGGCCTATTGAACTGCATTCCCAGTAGGTTAGACATTCTAAGTCACAGGATGAGATAGGAGGTCAGCACAAGATACAGGTTACAAAGACCTTGCCGATAAAACAGCGTGCGGGAAAGAAGCCGGCCAAATCCCACCAAAACCAAGATGGTGATGAAAGCAGCCTCTGGTCATTCTCACTGCTCATTATGATACAGTGATAAAGGCAGGGGGCAGAGAAATTCTTGGAAGACAGGAGCAGGTCCCTGGCGAAGCCCCAGCCTCCAAAAAGCCTGAAACCCCGGCCCAAAGTGAGAACTTACATCCCTCTTTTTGCCTATGGTGTAGCCATTCTTTTATTCCTTTACTTTCTAAATAAACTTGTTTTCACTTGATGGATTTGCCTCAAATTCTTTCTTGCACAAGATCCAAGAACCCTCTCTTGGAGATTGGATGAGGACCCCTTTCTGGTAACACCTGTCCACATCACATCACTATCAGCATTTTGATTAAAACTATTCAACAAGTCTCTAGGAAGTTCCAAATTTTCCCTCATCTTCCTGTCTTCTTCTGAGCCCTCCACACTCTTCCAACCTCTGCCCATTACGCAGTTCCAAAGTTGCTTCCACATTTTCTGGTATCTTTATAGCAATGCCCACTTCCCAGTACCAATTTTCTGTATTAGTCCATTCTTGCACTGCTATAAAGAAACACCTGAGACTGGGTAATTTATAAAGAAAAGAGGTTCAATTGGTTCACGATTTCTGCAGGCTGTACAGGAAGCACGGCTGGGGAGACCTCAGAAAACTTAAAATTGTGGCAGAAGGTGAAGGGGAAGCAGGTATATCTTCACATGGCCAGAGCAGGAGGAAGTGGGGGGAGGTGCTGCACACTTTTAAACCACCAAATCTTGTGATAATTCACTTACAAGAACTGTACCAAAGAAGAAATCCTCTCCCATGATCCAATCACCTCCCACCAGGCCCCACTTCCAATATTGGGGATTACAATTTGACATGAGATTTGGGTAGACACACAGACCCAAATCCTATTATGTCCCATTTCATTTATGCATTCATCCATTGATGGATAATTGGGTGTTTTCACTTTTCCTATTATCATGAATAATGTTGCTATAAACATTTATGTGCAATTTTTGTATGGACATATGTTTTTATTTCTCTAGGAGTGCAGTTGCTTGGTCATATGGTAATTGTATGTCTAACTTTTTGAGAAACTGCAAAATTGTTTTCCACAATTGCATCATTTTACCTTCTCACTAGCAATTTATGACAGTTCCAGTTTCCACATCTTTGCCAACACTTGCTATATTCTGGTTTTTTTTTCTTAATTATAGCCATCTTAGCATGTGTTAGGTGTTACGTCATTATGGTTTTGAATTATATTTCCCTAATGACCAACAATGTTGAACTTCTTTTCATGCGCTTGTTGGTCATTTGTATATCTCCTTTGGGTAAATGTTTACTAAAGTCTTTTGCCCATTTTAAAATCAGTTTGTCTTTCTCGTTGTTAAGTTGTACAAGTTCTTTACATAATATGTATACTAGACCTTTATCAGATATATGATTTGCAAATACTTTCTCTCATTCTGTAAGTTGTCTTTTAACTTCCTTGACATATCTTTGTGCTTAATAGTTTTAATTTTGGGCAGGGCATGGTGGCTCCCACCTGTAATCTCAGCACTTTGGGAGGCCAAGGTGGCAGATCACCAGAGGTCAGTAATTCAAGACCAGCCTGGCCAACATGGCAAAACCCCATCTCTACTAAAAATACAAAAATTAGCTGGGTGTGGTGGCAGGCGCCTGTAATCCAAACTACTTGGGAGGCTGAGGAACGAGAATCACTTGAACCTGGGAGGCAGAAAGTTGCAGTGAGCAAAAATTGCACCACTGCACGCCAGTCTGGGCAACAAGAGTGACTCTGTCTCAAAAAAAAAAAAAAGTTTTAATTTTGTCGAAGTTGAATTTATGTATTTTTTCTTTCGTTGTTTGTGGTTTTGTCATGTCTATTAAGAATCCATTACTAGGCCAGGTGTGGTGGGTCATGCCTGTAATCCCAGCACTTTGAAAGGCCAAGGTGGGCAGATAACTTGAGCTCAGGAGTTTGAGACTAGCCTGGGCAACACGGTGAAGCCCTGTCTCTACCAAAAGTACAAAAATTAGCCATGCGTGGTGGCTCGAGCCTGTGGTCCCAGCTACTTGGGAGGCTGAGGTCGGGGTATCACTTGAGCCTGGGAGGTAGAGGTTGCAGTGAGCCGAGATTGTGCCATAGCACTCCAAGCTGGGAAACAGAATACGACCGTATCAACAACAACAACAACAACAACAACAACAACAAAAATCCATTACCACATTCAAGGTAATAAAGACGTTTACTTCTTTTTTTAAAAAAAAAAAATGTTTGAGAAAACTTTTATTAGAAGATGTCCCAGAAGGCAACATTTTACAATCAGGTAATCAGTAATCACAACTAAATACAAAATTTCAGGTAAACTTGCTTTTCAAAATAAATCAGACCCTTTTAACAGAATTACCCAAGAGTTTTTTTTTTCTTGAACAAAAAGAGTTAACACTGCTTTGCAAATGACATACAGAAATACAATACAAAAAATACTCCCCCCCAGTATACCAAACAGCAGCTGATAAAACACAAGTTATTTAGACCCTTTTAACAGAATTACCGAAGAGTATTTTTTTCTTGTACAAAAAGAGTTAACTCCACTTTGCCAAAGGCATATAAAAATACAATGTAAAATATACTCCCCCTCGGTGTAATACCAAACAGCAGCTTATAAAACACAAGCTATTCAGACCCTTTTAACAGAATTACTCAAGAGGTTTTTTTTTTTTTATTTTCTTGTGCAAAAAGAGTTAACACCACTTTGCAAAAGGCATACAAAAATACAATATACACTTTGGGAGGCCAAGGCGGGCGGATCACGAGGTCAGGAGATTGAGACCATCCTGGCCAACATGGTGAAACCCCGCCTCCACTAAAAAAAAAAAAAAAAAAAAAAAAAAAAATTAGCTGGGTGTGGTGGTGCATGGCTGTAATCCCAGGTAATCCCAGGTACTCAGGAAGGCTGAGGCAGGAGAATCACTTGAACCAGGGAGGCGGAGGTTGCAGTGAGCCAAGATTGCACCACTGCACTCTGGCCTGGCGACAGACCCAGACTCCATCTCAGAACAAACAAACAAACAAACAAACAAGCAAACAGAAACCCAAAAAACAATATAAAGGATACTCTCCCCCAGTATAATACCAGACAGCAGCTTATAAAATACAAGCTATTCAGGTGAAACATCAGTAACCTACAATCAACCTGTTCTCCATAGACAGTCTCAAAAGTCAGCTGGCTCTTGTAAACCATGCTCCAGAAGGGTAAAGAGGCTATTTCCAAACATCCCCTGGAGTTCTCTGAGGGCAAGAAGCAACCTCAGAAAGAAACCATTATGGACAATAGATTTGGAAGTAGCAGCTGGTGTTCCAGAGCCACACATAATACTTATCACTCCCCATCCTCCCAACTTCCAAGTAGGCACCTGCTGTCCTAGGCAGAGTTCTGGAGGGGCTGGTCCTTCTCACAGGACAGGCTTAGGGGTTCCAGAGGTTACCCACATGACAACTGCGGGGTTGGGTGACTTTCCCAGATTGGAGGCTGCACCTGGATTCCACGTGGAGTTGCAGAGTCCAGCTGGGGCAAAATCTATCATGGAGGCAGGCAGATCACCTGAGGTCAGGAAGTCAAGACCAGCCTGGCCAACACGGTGAAACCCCGTCTCTACTAAAAAGACAGAAAGTAGCCAGGCATGGTGGCAGACACTTGTAATCCCAGCTACTCGGAAGGCTCAGGCAGGAGAATCGCTTGAACCTGGGAGGCAGAGGTTGCAGTGAGCCGAGATCATGCCATTGCACTGCAGCCTGGGCAACAAGAGCTAGACTCCATCTCAAAAAAAAAAAAAAAAAAAAAAAAAAAAAAAATCTATCATGGTTGACTAAGCAGAGCTCCCGGAGGCTCATTTTAAACACACAAGGAGGCAAGTCCACGTTGTGGAGCACTAGATGAGTCCCAACAACTCTCCAGAAAACTTCAGAAAGGCCCAGATTCTGCGAAAGACATCTGACTCATTGCAGGCTGGTGCGAGGGCCCAGGGGTGGGTGCAGAGCCAGCAAGCTCCTTGGAGATGCATGAAAGGAGCAAGTTTTCATGGTTCTAGTAGAATTTCAAATTAATCAGTCAAGGATTGAGATGAGAGGCAGGTGCGAAAGAGGAAGTGTTACAGTTCTCCCTTCTAAGGTGCCTCACACCTGCCTTGAGAAAAGACTGGGCCTCAAGGTCCCCTCAGAAAACACCTGGGCAGGGATCAAGTTCATGAACCAGGACTCCAAACTTTCCCCAGGCCCCAGGCTAAGACCCATTTCTCTGTGACTTAGGGAAATATTTCTAACCTGCGGGAAAGGGTGCTGTATAACCCATTGCATAACAGAGGCAGAATGAGACAAGGTCCCTTGTGAGGACACAAAGTTCCCTCCCTCAGAGAAGAAAGCCCAGAGGGCTTTAAGACCAATTACTCACAGGCAAAGCTCTCTTAAATGTTCTCAGTCACAGCATTGAGAGTGGGAGGAAGGGGGTCAGCCAACATCATAATATATACATATATACATATATACATATATGTAAGGTTTCCAATTCCTCAGCTACTGTAGTGTCTGACAGTGAGGTAATGGTCCACGTTCATCAAGTCTCTGAGCTTGTTTTCACCCAAGACAGCTTGTGTATCTCCTGGGAAAAAATGGAGCCGCAGGGAGAGCGTCCACACCCAACTGTCCTTGCATTACCCCAGAGACATCCTTTCCTAGCCTAAAGTTCATGTAGAGTGCGAGATTTCTTCTAGGCTGGAGCCCCCAACAACATCCACCACCTGTTGCATAGCATCTGTCAGCCTTTTCTTTTGAGATAGTGAGCCAGGAAGACTCCAAGTCTCCTCAGTCAGCTGCCTGCTGAGAAGCTAAAGGTGCCAGAAAACACAAGGCACTCCCATGAGTCAGGGAAGAGAGAGAGCTGGGTTTCAAGGTTTCCAAGAATGCAAACCTTTATTTTGTTTGTGCACTGGCTGCAATGCATTCTTCAATCTACTGTTCAGAGTGTCCTGCTGTAACAAAAATGTACAAGTTACTGAAGGGGAGATGGAGATCAAAAAGAAAACTTGTGTCTTTTTAAGACAGAACGGTGAGGCTTTTTGGTCAGTAGCTACTGAGGTACTCAATTCTTTTCTGCAATTGCCGACGCTGGCATTCGAGCTGCCTTTTCTCCGTAGCCATCCTCTCCTCGGCCTCCACTAGTTCTTGTAAGTATTCCGTGGCCTTGACTAGGATCATTACTTTGGAAACCCTAGAGCAGCTGGCCAGCGCGGGTACCTCCTCCCTCAGGGCCAAAAACTGCAAACGTTGATTTTTCCGCCTCTTGCGCTCCAGGGAGCTGTGGTACTTCCTCTTGGTCCCATTCTCAGTATCATAACGGATGGGTTTGGGCTGGCAGGACTGGGCAGCCTCACTTTCTACAGGTGGGAGGCTCACAATCTCTTTATCTTCCTTATCATCCTTTCCCCCTGGAGCTTCTCTCTCTAGAGCTTCTTTTGGGGGAATCCTCTTTGGAGCCCCTTCTTGGAAGCAGCTTTCTGGAGGAAAAGGGGCAGCATAGTTGTGCTGTTGCTGGTGGATGGAGAGGTGGAAGAGATTCATGCGGGGATCCAGAAGGTCTGCACGCACCGCGATGGTGACCAGCTTCCGCATACTCAAAGACTGCCTCTTCTTTACCGTCACGTCGGTTTCTTCACCGTCGGAGTCGCTTGGGCTCTCAGACCTGGAGCAGGCCTGGATCTTGGGCTCGCCCAGCAAACAGGGGAAGATAGGCGCTAGGTTGCTGGCTTCGAGCTCAGGAGTGTAGTCGGGGGTGGCGAACTCCTTGGGCAAGTACCCCGAGGGCGCGCCAACTGCAAGCAGGTCACTCGCCGCTCTCTCCAGTGGCTCCTGGGTGGAAAAGTCGCTCCACATGCAGTCACGGCGGATGAGGGAGGCATAGTTCGGGTCCCAAGCTTTCCAGCAGCCCTGGGATTCCGTCTCGTCCTCAGCGCACCCTACCGGCCACGGTTCCGGGGGACCAAAGCCGAGGGCTGGGTTCCCGGCGGCGGGACTCAAGTCCCAGGGCGGCGGCACCAACTCGAATTTCTTCCAGATGTCCTCGCTGGGCGTCGTGGAGAGGTAGAAGTCCTCCCCGCCGTCATAGTCGTAGAAATAGTGCTGGTACGAGTCGCGGTCCATGTTGGCTTGCTTGCTCACGCAGCTTGCCACTTGGAGCAGACTGGTTCCCCTCCAGCTGGGGGCAGCAAGGCATTCTGCACACGCGCACAACGCGCCACCGAGCGCGCGACCCGCCCTCTACGTTTATTTCTAAGAGGCTTACAATTTTAGCTCTTATATTTAGGTCTTTGGTTCATTTTGAGTTAATTTTTGTATATGGCGTGAGGTAAGGCCCAGCTTCATTCTTTTGCATGTGAATCTCCAAGTGTTCCAGCACCATTTTTTGAAGAGACTATTCTTTTCCAGTTGCATAGTCTTGACACCTCTTCGAAAATCAATTGACCTTAGATGTATGGGTTTCCGACTCTCAATTCTATTCCATTGATCTATATGTCTATCCTTATGCCAGTACCACATGGTTTTGATTAAGCGTGGTTTGTAGTACGTTTTGAAATTGAGAAATGCTAGTCCTCCACCATGCCCGGCTATTTTTTTTCCTTCCTTCCTTCCCTTCCTTCCTTCCTTCCTTCCTTCCTTCTTCTTTCCTTCCTTTTCTTTATTTCTTTCTTTGTTGTGTCACCCAGGTTGGAGTGCAGTGGCTCGATTTCTGCTCACTGCGACCTCCGCCTCCCGAGTTCAAGTGATTCTCCGACCTCAGCCTCCCAAGTAGCTGGGACTACAGGCGCCCTGGGCCGCCACGCCTGGCTAATTTTTTATTTTTTATTTTTTATTTTTTATTTTTTTAGTGGAGACGAGGTTTCGCCATGTTGGCCCGGCTGGTCTTGACTCCTGACCTCCAGTGGTCGGCAAGCCTCAGCCTCCTAAAATGCTGGGATTACAGGTGTGAGCCAATGAGCTCTGCCTGCAGCATGGCTATCTTAGTGATAATTTTTTAATATTTATTTTTCAGATTGTTCATTGTTAGTGTATATAAATATAAATGACGATTTTTGTATGTTGCCCTTGTATCTTGCATCTTTGCTTAATCCATTTATTAGCCCCCATTTTTTTTCTCTTTTTTTTTTGAAATGGAGTCTCGCTCTGTCACCCAGGGTGGAATGCAGTGACTCGATCTCGGCTCACTGCAACCTCCACCTCCCAGGTTCAAGAGATTCTCCTGCCTCAGCCTCCCAAGTAGCTGGGACCACAGGCGACTGCCACCATGCCCGGCTAATTTTTTTATTTTTGGTAGAGACGAGGCTTAGCCATGTTGGCCAGGAGGGTCTCAAACTCCTGACCTCAAGTAATCCACCTGCCTCGGCCTCCCAAAGTGCTGGGATTACCGTCGTGAGCCGCCATGCCAGGCCTATTAGCTCTAAATTTTTAAAAAAGATTTTCTATATATAAGATTCTGTCAGCAGGGCTCAGTGGCTCACGCCTGTAATCCCAGCACTTGACCAAGGCAGGCAGGTCACCTGAAGTCAGGAATTTCAGCCTGGCCAACTCTACTAAAAATACAAAAATTAACCGGACATCGTGGCCAGTGCCTGTGTTCCCAGCTACTGGGGAGGCTGAGGTAGGAGGATGGCTTGAACCAGGGAGGCCTAGGCTGCAGTGGGCCAAGATTGCGCCACTGCACTCCAGCCTGGGTGACAATGTGAGACCCTGTCTCAAAAAAAAAAAAAAAAAAAAATCATGTTGTCTGCAAAGATAGTTTTACTTTTTGTAATTTGAATGACTTTTATTTATTTATCTTGACTAAATGCTCTCGTTAGAACTTTCAGAACAATGTTGAATAGACGTATTGAGAGCAGACATCCTTGTGTTGTTACTGATTCCTGTGGAAAAGCTTCCAGTCTTTTGCCATTGAGTATGATGTGAGCTATGAGTTTTTCATACACGCTCTTTATCAGGTTGGGGAATTTCACTTCTATTCGTAGATTGCTGAGTGTTTAAGTCAATTTTACATTCCTGGGATAAATCCCACTTGGTCATCATATTATTATATAATTCTGTTTATATGTTACCTGATTCATTTGCTAGTATTATAATTTGTTTAGTGTTTTGCTTTAATAATCATAAAGGACATTGGTCTTTGGTTTTATTTTTGTGATGCATACAGGTTTAGTTTCAGGATAATACTTACCTCATAAAAATGTGTTAGGAAGTGCTCCTTCTTATCTGTTGTTTAGAAGAGTTTGAGAAGGATAGGTGTTAATTTTTGTTTAAACACTTGGTAGAATTCACTCTTGAAGATGTCTGGTCTTGAAGGTTTTTTTTTTTCGTGAGAAAATTTTTATTATTAGCTCAATATCTTTACTTGTTCCAACTCTATAAAGATTTTCTATTTTTTCTTGGGTCTGTCTTGTGTTTCTAGGAATTTGTCTATGTTGTCTAGAGTATCCAATTGTTCATACTATTCCCATATAATATTTTTTATTTCTATATAGGTTGGTGGTAATGTGTCTTCTTTTATTCTGATTTTAGTCATCTGGTTTTTTTGTTTGTTTGTTTGTTTTTTTATTGGTCAGTCTAGTTAAAGTTTTCTCAGTTTTGGTGATCTTTTCAAATACCAAAATTTGGTTTCATTCTTTTTCTCTGCTTTTTTTTTTCTTTTTTCCAGCTTTATTGAGGTATAATTGACAAATAAAAATTGTATGTATTCAAGGTGTATAATATGATTTGATACATGTATGTGTTGTGAAATGATTATCACAAATTATTTAACACATCAATCAGTATAGTTACCATTGTGTATATGTGTGTTTGTGGTGAAGACACAAAGAGAAATATACTCTCTTTGTAAATTTCAAGGAAACAACGCAGTATTAACTATAATCATGATGCTGTCTATTACATTCCAGAATTTATTCATCTTTTTACTGAAAGTTTGTACCCTTCAGTGAACATCTCCCCATTTTTCCCACTCTCCAGCCCCTGGCAACTACCATTCTACTCTCTGCTTCAATGAATGTGTCTTTTTTATAGCTAAATATATTTCACTATATACCACATTTCCTTTATCCATTCATCCATCGAGGGACCCTTAGGTTGTTTCTATATCTTGCCTATTGTAAATAATGCTGCAATGAACATGTGGGTGCAGATATTTTTTGAGAAACTGATTTTCTTTCCTTTGTATATATGCTTAGAGATGGGACTGATAGATCATATGGTAATTCTATTTTTATTTTTGGGGGGAATCTCCATATTGTTTTCTATAGTGGCTACACCAAGTTACATTCCCATCAACAGTGTGCAAGAGTTCCCTTTTCTGCAAACCCTCACTAACACTTATTATTGCTTGTCTTTTTGATAATAGTCATTCTAACAGGTGTGAGGTGATAGCTCATTGTGGTTTCAACGTGCATTACCCTGATGACTAGTGATGTTGAGCACCTTCTCATATACCTGTTGGCCATTTGTATGTTTTCTTTGGAAAAATGTCTATTTGGATCCTTTGCACGTTTGTTAATCAGGTTATTTGTTCTTTTGCTATTGAGTTGAGTTCCTTATACATTTTGCATATAAACGCTTCATCAGATACCTAAGACATCCATGCCATTGAAACACTTGCCTTTGGGCCGGGCACAGTGGCTCACGCCTGTAACCCCAGTACTTTGGGAGGCCGAGGGGGGCGGGTCGCCTGAGGTCAGGAGTTTGAGACCAGCCTGGCCAACATGGTGAAACCCTGTCCCTACTAAAAATACGAAAACAAACAAACAAACAAACAAACAAAAATTAGCTGGGCGTGGTGGCAGGTGCCTGTAATCCCAGCTACTTGGGAGGTTGAGGCAGGAGAATCGCTTGAAACCGGGAGGCAGAGGTTGCAGTGAGCTGAGATTGCACCATTGCACTCCAGCCTGGGCAACAAGAGTGAGACTCCATCTCAAAAAAAAAAAAAAAAAAAAAAAAACAAAACAAAACAAAACAAAAAAAACAGAAAAAAGAAACATTTGCCTCTGAATGTTTTTGAGAAATCCCCCCTGGGGAAAAGTTGTTAGCACTGTGTTCCTGATAAAGGCACGCCTTTCAAACCAGTCGTCCAGGGAGCCTCTGAACAAATCAAATAATGACAATTCGGGAAGAATGAGTTCTTCTCTGCTCCCCTCAGTACTGGGAATATAACTTTTTATTTTCAAAGCTACTGCTGAGCTAGGGAGGAGGGAGTGGAATAGGACACATTAAAATATCACAAAGCCTTTGGGTATATACCCAGTAGTGGGATGGCTGGGTCATATGGTACATCTAGTTCTAGATCCTTGAGGAATTGCCATACTGTTTTCCATAATGGTTGAACTAGTTTACAATCCCACCAACAGTGTAAAAGTGTTCCTATTTCTCCACATCCTCTCCAACACCTGTTGTTTCCTGACTTCTTAATGATTGCCATTCTAACTGGTGTGAGATGGTATACACATGTACACGTATGTTTATTGCGGCACTATTCACAATAGCAAAGACTTGGAATCAACCCAAATGTCCATCTGTGACAGACTGGATTAAGAAAATGTGGCACATATACACCATGGAATACTATGCAGCCATAAAAAAGGATGAGTTTGCGTCCTTTGTAGGGACATGGATGCAGCTGGAAACCATCATTCTTAGCAAACTATCACAAGAAGAGAAAACCAAACACCGCATGTTCTCACTCATAGGTGGGAACTGAACAATGAGATCACTTGGACTCGGGAAGGGGAACATCACGCACTGGGGCCTATCATGGGGAGGGGGGAGGGGGGAGGAGGGAGGGATTGCATTGGGGAGTTATACATGATATAAATGATGAATTGATGGGTGCTGAGGAGTTGATGGGTGCAGCACACCAACATGGCATAAGTATACATATGTAACAAACCTGCACGTTATGCACATGTACCCTAGAACTTAAAGTATAATAATAAAAAAGAAAAATAGAAATGAATGAAAAAAAAAAATATCACAAAGCTCACTCTTCTAAGATTCAGCCACTTTTTTTGAATATGTGCTTCCCAGGTTGTTGCAAGACTTTGGTTAATTTCCAGAGTTCTGAAACAGTTGAGTCTGACTGTTTTTGTCAGTTTTTCTTTGTTTTAATGGAGGAGTGGAAATTTGGAGTTCCTTTCTTTGCTATTTTCACTAACATCACTCCAGCGAATGTTTTAATAATGCACTTAGTAACGGGTTTAGAATCCCTTGCCCTTGACTTCGCTAACCCCCAACATCAAATTCTACCTCTGTTCCTGGGACCCTGCTAGAGAAAGTTGCAAACACGTAAAGGTCAGGTTCCATTATTTATTTATGCTCTCCACCTCAGTTATGTTCTCTACATTGCAGTCTTTCCATTCCTCCCCTATTGACTACAAGTAGCTGTTCCAAATTTCTTCCACTCTCCTCAAGTTTTGCATACAATTCCTGTCTGTCTCACTTTGTCCTCATGAATTCCACAATTCAAAATCTATTTGTATCTTATTTGTATTTCTCTTAGTAGAATTCCTGCCTTGATTTAATTCCTGCATTTATGTTTACTAGCTGCGTAATATTGAACAATTTACCCCTCACTTTGTCTCAGTTTTCTCATTCTCAAAGGATCAGTGTAAGGATTAAATAAAATAATCCATGTACACCTCTTAGAACAGTTTCTTCAATACATCTTCGCTATCAGCCTCATCATTATCAGCATCAGCATCATCATTATCACCATCATCATAATTACCCCGTTACTCCTATCTTTAAAGCATGTGTCTGTCCTCAATACCAGTGTTAACCTGTGCTCTCTTGACCCCATCTCTTCTATTATTTGTACTGAAATGATTTCCTGCCTTAAATATCTAGTACTGACTCTTCTCCCTCGGCCTGAAACTCATTCAAGTATGCAGATCTTTAAAAATTCAAAAACAAAAGGAAAAGTAAAAATAAAATACAAAAACCAAACAGAAAACCTAATACCACTCTCTCCCACAAACTGCTAGTCCATCTTTTCCTGTCCTGCCAAATTTCTCCAAAGTTCCCTTTTGTTACTCATTGATCTCTTCCAATCTAGATTCTACCCGCCCACAACATTGCTGTAAGGCAATGGCCTAATCCTTTAATTCAAATAACCTTTTCAGTTCTCATTCTCCTGATCTCACTATAATATCTAATAGACTTTACCTGGTTTCTCCTAACACTGAATTCTTCTGGGTCTTTGCCCATTTCTTCCTATGTTTTCATTCTGGCTGCTTTATTGGGACAGGGGTCAGTCTTCAGCTGCTTGTCTGCACTCGAGGGAGTGTGGAACGTCTTATGTCTCATAGTTTTCACTAGTTTCGTTATACCTCTGTTCCAGTCCTGTTAGTGGGAGGCAAATTTAGTGCCTCAGTCCTAAGTAAAACCTGTAAAAGCTATGCCAAGCAAGCCAGCTTTGGTGCGCTAGAATGTATAGAATCTATAGCGTCTTTTAACATTACTCTTGGATTCCTATAACAGAATCTCTGTATCTACCCACTTCCATGCATCCTGCAGATGGTTGACAGATATTCCTGAAACATACAAATAGCTAACAAGGTCATAGACAGGAGGGGCAGGAAAAGTAGTAGGGGGAGGGGAAGAAGAAGAGGAAGAACAAGAAGAGGAAGGAGAAGTAGAAGAGGAAGAAGCAGCAGCAAAAGCTGCCTTATACATCATAATTATATAAAATACAATTAAAATGCATTTTTATAACTTCATGCAGTTTTAGTAATATAGTTGCTAACATTTTATATTTAATTAACATAGGCTTTCTGAAAAATGTTTATTGCTAGCCTTCCTTTAATGAAGAGCTATTTGGGCTGGGCACACTGGTTCAGCCTGTAATCCCAGCACTTTGGGAGGCCAAGGTGGGCGGATCACTTGTGCTCAGGAATTTGAGACCAGCCTGCCAATGTGGTGAAACCCCGTCTCTACTTTAAAAATATAAAAATTAGCCAGGCGTGGTGACCTGCATCTGTTGTCCCAGCTACCCAGGAGGCTGAGACAAGAAAATTGCTTGAACCCAGGAAGCCGGAGGTTTCTGTGAGCCCAGATTACGCCACTGCACTCCAGCCTGGGTGACAGAGCTAGACTCTGTCTCAAAAAAATAAAAAAATAAAGAGCTCTTTATATGTAGCCCTACCTTTTACATTAAAACAATACACATGCTAAAGTCTTCACAAAGTCAATTTCTTAATATGTTGAGGCACCATATCGTTTTGTTTACATTATTTCCTAGAAAACCAATGGAAGGTAAATTTTAGCTTAGTTCAAGTCAAACTATTTGAAAACAATGAAAATTTCCAAGTATTTTAAATGTAACTGAGGATTATGCTAGCAAGCTTTTCTGGGGCCTGGTTGCTCAAACAGTCCTGGATTTAAAAAATAAATAAATAAAAGAATAGTTAGAACAAGTAGGAAGTGGGAGAATGCTAGCACAGTCAATGAGAGAAAGTGACAGTGATGCCTTGCCATACCAGGATTCAAAGATAATAGCTTCAAACCTGTGAAATAGTAAAGGTACAGTAGTCATGATGAAAATAGTCTGAGCCACAATTGAGTTCTAGGTCTGTCTTACTCTAGAGCTTATGCTTTTTAATTACTAGGTTATATACTGCCTCTCTTGTCTCTGTATCATGTCAATTCTCTGATTAAAATCTGGATTTACAGGATGAAGACCAAACTTCTCTGCTGTCTTTCAAGCTCCGCCTTAATTTTTCCTCCACCTACCTAGCCAGTCTTATTCTCTGATAATCCCTAAAGCAATTATGCAATTTAGTCAGATCAGTTTCCATACTGTGCGTCAAATCTGCCGTGTCCATTTCTTTTCTTTTCTTTTCTTTTCTTTTCTTTTCTTTTCTTTTCTTTTCTTTTCTTTTCTTTTCTTTTCTTTTCTTTTCTTTTCCTTTTGGCAAGGTCTTGCTCTGTTGCCCAGGCTGAAATTAAGTGGCCCAACCTCGGCTCACTGCAACTTCCACCTCCTGGGTTCAAGCAATTCTCCTGCCTCAGCCTTCCTGGTAGCTGGGATTACAGGCACCAGCCACAACGTCCAGCTAATTTTTTCTTTTTTCTTTTGAGACGGAGTCTGACTGTGCCACCCAGGCTGGAGTGCAGTGGTGCAATCTTGGCTCACTGCAACTTCCACCTCCCAAGTTCGAGCAATTCTCGTGCCTCAGCCTCCTAAGTAGCTGTGATTACAGGCATGCGCTACCACACCTTGCTAATTTTTGTGTTTTTAGTAGAGATGGGGTTTCACCATGTTGACCAGGCTGGTCTGGAACTCCTGGCCTCAAGTGATCTGCCTGCCTCGGCCTCTCAAAATGCTGGGATTACAGGCGTGAGCCACCGTTCCTGGCCCAATAAAAAATCAGTTTTGAAAAACAAGATGAAAAAAATTGTGTCTTACAGATGACAAATTCTGTTGGTGTTCAGAGCAATAAGAGATCAAGGAAAGCTTCATATAGCTAGGTCTTGATTTGGCTTTGAAGGATGGCTAAGATTTGAGAATTCCAGGTAAATGAAGGCCCAGAATTAGAAATGAACATGGCAGGCCGAGTATGGTGGCTCCCACCTGTAATCCCAGCATTTTGGGAGGCCGAAATGGGCAGATTACTTGAGGCCAAGAATTTGAGACCAGCCTGGCCAACATGGCAAAACTCTGTCTCTACATAAAATACCAAAATTAGCAGTGCGTGGTGGTGCATGCCTGTAATCCCAGCTACTGGGGAGGCTGAGGCACGAGAATTGCTTGAACTTGGGAAACAAGAGGTTGCAGTGAGCCAAGATCCCGCCACCGCACTCCAGCCTGGTCGACAGAGCATGACTGTCTCAAAAAAAAAAAAAAAAAAAAAAGAAAAGAAAAGAAATATTTTTTATTGAGTTATACACATAACATACAATTCACCTTTTTAGAGTATACAATTTAGTGGTTGTTAGTATATTCACAAAGATGTGCAACCATGTTTTGATTGCCTGCTCTTCACCCACTGGTGAGGGAGAGAGTCCCATCCTAGGGTTATGGGGATGGCCAAACACATGACACCTGTCATGGGCAGATGAGATTGATAGCAGTTGATTAATCACAGATACTCAAAGCCCATAGAACGACACAGTGTGCTATACAGGCCCAAAGAGATGTTATACTCAGGAACAGAGTAAGAGATCAAGTGGGTGAGGTGGAAGGTAGGTTTTGTAGTATCCAGAGGGCAAAGTGACCCTTGATTTCCATGAAAGGATGTGATTGGCTTGTTTGAATAATTTCACATACTGGTAGGGACCTGAAATGTGCTGCAGCAGTTTTGCCTAAAGATGCTTGCAGTTGAACCGTTAGAGCTACACCCTCCCTCCCATTTCAGACGTCAAAGCAGCACAGAATATTGAACCTTAATTTTAGGTCTTACACCACAGACCATCAACTATTCTTCTTTTCTTTTCTTTTCTTTTCTTTTTTTCTTCTTCTTCTTCTTTTTTTTTTTTTTTTTTTTTTTTTTTTGATGGAGTCTTGCTCTGTGGCCCAGAATGCAGTGCAGTGGCGCAATCTTGGCTCACTTTGACCTTCGCTTCCCAGGTTAAAGTGATTCTCCTGCCTCCGCCACCTGAGACACTGCGCCCTGCCGTGTCACCTTTTCTATGTATAGAACATTTTAATCACCCCAAAAACAACCCCCATGCTCATGAGCAGTCACTCCATGTCTTAGTCAGTTTGAGCTACTATAACAAAGTACCACAGAGTGGTGGCTTATAAAAAACAGAAATTTATTTCTCAGAGTTCTGGAGGCTGGAAGTCTGAGATCAGAGTGCCAGCATGGTCACATTCTGGCAAAGGCCCTCTTCCAGGCTGCAGACTGCTGACTTCCTCACATGTATCCTCACAAGGTGGGAAAGGAAGCTAGCTAGTTCTGTGGCCTCATCTTATAGGAACATTAATCCCATTTGTGAGGGCTCTACCCTCATAATCAAATTACTTCCCAAAGGTCCCACTTCTTAATGCCATCACATTGGAATTAGGGTTTAAACTTCTGAATTTTGTAGGGGACACAAATATTTAGTCTGTAACACTTCACTTCTCTCCTCTTCCCAGACCTAGGCAACCATTAATCTGCTTTCTGTCACTGTGGATTTGCTTATTCTAAGCATTTCATACAATGAGAATCATACAATATATGGCCTTTGTGTCTGACTTCTTTTTTTCTATTTTCTTGCTTTTTTCTCATTTTTTTCTTTTTTTGTTTATTTATTTTTACTTATTTATTTTTGTGTCTGGCTTCTTTTTAAATTTTTTGATAATTTTTTTTTCTTTATAGAGATGGGATCCCACTATATTCCCCAGAATGGTCTTGAACTCCTGGACTCAAGCAATCCTTCCACCTTGGCCTCCCAAAGTGCTGGGATTACAAGCATGAGCCACTGAACCCGGCCCTTAAAATTTTTTATTTTTATTTTTACTTTTTTAGAGGCAAAGTCTCAATCTGTCACCCAGGATAGAATGCAGTGGTATGATTGTAACTTGCACTAACCTCAAATTCCTGGGTTCAAGGCATTCTCCTGCCTCAGCCTTCCGAGTAGCTATGACTACAGATGTGTGCCACGACACCCAGGTACTTTTTAATTTTTATTTTTTTTTGTAGAGATTGAGTCTTGCTATATTGCCCAGGCTGGTCTCAAGTTTCTGGCCTCAAGTAATTTTCCCCCAGTCAGACTCCCAAAGTTTTGGGATTACGGTTGTTAGCCACCACAACTAGCCTCCGGCTTCTTTTACTTAGCATGATGTTTTTGAGATTCATTTATGTTGCAGCATGTGTCAGTACTTCCTTCCTTTGTGTGACTCTGTAATAGTCCACTGTAAGAATCTGCCATGTTTTGTTTGTCCATTCATCAACTGATGGACAATTGTGTTTTTCCCCATGTTGGTTGTTATGAATAATAATTCTATGAATATTCATGTACACTTTTTTGTGTGGACATATGTTTTCAACTCTTTTTTGCACATACCTAAGACTAATTGCTGGATCTATAGAAAATATATGTTTAAACTTTTGAGGAACCTCTAGACTATTTTCCAAAGCACCATTTTACGTTTTACTTTACTACACTAGCAAAATATGAAGCCTCCAATTTCTCCACATCCCTGCCATCACTGATTATTTTCCATCTTTTTTATTATAGCCAGCCTGTTAGGTGTGAAGTGGTATCTCATTTGGAGAGAGGACAAGAATTCAAGACAAGCCTGGGCATCATAGCAAGAGCCCCATCTCTACAACGAAAAGATTTTAAAAAAAATTAGCTGGACATGGTGACTTACACCTGTAGTCCTAGATACTCAGAAGGCTGAGATGGGAGGATCCCTTGAGCCCAGAAGTTCAAGGCTGTAGTGGGCTGTGATCACGCCACTGCACTCCAACCTGGGTGACAGAGTGAGACCCCAACTCAAAAAAACATACTTCAGCTTTTACCTAATGTCTTTGTTCTGTTCCAAGATGCCGCTGAGGATAACACATTGCATTTAGCCATCATGTCTCCCTAAGCTCCTTTTGACATGACAGTTTCTCATATTGTCTTTGACAATTTGGATGAGTACTGGGCATGTGTTTTCCAGGATGTCCCGCTATTGGGATTTATCATATTTCTCATTGTTAGACAGAGGTGAGGGTACTTACTGTGAGCATGACTCATCACTGTCGATGTTGATTTGTATCATCTGGCTGAAGTAGTGTTCGTCAAGCTTCTCCACTGCGAAGTCACTCTTTGTCTCTCCTTTTCTGTAACGTACTCTGAAGGAAGCCTCTATGCACAGCCCATACTTAAGGAGTGAGGAGCTAAGCTCCACCTTTTTGAGAGTAGATTATCTACATAAATTATTTGGAATTCTTCTGCACAGGAGACTTGTCTCTTCTTGTTTATTTATTTAGTTATTTATTTATATGAGTATGAACACAATTTTATACTTTAATGAGTTATACTCCAATATTTATTTATCCATTTTTACAAGTTCTATTCAAAATTTTACTAGAGGCACTAGCCAGAGCAATTAGGCAAGGAAAAGAAATAAAAACCATCTAGATTGGAAAGGAAGACTAACTCTATTTTCACATAATATAATTTTGTGTATAGAAAAACATTAACAAATAAATTAAAAAAAAAAAAAAACACAAAGAGGCCAGGCATGGTGGTTCATGCCTGTAATCCTAGCACTTTGGGAGGCCAAGGCAGGCAGATCACTTGAGGCCAGAAGTTCTAGACTAGCCTGGGCAACATGGAGAAACCCTGTCTCTACTAAAAATATGAAAATTAGCCTGGCATGGTGACCGAGCCTATAATCCCAGCTACTCAGGAAGTTGAGACATGAGAATCGTTCGAACCCAGGAGGTAGATGTTGCAGTGAGCCAAGATTGTGCCACTGCACTCCAGCCTGGGCAACAGAGTGAGACCCTGTCTCAAGAATAAAAGAAAAAGAAAACCACAAAGAATGCTTCAAAAACTCTTAGAGATAAAGACTGGGCGCAGTGGCTCACACCTGTAATCCCAGCACTTTGAGAGGCTGAGGGGGGCAGATCACTTGAGGTCAGGAGTTCGAGACTAGCCTGGCCAACATGGTGAAACCCCCATCTCTACTAAAAATACAAGATAATAATAATTAGCCAGACATGGTGGTGCACACCTGTAATCCCAGCTACTTGGGAGGCTGAGACAGGAGAATTGCTTGAACCTGGGAGGTAGAGGTTGCAGTGAGCTGAGACCATGCCATCACATTCCAGCCTGGGCAACAGTGCAAGACTCCATCTCAAAACAAAACAAAACAAAACAAAACAAAATGAAACAAAACAAAAAAAGCTCTTAGAGTCACTAAACAAGTTCAGCAAAATTGTAGTAAACAGGATCAACATACAAAAATAATTTGTATTTCTATACAGTAGCAATGAACAATCTGAAAATGAATTAAGAAAACAATTATACTTATAATAGCATTAAAAAATAAAAAGTTAGAAATAATTTTTTTTAAAGAACAGTATGACTTGTACATGGAAAACCACAAAATACTGTTTAAAGGAATTAAAGAAAACATAACTAAATGAGAAGACATTTCATGGTCATGAATTGGAAGATTTAATATTGGTAAGGTAGAAATACTACAAATTAATCTACAAATTCAACACAAGCTCTATTAAAATCCAAACTGGTTTCACTTTTAAAAATCGGCTGATTCTAAAATTCATATGGAAATGCAAGTGACCTGGAAATGTCCAAACAATCATGAAAAAGATGAACGAAGAGGAACAAAGTTGGAGAAATCACACACCCCAGTTTTAAAACTTTCTACAAAGGTACAGTAATAAAAAAGCATGTGGTATTGGCATAAGGATAGTAATATAGATTAATGGGGTAGAATTGGTAGTCCAAAAATAAAGCCATACATTTATAGCCAATTGATTTTCAATAAGGGTGCTAAGACTCTTCAATGTCGGGCATCAATCTTTTTTTTAACAAATGGTGCTAGGACAACTGTACATACACATGATCCTAACCTCATATCATATATAAAAATTATTTAAAGATAGATCAAATACCTAAATGTAAGAGCTAAAACTACAACTCTTAGAAGAAAACATAGGTATAAAACTTTTTGATCTTAGATTAGGCAATGATTTGGTATGAATTTTCACGACCTGGACTAGGCAACTGTTTCTTAGCCATGACACAAAAAGCACAAGCAACCAAATAAAAAGTAGACAAATTGGACTTTGTTAAAATTAAAAATATTTGCACTTTAAAGGACATTATCAAGAAAGTAAAAAGACAACGCATGGAATAGGAGAAAATATTAATATTTTCAAACTATATATCTAATATGGGACTAATATCCAGAATATATAAAAAGCATTACAACTGAATAATAAAGTAACAACCTAATTAAAAATGGACAAAGAAAGAAGCCAGTCAGTACCAAGGGGGATCGCGCTGAACCATTCATGAGAAATCCGTGCCCATGATTCAATCACTTCACACCAGGCCCCACCTCCAACACTGGGGATTATATTTCAATATGAGATTTGGGCAGGGACACACTATATTACTCTCATAAGGGCTATATACTGTATAATTTCAATTATATGACATTGGAAAAAGGCAAAACATAGAGACAATAAAAAGAACAGTGGTAATGAGCAAAGGGTAGGGAGCTGATATAGTGTGGATGTGTATCCCTGCCTAAATCTCATTGAAATATATTCCGCGATGTTGCAGGTGGGGCCTGGTGGGGAGTGATTGGCTCATGGTGGCAGATTTCTCATGAATGGCTTAGCACTACTCTCCCTGGTACTGTCCTCATGGTAGAGAGTGAGTTTTCATGAGGTCAGGTCATTTAAAAATGTGTAGTACCTCCCCACTGGCTCTCTTGCTCCTGCCTTCACCATGTAACATGTAAGCTCCCTCTTGGCCTTCCTCCATGATTGTAAGCTTCCAGAGGCCTCCCCAGAAGCAGATGTTGCTATGCTTCCTGTACAGTCTGCAGAACTGTGAGCCAATTAAACTTTTTTCTTTATTAAATTACCCAGTCTCCGTTTTTTCTGTTTGTTGTTGTTTTGTTTTTTGAGACGGAGTCTTGCTCTGTCACCTAGTCTGGAGTGCAGTGGTGCTATCTCAACTCACTACAACCTCCGTCTCCGGGGTTCAAGCGATTGTCCTACCTCAGCCTCCCAAGTAGCTGGGACTACGGGCATGTATCACCACGCCCAGCTAATTTTTGTATTTTTAGTAGAGACGGGGTTTCACCATGTTGGCCAGGCTAGTCTCGAACTCCTGACCTCGGGTGATCCACCCACCTCGGCCTGCCAAAGTGCTGGGATTACAGGCGTGGGCCACTGCGCCCAGCCTCAGTTAATTCTTTATAGCAATGCAAGAATGGCCTAATATAGAGAGTAAGAAAATTCCCTTCTATTTTTAATTTTTTGAGCATATTTGTCACAAAGGATGTTTAATTTTGTCAAATGCTTTTTCTGTATCTATTGAGATGATCATGAAGTAATTATCCTTTATTCTATTAATATAGTATATTATATTGATTGATATTTATATGTTGAACCAACCTTCCATTCCTTGGATAAATCCTACTTGGTAATGGTGTATGATCCTTTTTATATGTTGCTGGATTTCATTCACTAGCATTTTGTTGAGGATTTTTGAATCTATATTTGCAAGGGATATTGGTCTATAGTTTTCTTTTCTTGTTGAGTGTTTTTCTTGTTTAGGTAGCAGAGTAATTCTGGGCATGAAACTCTGAAGAAGCTCAAACTGCATTTTGCTCCCTCTACTGTTTCCCCAGCTTCTTGTTTTTACTCTGAGGTCTATTGATTTTCAAAGCTATTGTGGAACTGGGAAGGGGATGAGGATGGGAATAGGGTAGGTTGAAATGCCACACATTTTGTTGTTTTTACTCAGATTCAGTTATTTCTGTCTAATAAATGTATCCTTGATTGTTGTAAGCTTTTGGTTACATTTCCAGGTTCTGGAAAAGTTAATTCTTAGAGTTTTCACTTAATGTTCTTGTTGCTTTATGGAGGAGAGGATTTTTGCAAGTTTTGGTCCCTCCGTTTTCACTAATGTCCTGAAGTACACAATTATAACTGACTTACATATTGTCACTCACATGTTTTCTTTTGTATTATGTGTGCTACTCTTGTCTTCTAAAGTTAATTGTAAAATTTTTTACTGTATAGTTCTGTATACCACCCCCACAGTGTCTAGCAAATAAGTTGATTAATCTTTTATTGAAATTGAGATTGAGCTTATTGTTTATGTCTTCATGTTGAACAGGTTGTATTTGGGAAAGAAAACCAGCTGTAATCTACAGATTCCCTGCTTTGTGCAATATATCCAGCAAAATTGGAAGCACACCGCAGGTGTGGACGACAAAAAATAAAGAGAGATCAGAGCTGCAAAGGAAGACAGAGCTGTGGGGCTAGGATCAAAATCCCCGTAGCTGATTTTCCCCTGGCCTGACTTTAAAAAAAATTATTTTAATTTGACAGATAAGAAACAAAGAAAAAAAGAAAAAGAATAAAAGGAATAAAAATAAAAGAAAAAATTGACAGATAACATTTTATGCTTTTATTGTGTACAACATGATGTTTTTAAGTACATATACATCATGGGATGTTTAAATCTAGCTAATTAATAAATGCATTACCTCACTTAGCTATTTTTGTGGTAAGAGTACATAACATTCACTCTCTTTACATTTTTTAAGAATATGTCACCATTAACTACAGTCACCTTGCTGTGTTTCTCTTAAAATTTATTCCTCTTCTAACTATGATTGTGTATCCTTTAATCAACATCTCTCCATCCCCCGTCCTCACTGCTAATGACCCCAGCTTATGGTAACCACTATTCTACTCTCTACTGCTATGTGATCAACTTTTTTACATTCCACATATGAGTGAGATCATGTGGTATTTGTCTTTCTGTGTCTGGCTTATTTCATTTAACATAATGTCCTCCAGGCTCATACATGTTGTCACAAATGGCAGGATTTCATTCTTTTTATGGCTGAGTAACATTCCATTGTGTATATATACCACATTTTCTTTTCTAAATTTATTTTTACATTAATTTTTTTCTTTAAAAAATTGTTTTATACATAATAGCTGTACATATTTTCAGAGTACATGTGATAATTTAATATATTCATATAATCAAGTTAGGGTAATTGGGATATCTAGTACCTTAAATATTTATCTTTTCTTTGTGCTATGAATATTTGAATTTTTCTCTCCCAGATATTTTGAAATGTACAATCGATTCATGTTAATTATAGTCACCGTACTGATCTATCGAACACTAGGTCTTATTTCTTCTAAGTGTGTATCTGTACCAATGAATCGACCTCTCTTCATCCTCCCCTCTCCTCTACACTTCACAGCCTCCAGTAACCACCAATCTACTCCAGTAACCACCAATCTACTCTCTACCTTCATGAGTCCCACTTTTTCTGTTTGTTTGTTTGTTTTTTAGCTCCCACATATGAGTGAGAACAAGCAATATCTGTCTTTCTGTGCTTGGCTTGTTTCACTTAATGACCTCCAGGTCACATATCATATGTTGCCACAAATGATAGGAGTCCATTCTGTTTTAAGGCTGAATAATATTCCATTGTATGTATACTATACTTTATCCATTCATCCACTGATGGATACCTAGTCTGATTTCATATCTTAGCTATTGTGAATCGTGCTGCAATAAACATGGTAGTGCAGATATCGCTTTAACACATTGATTTCAATTCTTCTGGATATATGCCCAATAGTGGGATTGCTGGATCATATGGTAGTTCTATTTTTATTTTTTTGAGGAAACTCTATACTGTTTTTCATAATGGTTATACCAATTTACATTCCCATCACAGTGTATAAGTACTCCACATACTTGCCAGTACTTATTATTTTTTCTCTTTTTGATAGTGGCCATTTTAACTGGAGTGAGGTGATATCTCATTGTGGATTTGATTTGCATTTCCCCGATTATTAGCGATATTGAGCATTTTTTCACATGCCTGTTGTCCATTTGTATTTCTTCTTTTGAGAAATGTCTATTCAGGTAATGCACCCATTTTTCAATTGGTTTTTTGTTGTTGTTATCGAGTTGTTTGAGTTTCTAATATATCTTGGATATTAACCCCTTGTCAGATATATAGTTTGCAAATATTTTCTTCCATTCCACAGGCTGTCTTTTCACTCTGTTAATTGTTTCTTTTGCTATGCAGAAACTTATTTGTGAGATGTAATCCCATTTGTCTAGTTTTGCTTTTATTGTATGTGCTTTTGAGGTTTTATCCAAAAAAAAATCCTTGCCTAGACCAACATCATGAAGTGTTTTTCTGTGTTTTCTACCAGTAATTTCATAGTTTGGGGTCTTACATTTAAGTCTTTAATCCATTTTGAGTTTAATTTCATATATGGTGAGAGATAAGGGTCTAGTTTCATTAGTCTGCATATGGATACCCAGTTTTTTCCAGCACCATTGATTCAAGAGACTTGAATCTATCCATTTGTGTGTTCTTGGCACCTGTGGACCCCCAAAACCTGGGATAGGTGTCAGTCAATTTAGACAATCAGATATGCATTCATCTCCTTGAGCAGAGGAATGACTTTGAATAGAATAGGAGGCAGGTTTGCCTTAAGCAGTTCCCAGCTTGACTTTTTCCTTTATCTTAGTGATTTTGGGGCCCCAAGATTTATTTTCCTTTCACAAAGGTAAGATAGGTATATCTGTTAACCAATACACTGGATCAGGAGTTAGGTCCTGTTTATAATTTGTTATCTTATTGTCACAAAGTCTGTTTTGTTAGTCTTATGATCTCTATTTTAACATTAATGTTGGTCAGTTGTGCATAATCTCCAAAAAGGAGGGAGTATAACAAGGCACGTCTGACCTTCCTTCCCGTCATAAGCAATAATTCAGTTTTTAAGGTTTTTCTGGGATCCCCTTGGCCAATAGTTGGTCTGTTCAGAGAGTGGGGGGGCTTAGGATTTTATTTTTAGTTTATAGATGTATTTGTCTGTTTTTATGTCAGTAGCATGCTGTTTTGGTTGCTAGAGCTTTGTAACATACTTTGAAATCAGGTATTGTGATGCCTACAGCTTTGTTCTTTTTGCTTAAGATTGTTTTGGCTATTCCAGGTATTTTTTGGTTCCATACATATTTTAGTACAGTTTCTCCTATTTCTGTGGAGACTGTCATTGGTATTTCGATAAGGATTGCATTGAATCTGTAGATTGTTTTCAGTAGTATGGCCACTTTAACAATATTAATCCTTCCAATCTATGAACACAGGATATCTCTCCATTTATTTGTCTCTTTAATTTCTTTCATTGGTGTTTTATATTATTCATTGTATAGCTCTTTCACCTCCCTGGTTAAACTTACTCATAGCCATGCAGCCTGTGGTTGGGGGAGGGGTGAAGTGAGTAATGTAAAATTGCCCTTTCCATCCTCTTCAGTGTGTCTTATTATGCTAAAATTAGGTGTTGTGATCTTGCACCTTGTTTCCTTAGCTCTTGTAAAGATTTTTTCATGTGTTCAAATTGATGTTTCTGTGGGGGGATGATTAATGGAGAGTCCTACACTGCCATCTCACTCTGCCCTCTTTACTGACTTTTTTAAACAACCTTTCTTAAAAAAATAATTTTTGACCCACGAGAAGTGGCAAAAATCATACAGAGTTTTCGTATTTCTTTCACTCAGCTTCCCCTCATGTTAATGTATTGCATAACTATAGTACAATGATCAGAACTGAGAAGTTAACATTGGTATAATATTATTAACTAAATTACAGACTTTATTTGGATTCTTTAAGTGACCGTTAAAGCCTGTAGTACAGCAAGAATTGAAGAGGACAACAAAAAGGAGGATGCAGAGAAGGTACTGCCTAAGGTTGTATAGGCCCAAAGGCATTTGAGAAAGAGGCAGGAAGTTGAAGCCAAAAGTCAACATAGCAATGTTGAGGGCCTTTTCCTAATTTATCTCCCTGGGGTAGTGGTGGAGGTTGTAATTTGTTTACGAAGGATGCCTTTTTTTTTTTTTTTTTTTTTTTTACCTTTTCTTCAATAGGGTGGGGCTTTTTTTATTGGCATAAAGATTCCATGTCAACTTTGGCCTTGCCTTGCCCTGTACTGTGCGTTATGCACATGGAAAATGCTTTAAACAGAAATAATTGTCTTTCTACCGGGTGTGGTGGCGCCAATTCCAGCACTTTGGGAGGCCGAGGCAGGTGGATCATCTGAGGCCAGGAATTCGAGACCAGCCTGGCCAACATGGCAAAACCCTATCTCTACTAAAAATACAAACAAAAGCCAGGCATGGTGGTGGGCACCTGTAATCCCAGCTACTCAGGAGGCTGAGGCAGAAGAATTGCTTGAACCCAGGAGGTGGAGGTTGCAGTGAGCCGAGATCATGCCATTGCACTCCAGCCTGGGTGACAAGGGTGAAACTCCATCTCAAAGAAAAAAAATTACCTTTCACACACTACTCATCCACTCAATTCCCCTTCCTGAGTGTGGGAATATTCAATGTATTTAGGTAAGAGAACTGCTTAGGTTGAAATATGTGTAAACCAAAAATTATCTGAGACAAGTCTCAACCAATCTAGAAAGTTTATTTTGCCAAGGTTAAGGACGTGCCCCTGACACAGCCTCAGGAGGTCCTGACAACATGTGCGCAAGGTGGTCGGGGCACAGCTTGGTTTTATACATTGTAGGGAGACATGAAACATCAATCAATACATGTAAGATGTACATTGGTTTTGTCCGGAAAGGCAGGACAACTCAAAGCAGGGAGGGGCCTTCCAGGTCACAGGTAGATAAGAGACAAATGGTGGCATTTTTTTTGAGTTTCTGATTAGCTTTTCACTGAATGCACAATTTAAGGAATAGTCGCTTATGCCTTAGTCTGGCTTAATGAAACAATAGGGCAAAGGAAGCAGTCAGGTATGCATTTGTCTCACATGAGCAGAGGGATAACTTTGAGTTCTGTCTATCCTTTGTCCACAAGGAATTTCCTCATGGGCAAATGTGAAGGAGGTATGTAGCTTTTTTATCTTTGTAGCTATCTTATTTAGGAATAGAATGGGAGGCATATTTGCCTGACACAGTTCCCAGCTTGACTTTTCCCTTTGGCTTAGTGATTTGGGGGTACTGATATTTATTTTCCTTTCACAGGTGATACAGTCGTTTTCTGCATGTAAGTAAGAAACAAAAAGGCATTTAAACAGATTAGTAGGATAAGGAAAACTGGTTGCTTCCCATCACCTCTCAAGTTGGATGTTCATAATGAGGCTTCTGAAATTTGGACTGGTATAAATTTAGTGTAAGACCTATTCATGTATGTGTGAAATGTACATATGTGAAATGTATTTTAAAGTCAAATAGAAACATTTAAAAATTATCTTGTCAGGGGAATTGACTAAAAATGCATCGCACTCAAATTCCATTGCTTTATAATATATTACAAATCATCAACTGCTCTTCTAGCAGCAAAATTTGTGGATGATTTCATAGTAAAATTAAATGGGAGAAAGCAGAGTGTGACAGTGAATGTTTTAAACATATTTTATAATGTTCAGCTCTAGAGTTAAAAAGCCAAAAATTAATTGTTCCAAAATAAATTCCAGCTGGATACAGTTAAAAGTAAAAGATGAAATCTTAATACCACCAGAATAAAAATAAGTGAATAACCTAAGAATATGCTATGAAACATAAAAACTTCCTATTAAAAATACTAAACACAATTGAAAGACAAAAAATCCTGTGAGAAATGTTTGTAAAATATGTTACAGATAGTTAACTTTACTATTCTTAATATATAAGAAGGTTTTACAAATCAGTAAGAAAAAATTAAATACTCTAATAGAAAAATTAGCAAAAGACAAGAATAAATAGACCCCAAAACAAGAGCATAAATAGCCAATAAATGTATGATAAATTGTTCAGTCTCACTAAGTATGTCAAGGAATATAATTTGTAAAATGATAAAATGTTATTTTTCCTTATTAAACTGTAAATCATTAAAAAGGATGATATTATTCAGGGTTTCTTAGGGTATAGAGAAATGCTTACTAATATGAGCCGTTTGACAGGCAATTTGGTTAAATTTATCAAAATATTTAGAAATGTGCATATAGAGCAATTTCACTTCTAGGACTTTAACCTGAGGAATAAAATACAAGATGCGGACAAAGAGAATGTACAATAATGCTCATATCAGTATTATTCATATATTATTCATATAGAAGAAACAGAAATAATCATTATTGGATATTCAGACTTCATATATATATATATACATATGAGACT